>NC_081234.1:5210908-5540908 GCF_902713425.1 Acipenser ruthenus | reverse complement strand
CAGAGGTGAGAGGTCACATGGTCACATGATTTGAATGGTTATGGGAAAGACTGTTCTGTCCCAGCATTTAGGATTCTCCAGATTCCTCCGTAGTTTAGGCTTCGATGCAACAGACGTTGTTAGCTTTCCAGTTTTCTTCCATTCCACAAACATATTATCAACTGCAGGCACACAATCTCCTTGTCATTTTAATGAAAAAGGTACACACTTTGAAAAAGCTGACCCTGTCGTATTTGGTTGATGATGTAAAAATAATAATTTGCTGCATTTTACTCAAAAATGCTCAATAATATGAGGCGTCTTGAATTGTGCTGACACAAGATTTCTCTCGCTAACACTCCTGAGAGGGTGTGATCCGCAGGGGGTTGTCAGCAGCTGTAAGATGGATTTTTTGTTTTATTTTTCAGTTTGTTTGGCCTATAACAAGTTACCATGGCAATACCGTGAAGTTACATTGTGTAACAACAGCTCAGTAGTGAGTTTGAGATGCTGAATTTTTCTTAACACAAGAACTGCCGTGGTTATACTGGTACCCATTATGACGGTTACATTTTAAACAACCTCAGTATTAAAATGAAAGACAAACTATCAGATACAAGTTTTATTCACACACATCATATCAAACACCTGCACAGCCAAAACACTATATTTAATACAGTATAAAGCACTACTTCAAAAAATGAAAAACCTATAATAAAATAAACATAGGTATCAGAAGTTTTATTTTTATTGCATTTAGTTTGCTAGCATTGTTTTCTCTTGCATGTGTCACTGGATGCAGCACTGAATCCAGGTTGAGCTGCATTTGCCTGCTGCTTTGCAGTTTTCTGAACGAAATGTTTCTGCCAAAGCTCTGTGGCTCGCTTCAAGATGAAATCTCTCCTACTGATATTATCCTCGGTGCATTCCTTGTACAAAACGAAGGAATTGATGGTTGCCAGGTCTAGTACATTGTAAAATACAGCTACTGGCCACCAGCGATAACCAGCTTTCAATGCGTACTGATGTGCCATCTGGTCTGTACTCCGTACTTTGTGTCATTGTAGAAATCCACAGTCTCTGTTTTTTTCTTGTCAACAGTCCGGATGGCAACTGACGTATGAAGGGAGCTGAGAATAATGACATTCGTTTTCGGCTTGCACTTGTAAACAGTTAGCGTAGCACAGTCACTGTGTTTCAAAATTGTACTGGAGTACAGCTACGGTTGCTAGTTTTGTGCAGATGGTGGAAGCGCTCTTCTTGCTTTACATATGATTGTCAGACTATGTAGATGTCTAGAAACAGTAGTATAGATGTCGAAAGTCACATCTACAGTATAAAAAGGAGAAGTTGCGTGCAAGTTTAAAGGCGCAATGACAGATCTACTACTAGAACTGGTTTCGGTACGAGCTGCTCAAAGAAGAGCAAGAAAACGAATGAGGGCATATAGTGAACGGGTCTACCGCCCCTGACTTACTTATTTAGAATTACCAGAGGAAGAAATTATCAGACGTTTCCGCCTCAATACACAATAAATTTTAAGTCTGTGTGAAGAATTAGCATTAGCAGGAATTGAAGGACTTGTTGCAGTAGTACCGTCTGAAGATGGTTAATTGTCCCATAACAACATGTTAACAATTGTATTTAATATGCATTATATTACACAAGATTTACATTACTATAATATGAACCGTTATAGCAACATTAAAATCAGTGGGCATTGGAAGTATTTCTAAACTATCACACAGATATATATGTGCAAACAGTAATATATATATATGAATATGAATCTGTGATTCTTACAAATAATTTGTGAAAAATATACCACTATCCCTATATGACAGAACCCAGTAGTGTTTTTTCTACAGCACCCTAGAGAGGGTTTCTGGTTCTCAACATTAATAGCATTGTTAGAAACACAGACATTACAGTAACTTTGTAAAGAATCATAATTATCATACTTCACAAATTCCTTAGAATGAATAATAAAGAGGTCTCATAAACTAGTTCTGTTAGCGTTCTCATTCTTTTCATGGGCTGTTCAGTAAAGCACTTCAATTCATTTCAGTGTTTCAAACTCGTTAGCTAGCGCATACTTAGGAAACTAAACTGATGCATTGTTTCAAATCTGCGGATCGTTTTGAGTTTACACAGCAGTTAACTCGTTTCCATAAACATCTACACACCATACCAAAATACAAAAGCATCAAATAAATTGGTCCGTAGCAAATAAATAGTATACTTGATAAATGAAGAGCCTACAATGGAGCATAAATAACGTATCAGTAACGTGAATATAATTCACTGAGGTTGTGAAATAATTTCCAATGGGTCACCTTTAAATTAAAGTTGATTTAGTTTGGAATATGAAGCTTATTATTATTATTATTATTATTATTTATTTCTTAGCAGACGCCCTTATCCAGGGCGACTTACAATTGTTACAAGATATCACATTATTTTTACATACAATTACCCATTTATACAGTTGGGTTTTTACTGGAGCAATCTAGGTAAAGTACCTTGCTCAAGGGTACAACAGCAGTGTCCCCCACCGGGGATTGAACCCACAACCCTCCGGTCAAGAATACAGAGCCCTAACCACTACTCCACACTGCTGCCATTACTACATTCGTGTCAGATTAGGCTACTGTACGCATTTATGAGATGCCATTGTATATCAAACCAACATTATCACTGTGATTTACTTTTGTTTTAAGTGGATTATTCCTAAGCAACATGGGTCTGACATGTAAATTCAATGATTAATAGTGAGCTTGTTCATTTGTGTTACTTTCTACTAAACATTACGTTATCGCAGCACCTGTAAAATGGGTGTTTATTTAAAAACGAATAGCCTACTGACACAAATACAGTAATTGGAGGATATACAAGGGCAGCAGTGTGGAGTAGTGGTTAGGGCTCTGGACTCTTGACCAGAGGGTCATTGGTTCAATCCCAGGTGGGGGCCCTGCTGGTGTACCCTTGAGCAAGATACTTTGCCTAGATTGCTCCAGTAAAAACTGTATAAATGGGTAATTGTATGTAAAAAATAATGTGATAACTTGTAACAATTGTAAGTCACGATGTATAAGGGTGTCTGCGGAAACATAAATAATAATAATACATTTATTAATCTGATTCATTTTGGGGACATTTAACTTAGGCTACCACTTTGATTTTGTGTTTCGGCAATCTGCTCTGGAAATTCCTTCCACAGTGATACGAGGAATCGTACCAAGGGCTTTTTCTGCAAGACGGGTCAAAGATGTAATAGTCTGAGTGGGTCCCCTGCCCGTTTTTTTGGTAGATGAGGCTATTTGAGCTGCTTTGTATTTCGCAATTCGACTAATGTCTCACCATCTCTTTTTTATTTTTTCACTATTTCGTTGTGTCTGGGAAACCGCATCTTTTGTAACACAGTTTCCCAGCCCCGGTTTGAAATATTTGTGTCTGTCCCGCATAATTTATATATTTGAAGAATTTCATCAACTATTACTTCATTTTCTTCTTTTTTGAAGTTTGGTTTTCTATTTTTAGCTGTTTTTTGGATGCAGTATCAGATGTCCCAGCCTCATTGCTGCTTGCCATTGTGTGCAATAAAGACGCACATCTGTTCTCAAATAGGTAACAGGTGTAGCCGCCATCTAAACGTCTAACTATAGACGAAATACATCACTTACTGATGATTTGCATACATTATAATACGACTAAATAATTTGAATAGACGGAGGGCTGACAAAAGTCTAAATCTTTGACAATCACATTTACCTTTAGACGTCTAAATCCAAGTAGAACCTTTGAGATAAGTTAACAGTCGCTACCATAAATAGCAGACTTAGGCGTCTGCAAACGTCAATTTACCAAAGTCATTGTTGAAAATCATGACAATAATGAAGCCGTCTAAGAAAAAGTGTAACTTTAGATGTCTGACTAAAATTTAGTCACCTTTGAAAATCTACCCCCAAATGTCTTGGTTGGGACCTAGAAGGAGGGCTTTTGCAGATAGGTGACACTAGACCTAGCAGTAAATATGACATACAGCAAAAGAACCATGATGCAATAGTTTATCTATAGCACTGTATTTGATCTATTTCCTGAATAAACTTAAAGCCAAGATTCTCGGTGCAATAAAAGGGGCTCCACAAATATTCTTATTAAAGCTAATAACAGAATAATATTTCATAATTGATACATATTTTTAAACTATAGGAAAGAGTTATATTTGGTAGCATGCAGAAGATTGACAGAGGATTAAGCATCCTTCGCTGGCGTTGCATTTTCTCCTGTATTTTTTTTTTCAATGCTTTCATTAAAAAGCAGAGCTGGTTTGGTCAGAGGAAAGAATGAGACATTTTGGTGAGTTTGCAAATCTGAGGAAGCCTCTCATCTCTCCTAAAAAAGGACAAAAAGCTTTACTTTGCTCTTTAATAGAGGGAGAGAAAAATCTTGTTGACCTCCCAGAGATTATGGCATAAACCTCTCTGCGAGTTGTTCTCTGTGGGTCATATCATTATCATGCACACACAGACACAAACGCACACCATACAAACACAAATCTTGCTATGATCTGAATTAAAGTGATACATTATATTAGGGGTTCACTACTCTGGCCCTCAAGATCCATTCCAATCTGGTTCCAGTCAAGTCCTAAATTAGTTGATTGATCATAAGCAAGTTCACTAGTAGATAATCTGAGTATGCATCAAAGTAAAATGCATTCTAATAGCAGAAACTGAACTTTAGAATCATATTGCCATGTATAAAACATTTCCATCAGTCTCTGAATTTTATATTCAAAGGGTTTTTACTGAATTTTTATAAAATGCATCAAAAACATAAAACAGGCTAGGCAAGGCCTTTTTTTTTTTAGTAAGGAATAGATTCAGATCAGTACTCTGAACAAATCACTAATCCAACCTATTCAGAATAGCATGACTACTAGACATCTGTCATTTCTGTTCCTTTTGTAGCAGTGATTTTGCATGGAGATTTTCCATTTTACTCACTTGTAATTTCCACAGAGAGGGAAAGTGGTGATTTCTGAAACCAATTCAGCTTTTAGGAGTCTTTTCAGAAGCAGTGGATGTTAGTAAGTAAGCCTGATAGATATCATCCCACTGTAACTGCCCTTGTGCTACCTGTGCCTCTTCATATACAATCATTGCTGTGCCGCTGCCAATACAGATGTGGTTAGAGCATACCCACACACTCCAGGGTGTTATTCAGTCTTCCTCCAGCACAGAACAGAGGGCCTTTATATATTTACCTGGGAAAAGATGGTGGAAATGGTTAATAGAATAAAATACAACTTCAGCTCCACACAGATTAAGAGTGGGGTAAAATCAATAGCTCAGAAAGGCCTAGCTTTCCCTTTAATTGGATGGAACTTTATAGGTTTCTCCTTTTTTAGACATGGTTTCCATGAGAGGTTATTTTTTATTAATTATTTTATTTTTTTTCTCATTTGATTTTTATGAGACAGGTCAATATAACACTGCAGGAAAGATGAAGTGGACACATTTTCATTTAGCTTCCAACTGGTTGCAATTCTAAACCCAAAGAGCTGTCTAGGGTTGAGCCTGGTCAAGCATTCTCCATCCTCTTTCCTCTCAGGTGGCACTGCAAAACAATGGGGCGTCCCTTTAGAAATAACAGCTATTTAAAAGCGCAATATCCCCTTATTAGCAACGTGGTCTTGGTATGAAATATTAGAGTTGTTTTGGATTCACTTTGTATCATTTTATGTTTAAGTCATCACATCCTGCATACCTTTTAAAACTCCTGTGGCCTTTTTAGAGCTCTCAGAATCAACTTACCTTCAATTGTCAGTTTAATTGCTTTTTAACATTTCTCAGACTTCTATGGTGTTGTTCCAATATTGAGTGAAGCTTGCCTAGAAAAACTGCCAGGGCTGAACAGCCTTCCTCTTTCCTTTCAAATCATGTGACAGTGTGGCTTTTGAACTCAGCCAGCTCCACCTACTCTCTCTGTCAATATAAATGTAGAGTAGGTGTGGATGGAACTTGATTTGAACGGAATGAAGGCTGTTCCGTCCTGGCACTTAGGATTCTCCAGGCAAGCTCAAAGCACATTCAAAGCAGGTAGTGTCTAAAAGAGAAAACAGAACGCAACACAAAAGAACCCAGAACCACTCAGAATGATTACAAACACCATTAAATAGTACAGGGAGTGGGAAAGTAAGCAATTTAAATGACATTTGAAGCTACTTAATATTTAACCCCATTTGTCACTACATTAATCAAATGGAATTAGTCAAATATAATCACAATATCCTAAAAAAGACAACTAAAGGAGGAAATTTTTTGGTCTCTTAGGACTAATTGTATTTGCTGCAGTATTTTTCTCTGCAGCCACACAAATACTTTTTTTTTTTTTTTTGCAGAGACTGTATAATTCTTGTTTTTCAGCAAAGTAAGGAGCGCAAAAAAAAAATGCAAATGTAAATGTAAATGCATCTAAATGAGATTCTGATCTTGGACTGAAAAAAAGCTGATGTCACAGGGGGAAACAAACTGCGGTGATTACATTTATTTCCACAGCCCTATTATGAGATCACGGGGGAAATTGAGCGCTGTTTACACTATCGCATAGAGAGGCCATTTAAGACGTGAGGCTGCCACCTTCCCTTTATTCCACTAGCATCTGGAGAGCTTTTCCACATGAAGTAATCACTGCTGGGAATATGGAATTTATTTACTTGTGATGTTTGAATTTTAATATTGTGAAGGGAAATAAATAATGCTAAAATCACACACAGCTGCCTTCATGAGGCCCATATGAAAAAGGTAAAAACTATTGAAGCCATGTTCAATTTAATACAGTCCCTAGTGACTGTCTGCTACATTCTTCCATAGTTTAGCCTTTTGAGCTCTGATCAGAAGCCAGGTTGTCTGTTTACATTCCTAAAGGTAGTTTTAGCTGCAGGGACGAGCATCCCACAGCTTGCAACCTGCTTCACTCTGTATGAGCCAAACAGACCTGCTCCTGTTACTACTACCTACAAAACAGGGCTGTGTCATTTTACATGTGATCTAGGCCATATTAGAAATGATCATGTTAAATTAAGACATTATGATAGGAATATCTGAAGATCTATGCTTTGTTCATTTGTATTCTTCACTGTTTTACTTAAACATGAATAATTTCCTCTTTGAATGTGCCTCAGCTTGTCCTAATAAAAACAGCAAGGGTTGTATCGCGATTTCAAATCCATCAGCATATTAAAACAGTTCTAAAATATTTGCATTTGTTGCCAGCTGGTTTTGTGATGTTGCTCTCTCCTTCTGCCTCTCCCTCTGAGATCTCAGAATGCTGGTCTCCTTGTAGTGCCCTAGCCCCAAGTGGTAATGACCCTCGTCTTTGGAATTCTTTTCCTCAGAGTATTACAGATTCAGACCCTGTGAATGTTTTTAAATATAGAATTAAGACATTTAACTATTTCATATTTTTCCAAGGCAACCTATATTATAAGTTGTTGTCAAACCTGGGGTTGGGGTCAAATTGATAACCCTATAACTTAAAACAATGTTTTAATGAACTGCAAATTACAGTGCTTACATATTTGTTTTTGTACACGCAAATTGATGTGTCCTGTTTATATAGAGAAAAATGCACAGCAATGGCTCCCTGATATAAAAAAAGGAAAACTGCATAGCTGCTCAGTGATCCCCTGACAGCCACCTATGATGGATACCCCCCATGCTTTTCAGCCCAGGTTACGACCACATACTCTACATACAGGAGTCAGGAACAAGAATGCAGATGACATTTATTAATAGACCAGGGATTCTGTTTTAACAAGACAAGAAAATTACAAGTTGCGATAATGGTATAAACTGTGATATCATATGCACTTTCTTTTTACTCTGCTTCAACCATTTAATGCCTCATTTTTCATATCCTATCAGCATACTGTTCCTTCCATGAGTACCATAATGTCATATAAAAGGTGGATGGTTTAAGAAATGCAGCTATTGGACAGGAAACCTGCCGTAACATTGTCTATGGGTTGGATGAAAACAAGTTTAATAGTAATCAGAAATAAAAAACAAACGAAATAAAAATAAGAGCATCCCCATTGTATTGCATTTGACCCTTTAAACTATCACTGTTTGTAGTATCTATCACTGTACATCATTCAAACTGGAACACTGTAACATTAATGTCAAGTTGGTAATCAATAATAAGCTGTAAATATTACAAAATCAGATCTACTTTTTGTATTGACAGTAATCAGCTGTTTGCTAATTTGTTGATTTCCAGAATCGTTAATTTGTTACTTTCTTGTAAAATGATAAAGAACAACAATATAACATTTTTATGGTTGTTTTGTATCATTGTTTATAGTATCTATCACTGTACAGTTGATGAAATTCTTCAAATATATAAATTACGCGGGACAGACACTATCACTGTACATCATTCAAACTGGAACACTGGAACATTAATGCCAAGTTGGTAATCAATAATAAGCTGTAAATATTACAAAATCAGATCTACTTTTTGTATTGACAGTAATCAGCTGTTTGCTAATTTGTTGATTTCCAGAATCGTTTTAATGTTACTTTCTTGTAAAATGATAAAGAACAACAATAGAATATGTTTATGGTTGTTGTGTAGCATTGGCAATAAAAGGGTCGCATCCTCCATCCTATATATATATATATATTTTTTTGTTTGTTTGTTTGTTTTGTTTAGTAATCCCTATTTATTTACCAGCCTGCCCATCTATCTGCCTGCCTACCATCCATCTGTTTTAAGAGGTGCAATGAAATAGAATGGGGACAATGCAATCTCTCTTCTCTGAAGCAGATACCAGCAGCGCTATCAGGTTTGAAAGATGATTCTCCTTTGCCTGCTACGGTTCTGCAGTTCATTTTGGCCAGTTCCCTGTCGGTGCATTAACAGCTGCTTCAGCTTATCCATCTGATTTACCAGGATTACCTGTTATTCTGCATTGTATCTCGGCTTAACCTCATGCAACAATCCTTCATACAGGATTTTTTATTGGAGGATTTTTAAGTACAGTAATATTATGCATGCACTGTATGCATTAGAAGCCACCTCATTATGCAAGGGGTTTAATATGTAAGTCTATAACACATGGCAAGGTGAGCTACTGAGTTAAAGAGCTTTAAATATCAAAGCTGAATCCAGCTTAGTGTATGCTATGTACTGTTATATTCTTGCAGATTGCTCTTTTGAAACCATTTCATTTTCCTGACCTCATTATTTTTGATTGGAACTTATTTAGTATTTACAGTCATCTTTTTATTTTACTTTTGTATTTATTTTATTTATTCCCCACTAATAAAACATGTGTTTGGCCAATGGATTGTGCAAGTTCAGGCATGTATGATTGCAAGCAGGATCATTCACTCCAAATAAAGAATTCTCGGTAACACTTCATTTTGAGTTTCATAAATAAGTATTTAATTAATATGAAAATAATCATTTGCTGAAGTTTATTTACATGTTAATAAACAGCCAATAGATCTGTGTATCTATCATCAGATTGGGAAGTAAAATGTAATACCGGCATTCATATCACACGCAAATCTGTGACAGATGATTACCCCTGGCATTCCAAGAGTTGTGTGTGCAAACTTAACATTAAAATAATCGTTAAGACTTGATGTTTAAGTATTATTTTTATTAATAATAATAATAATAATAATAATAATAATAATAATAATAATAATAATAATGATAATAATAAGTATTACTCTTCCCGCAGTGATTAGAGGACACACCCCTGATCTCAAACTGAAGTGCTGGACCTGACATGTTGAAAAAACCTTTAAAAGCAGACTTTAAATTATTGTAAAAAGTTGTCAGGATGTTAACAACGAAAAGAAAAATGTACATTATTTAAACAATTCTAGCAACACTTGGGGCCGTATAACGCTATATTTTTTGGAACCCCGCTACTTACTCTGTAAAGCTCCCATGGATTTATGAATTTCACAGTTTCCCCTTTTTGGGGTCCAAGTCAGTGGCTTACTGCAGAAGGAGACTGCTTGGAAGATTAATGCCCAACAAGAACATGGGCAATGAAAAGCACTATGCAAATAACATGGGCACTGAAAAGCATGTAAAGAACATGAGCACTGAAAAGCACAATGTGAATACCTCTATCAGCTTTGAATACTATTACATTAAAAAAAAGAATGTGTTTAAAAAATAAAAAATGTTTTTTCTTATTTTCTAACAACATCAAAAGAACAAAAAGTTAATATCATGTCACCCAAAGGCAAGCCATCTTATAGAACTCTTCATTAGAGCTGCTCTCTCTCTCTTTCTAAACACTGCCTCTACAGTGTAAAAAGATCACCGGAGTTCTGTTGGAAGTTAAGAAGCTGAATTTCACACTTTATCATATGAGGCCTGCTCCATTGCCGGCTGAGGGGACTTCATTGAACTTGAGGCTTAGAATCATCCAGTATTCAGTTGACATGAGAACAATAAACTAGCTAGGAGTATTAAAAGAGTGCTAGCCAAGGTTTGAAATCAATGTTCTTATCATCACTGGCCCCTCTTCTATTGAAGATATTTTGATTCATTGTTTTTATTTTATTCTTCATGTGCTATTGGTCAAACTCCAGTTGTCTGCCTAGAGTCTTATAGTATGTGTTGCAAGTGAACATTTCTCCTTAAGAAAAGGTGCATCTGCTCACTGAAACTGCAAAAAACAGAAGCGTGGGTTTTTATGTTGAATGTCAGCACAGTCAGAAAGCAACAGAAGTGATAGCATTTAGATGTTCTTGTGAAACTAAAACTTGTGAAACTATTAAACATTACCCTACAGTTAAAGGGGTCACTTCAACGTGATCACAGTCAATTGCAAAACCCACAGCTTTGATTCCATCTGCTACTGGGTCTTGAAAGACCCATAAGTCGCCCTGGATAAGGGCGTCTGCTAAGAAATAAATAATAATAATAATAATAATAATTTCCATCAGCAGCAGATTAAGCACATATCAATTTCAATTGCCAGCCGTAGTTATGATTGCAGGTTGGCAGAACTCTATCTCTCCAGCTCGCACTGATGGGGGAAGTGTCCTTTATGTGGGCAGCAGTGTGGAGTAGTGGTTAGGGCTCTGGACTCTTGACCGGAGGGTTGTGGGTTCAATCCTAGGTGGGGGACACTGCTGCTGTACCCTTGAGCAAGGTACTTTACCTAGATTGCTCCAGTAAAAACCCAACTGTATAAATGGGTAATTGTATGTAAAAATAATGTGTAAAAAATAATGTAATTGTATGTTAAAATAATGTGATATCTTGTAACAATTGTAAGTCGCCCTGGATAAGGGTGTCTGCTAAGAAATAAATAATAATAATAATAATAATAATAATAATAATAATAATAATAATAATAATAATAATGAGTGTCCAATGAGAAGGACATGAGAGGCAGGTTCTAAATCCCAGACTGCAGCAGCATGCTGTCCCAGCTGTCTGGATTAAAAACCTTCTGTGATGCCAACCCAGCAGCTTCATGAGCACCAAAATGAAAGCTTAGAAATATAAACTGAACATTTATTTTAGTATCAAGGACTTTGCATAATGAGGGAGTTTCAATGTTGTGATGGCCTTTGTGGATGGAAATGTGGCATGATTGCACTGGTACATTTTATTTAGCATTCCTCGATAAAAGACATATTGTGGTGTACCATTACTCTTGCAAGATGACTTGCTGATTAAAATGATTTGCATATTTTTGAAGAGTGGTTATCTATTCAGGAATGCCAAGATATTTAGTAGTGGAGCAGAATTTGGGTAACAAGGGAAACAATTGCCCTACCCCCATCACCACAGCTTGGTATGCCAAAGTTTATTTTAAATATAAAGCACTATACATCAGTGGTGGCGGAAGCTTTTTACGACTGGGGGGCGAAACCTCCTCTTTGCTATTTCTAGTGCGAGATCTTCAAAATATGCAGCTCAATTACGACCAAAGTATGAAAAATCGCAGAAATGTAGTTCTAGTGTCTCAATTATGAAGGTTAAAAAATTCATACAAACAGCGTTTAGTTTTCTTATTTCATTAAAATACCAATCTGAAATGGCAGAAACGTGAAATAACTAGCTGGCAATTTTATTTACATGTATAAGTAGAAATGTTTTACAGTAAATCGCTTACAAAACTTTTTAGACTGACCGGTGCATTTACAGTATATCACAGTAAATAAAGTAGGAACACACAAGCATACCCAGACATACCTGTAAATTTACAGTTTACAGGCATTACATTTCAAACAAAAATGTGCTCGCTAACCTTTTCAGATCCCGCCAAGCATGATCTATAGCAATGGTGCGCAAACGTTTAGTTTTTATTTTGGCATTGTATGCTGCAGAGCTGCCCTTACACTCCGAGAGCCAATCTCTACGCTTCCCCGCCTCCTCTTTGTTAACATTTATGATTTACCTAAATCTGAAAAAAAATTTTTTACACATGGCGCCCCGTACTTGGAAGCCACCATTTCGGCTCTATTCACTGCAGTTTCACTGATACTTGCCGCTTCAAACGTAATTTCTTTGGTTCTCAGTCCTAGAGTGATTGTCAACGGCTCATTTCAAAGATAAGAACTTGGACTAATTAGCTGTCATTTATGTATTTATTTAAAATGTTCTATCCTTTTAAAAAAACAACTTTTACATTTTCCAGAACTGCCTCTTTAGTCATAGTTGCGCCCCTCTTACTGACTCTACCCCACTTTTTGCGCACCACTGGTCTACAGCACTGACATACCTTTTTTTTAAAACTGTTGCAGACTTTGTTTTTGCTTGAATTCATGCTGTCCGGTCTGTACAGGAGCAGATGTTATCAAGTGAGCATTCTCTAGGGCTTTAACATGGAAAATTGCTCTTCACTTCAGGTACATCCTACATAAAAGCAAACATAGTTTGTGAGCTGTGTTTGTTTTTATCTACCTCTTATAACAATTTAAAACATGTAAAAGAATATAAGTACTGGTAACTTTGTATTTTTTTAATGAGGAGTTTGTGAACGTTTGTGTGTAAGTATTACCAATAGGTGCTAAAATGTGTTAGTGCTGATGTTTATAAAGTTTATTCAAGTAATCAGTCTGCATCCATCCATTTCTGCAGCTTGTCATTCAAACTGGAGACTAGTTGCTATTCCTGTTGGGCTTACTGTATTGCCACTGACGTTGACAGGCAACATTCAGAGGTAGGGTTACCAACTGACCCCATAATTCCAGCACACTTTCAGATAGGTTAGGTGTTTCAACTCACCTCTCTAACTGCAAATGAATTGATTTTAGAACATGTAAAGTGAGTGTGAATTGCATGAACTGTCACTAAAGGAATTTATTTTTTTTGCTAACTAGTTACTAAAAGCACACACCTATCCGGGGACGTGAATTACTTCTTGTGAGGATTGTTTTCATCAGTCAGACCTCCACAGCTCGCTGATTTGCTGTATTTGTCTGATTGGCGCAGGACTGTGTGAAGCAGGAAGAAATATTAAATAAATAGAAACTTACCACAAGGTTAAAACGAGAAAAGAATGTGGGTGAGTGCAAAATTCTCTATAACGACAGGAGCACACTATTTTAATAGATATTGTTTACCATATAACATTTCATGTAATATGGGTTTAATGCATGTTATGATATTCTCCTGATAGAATCGCCACCACAATTAAACAATCAAACACATTTATTGAAGCCGCTCACACAATTCACACCCACTTGTTGATTTAAAATCTATTCATTTGTGGTTTAGAGAGTGTGTACTAGAACAGAGATTTTCTTTCATCAAGCAGAAAAAAGTCTAATACATACAAGAATACTGTATTTATGTATTTTTCAGGTTAAAGGAACTCCCCAATCCATTTCTGAATATACAGACATACCTCTTACATGGCTTAGAGACTCAGAGTTGTGGGGGCCAAAACATTGGGGAATACCCCTCCACCCGCAGATCAACCGCCAGTGCTGTACATATGCACATTCAGATACAATTTACCACAGCTTCATCTCATATTAACCATAATGGTTTTATATGGGTGTGTAATAGGGGAGATCTGTGCTGACTGTCTGGTGTGTCCATGGTTCTGCAGGAAGAGGACAGCAGTCTCGCAGGATCCGCCTGTCAGTCATGGCAATGACACGGAGAGGTGGGGAAGAGGGTGTGTTGGCTTTCCCTCTCACAGAGTGACTGAGAGGAGAACCTTGGGGGATTGCTTGGCCCATAAGAACTGCACTTGGTTGTGCATTCGGGTGGCCGGAGAGAGGATACCCAGTGACGCTGGAGAAAGACGTCAGTGTAAAGAAAGAGCAGGCAAGCATGGCTGAGTGAGACAGCCTGCCTTAAAAGAAACAAAAGAATAAAATAAATAATTATGTACCCGAGGGGACGTGTGTAGTTATATGGGGAAATCTGTCCACCCCAGTGTATAGAAAATAGCGGAGCATAGGTCGGAGGCCCGTACTGACCGGCTTAGCAGCAGTTGGGGCACGGCGTAAGCAGCACTTTTGTTTTGTAGTTTTATTACTGTGTTTTATTTTCCCTTTTTCTTTCATCTTTTGTTTTCATTATTATTTTTGAGCACTTGTACATGCACTGGACTGTATACCAGTATTGGTAACCCCGTGGTCCTGTTTACTTTTGCCAGTATTCAGGCCACGGACAACAGCGCCCTCTGCGGGTAAAAATAAATCAGTGCGCCGTTATTTATTTATTTATTTAGCAGATACCTTTATCCAAGGCGACTTACAGAGGATAGGGTGTGTGAACTATGCATCAGCTGCAGAGTCACTTACAATTACGTCTCACCCGAAAGACGGAGCACAAGGAGGTTAAGTGACTTGCTCAGGGTCACACAAATGAGTCAGTGGCTGAGGTGGAATTTGAACCAGGGACCTCCTGGTTACAAGCCCTTTTCTTTAACCACTCGACCACACAGCCTCGTTACAAATAAAGTTCTGTCTCCTTTGTGTCAGTGAATTGCCCACCACCCTTCCACAGGGTGGTCAAACTAATGAAATTTGCTACAGCTGTTTGCCCAAACGCTGGGCAACACAGTACAGAATTGTATATCCATTTACACTCCGCCCTATTGATTTTGTCCCCCCGGCGGTACATTCCATTTGGTTCGATAGCTCATCGTAGGAACATTCGAGATCTACAGATCAAGGCTTGTTTGAAAGATGAGGCATCAATCGACTCATCGAGCCTAGTTGTGACATCATAGATGTCCAAATAAGGAAACCACAAGCTTCCAAAACTCAGAGCGTTCAGGAGAGCGAGTGCGTAAAGAACACAGAATCTTTGCTGGCTGTTGTGAGAAAATTGCTCAGAAACAAACCGTAAAAACAAAAGCGGGCCCTTCAGGACAGAGATTCACAAAAGAACAAGTCTCAGAAATGTTTTTTGAGGAGTCAGAAAGTGATAATTATGACAATGTGTTGTTATCTGACGAAGAGGAGGCGATCATGTGTCATTGGAATTGTAAGTACATTTTTGTTATTATGCTATTTTTATGATATTTTTCTAGTTCTATTATTATTATTTAGCACTTATTTGCCAAAGTAAATAATGATTATGACTTATAATTGTCTTATTTCGCATGTCCAAAATGTCTGGATCGCGATTGGTAAATCCCAGGATAGAATTTAGCAAAATGTATCTGTTACATCACCACATTATTTGTAATACGTTATTATTCTTTTATAACTAGATACTTATAATAAGTTATTATTTTACTTGTGTAATTATAGATGCCTCTATGAAACGCAGGAGAGTGTCTGCCCCTGCAGACACAGGCATTGAGCAAAGCTGTCCCACAAAGTAATGTGCAGACGTCACCGCCCCCAGACTCACCGGCACCAGCATCACAGCAGGGGGGAGAGAGAGACAAACGGGGGAGAGATAAGGAAGAAAATGATACAGCTCCAACTCAGCCAAGGTTTACACCTCGTCACACCCCACATCCACAGCCAGATACCAAAAAGCTGTTTCGGAAAGCTTTGACTTTTGAACTGGCAGGTGAACTGCATCCCTTCCAAACAACATAATTGGTTTCTTCCTATAATATGCAACACTTGCCAGAGCCAGTTGCAGAGGTACATGAGGCTTCTTCAGAGTCAAAGGCAACACAAGGGAGACAGCGCAGTGCTTATTGCAGTCAAACTGAAGGGAAGTGAGTCAAAACACCTTGGATGTGTAAAACCTGCAGTGTGCCTCTGTGCATAGTTGTTGACAGGAATTGTTTTTCTAGATGGCACAGAAAATAGGTATTTGTGTTACAAGCACTTAGGTATATAGTTATTTGTTTCTTGTTATTTATTTTATTACTTGTGTTCTAAAATACACTTTTGGTTAAAAAAAAAATCTGAAAATCACTAAGGAGCCTTTGTTATACATGTTCTCATGGTTTATAACCCAGTAAAGTGTTAATTTTTGTAATTTTTTATTTTATTTATTTTTTTACATTTTCTCATCTGTGAGGGTCTCTGAAGCATTATTATTCCAGATAACTTCATAAAACATGAAATCATTTTGTACTTTAAATTTTGATAGAAAGACCATGCTTCTAGGACATAGAAAATGTGTTTTTTACAGGGGAAAAGACAATTTGGCTGAAACAGGCGAAAATTGCTTGGAGTATAAAGGGATATTCTTCATTTACTTTAAGCTCAGTGAAGATTTCTCCCTCACTGCGTAATAAGGGTGCATTGAAAATGACACTAACCGACATTACATGGATGGCAAATTCCTGCTAGTGACAAGTTAATGCACTTCCACAGACGACAGCCTGATTGCCTCACTTGATGAATCTAAGTAGCACAGACCTATAGGCATCAGCTTTCATTAAAGATTGATTAAACGTGTGTGCTTGGCATGTAACCTATAAAAGTGTATTGTAAGAAATCAAGGTTTGTTTATTTCTCAGAAATAATAATTCCAGTCCTCTTGATGTGATTTTCAATAAAAACAGTTTAATTCTGAGACAAAAAGGAAATCCAACGATACACAGTACAGAACATAACCACATACAAACTGCTAGGACAGATCTTCAGAACAAAACAATACAATACTGTAGGTTTAACCCTACAGGACTCTCTATTGACTCTCTGTCGGGTGGGATCATGTTTTTAACACCTATGCCCAAATCCGTGCTATATAGGGGAAATAGCACCTTGAAAACCAGGATCTTCCGCCCGAGTTCAAAGGGTACTTTCAACTTCAAAGTAACCAGATCTTATCCTGTTTCCCCAGACAGACCGGGCCTTTGGCAGTGTGTGAGATTACTATAACAAGATAATTGTAAGATGGTCACAATTAATACAATATTTAAAATCTTACAGTATTCGATCTCTCATATTGTAAAGCTTTCAAACTGGTGTTTGGAAACCAACTAGGATTCATGAAGCCTGTGAAATAAATCTTTCTATGAAACACCGAAGGGCTGTTGGAAGTAGTTTTTACAGTGAGATAATTGTATTGTATACAGTATATAATATACATACATATTAAAATCAATCTCTCAATGTTAAGCTATAGCTGAGAGCCATCATAAGTAATAATGTTGATTCATTCCTTCAGATTCCCCACCCTATTCTACCTGTAATACTTATTGGAGGTTTTCCTAATCCCTTGCTATTAAATTCCAGACCATGTGAAATCAAATTTATATAAAATATGACCTGCTATCAAAGCCCATATTGTGTAGTTTCCAACGCAGTTAGTCCCTGCAGCCACTGTTGCTCTATAAGCTGGTTGTTCCACTATGGGAAGTCACAAAGACCCTTCTGCTTTCCCATCATTGTCACTCTCACATGGCCTGTGTAAGTCCAGTGGATCACATGACACATCGCCTGACCACATAAACTTGAACATCGCAGACTAGAAGATTCCATTCCCACTTCATCGTTTTTTCATTCAATATTTATTTTCTAACACTTTTTATTTAATAGAACACAGTAGAGCAGCTTCCTTAATGATTAATGTTTCATTGCTTAGTTTCCAGGAAACATTCAAGTGTGCCATGAACCTTTCCCACCATTGTTATAAGGGCAGCAGTGTGGAGTAGTGGTTAAGGCTCTGGACTCTTGACCGGAGGGTCATGGGTTCAATCCCAGGTGGGGACACTGCTGCTGTACCCTTGAGCAAGGTACTTTTTCTAGATTGCTCTAGTAAAAACCCAACTGTATAAATGGGTAATTGTGTGTAAAAAATAATGTAATTGTATGTAAAAATAATGTGATATCTTGTAACAATTGTAAATCGCCCTGGATAAGGGTGTCTGCTAAGAAATAAATAATAAGAAGAAAGGTAACCAAGGCTCTAAAATCAAATTTCTTACCTCTGATTAGTTGAGGAATGATTAGGTACCAAGAAGCGTCAGTAACTTTGTATCTGTAGTACTTAAAATATCCCAAATGAATATATTATAGCGAGCACGGAATGGACATGGACACACCCACACCAAAGCTCTTTCAGGTACAATGCAGTATATTAGGGAGCTAACAGCAGTTAGCACTATCCACACACTCACAGACACACTCTGGAGCACTACACCGTCTGCCAGGGTGACACACACTCAACAAAGTCAAAACACAGGAAGGGTTCAACAATTTCAGGACTGTACAACACAACAATAAATGAAGTTTTGACAAAAACCAAAATAGTGAAATACAACAATAATAAACATTTTCCCCACAATAATTCTCACTCCCAGCCTCCTCTGTTGCTAATTTGCATGCCAGCCTCTCTCCATGAGAGGCTCTCTGGGCATGGTACCCGATCTATGTGTCTATGTGTCAAAGCCTAGGTTATGGACTTGCACTCATAGCACACCCAGGGCCATATTTTTAAGAGTTTACACCAGTCTTTAGTTAACTCCTATTTTTTTTAAAGAGAAAATTCCATGTAAATGATACAAAACTGAGAAGCAAATACTTTTTTTTCAAAAAAGTAGCAGTTAATTAAATTATTATTTTTGATTTCCATTACACGAGAGTAGATGTTAAAACTTCATGCTGATTTGAACTCGGCTCTCGCCAAGATAAGCACTTTACAGTAAACTAATGTGATCCATATGTGTCTCCATCCATTTACGTTTCCTTCCATATGATGATGTAGATATCCTTCTGTCTGGTGTTAATGGCTGAAGTGTAATGCTGGCTCCCGGGATCAGCTTATTTTGCTTCCCTGGCGCATCAGCACACACAACGGCTGCGATGCTGGCTCCGGGGATCAACCACAGTGTAGCCTCCCCAGCGCATCAGCATGACAACCGTCTGGATTGAGCTAAGTAGGGTACATCTCTGGGGTCTTCAAGTGGGCACCTTCCATCCTCAGTGTTTCGTCGACTAGCCCACGACGCCTCAAGAGGGCTCGATGGTGATTCTGGCGTCCCAGCATCACCCCCCTCCGTCCCCAACTCAACTCAGCTTACTTACCTGTACATCAGCGTTTTTTTCTTTCTATTGTGCTTGAGATCCCCAGCCAGAATCTTTCTGTCTCAAACACAGCCAGTTGCTGCTCCTCTCTGCTGCTTCAGATAAGTTCTTCACTGTGCGACGCAACTCTTGGCCACTGAATCCGACGTCTCTGAGAAATCAGGTTGTAGAGTATGCCACAAATCCTCGACAACCCACTTCCACTGGGTAAACCCGGACTCTCCATCCTCGCTGTTCCGCTTCAGGGGCTAGTTGAGCATACCGCAGTTTCTTCCTCTCATACGTTTCATCTACAGCATCCTCCCATGGCACTGTTAACTCTACCAGGTGAACAAGGCGTGCTGATCCAGACCACAAGAAAATATCTGGTCGAAGGTTAGTGGTGGCAATCTCAGGTGGAAAAATAAGCCGTTGACCAAAATCTGCCAGCATTTTCCAGTCTCTAGCAGCTTCCAGTTGTCCTGGGCGAGGATTGGTTTTAACACCTTTTCTTGGTGGTTGCTCTCCTGGGTGGAGGAATGTTGTCTTTTGTGTGTAATGTTTTGATGGAACAGGTGGCAACTTATGTGTCATGTTACGCTTGTCTTCCAATGCTAAGGCCAAACATCGCAGCACCTGGTCATGGCACCAAGTAAACCGTCCTTGGCTAAGAGCCACCTTACATCCTGTCAAAATGTGCCTTAATGTTGCAGGTGATGAACACAAAGGACATGAGGGATCCTCTCCTACCCAGAGATTTAGGTTCTGTGGTGATGGGAGAACATCATATGTTGACCTGATGAGGAAACTGATCCTGCTCTGTTCCATTGACCATAGGACTTGCCAGCCAATCTTGCGTTGTTCCACGCTCTCCCATCTCATCCATTCTCCCTGCTTGGCCTGGGAAGTGGTCTTTATACACCTCATCCTCTCCACCTGCTTTTGCACCTCGTTGACTACCAGCTTCCTCCGTTGAGCTGGGGCTGCCTTGTGCCATGTAGGAGGAGCTGAACAGAGACCAAGACCCCCTTTTCCATGCTGAACTTGCCCCATGATATCACCAATTCGAAGGGCAGCCTTTGCATCTTCCACAGCTTTCTTTGCAGCCCACTTTCTTCCAGTTTTCAACACAGGTGCTGCCTCCCTTACGCATTTATCGCGTGACTCTACTAATGTCATTTTCAGTCTGACCTTGGCGCACTTAAACTCCTCGGTTAGAGCAGAGACTGGTAGCTGCAGTATTCCTTTACCATAAAGTCCCACTCTGCTGAGGCAGCGTGGAACTCCCAACCATTTCCTGATGTATGAACTGATTAAATCTTCCAGCTTCTCTACTGCTGTCAAAGAAACCTCGTACACAGTAAGTGGCCACAGCAACCTCGGCAGTAGACCAAACTGAAAGCACCAGAGTTTTAGTTTGCCTGGTAGAGCGCAGCTGTCTATGCTCTTCAACCCTTCCACTGCTTGTTGTCTAACTTCTCCCACACGAACTGTGTCCTTTAGATCCCCGTCGTACCATCTCCCAAGACTCTTTACTGGCTTCTCAGACACTGTTGGTATTGCCTCACCATTAATGAAGAATGTTTTATCTACTACTTTGCCTTTAATTATAGAGATGCTCCTTGATTTAGTGGGCTTGAATTGCATTCGTGCCCATTCAATGTTATTGGTTAATTTGCCCAATAACCTATTAGTGCAGGCTACTGTTGTAGTCATGGTTGTCATGTCATCCATGTATGCTCGAATTGGTGGTAGTCGCATTCCAGAAGCCAAGCGCTCTCCTCCTACTACCCATTTTCATGCCCTAATGATTACTTCCATTGCCATGGTAAAAGCCAGTGGAGAAATGGTGCATCCTGCCATTATTCCAACATGGCATTGCCATGTAGTGCTGAATTCTGAAGTTGAAAAACTAAATTGCAAATCTCCAAAGTAGGCTTTCACTAGATTTGTTATTGTCATCGGTACACTGAAAAAATCAAATGTTGCCCAAAGAAGTTCACGTGGCACTGAACCATATGCATTAGCCAAATCCAGGAATGTCACATGAAGCTCCTTCCTCTCCTTTTTAGCTGATTTAATTTGTTGCCAGATCACATTGATGTGTTCTAAGCATCCTGGGAAACCTGGAATGCCTGCTTTTTGTATTGAAGTGTCAATGAAGCAGTTCTTTAATAGGTAAGTTGACAATCTGAGCAATAATGCTGAAGTAAATCTTGCCTTCTACGTTGCATAGGGAAATAGGACGAAACTGACTGATGCTTGTAGAATCTTTTTCTTTAGGTATAAAGACTCCACCTGCTCGGCGCCATGCTCTTGGTACAACCTGTTTTTCCCATGCCACTTTCATCAATTTCCACAGAATTCGTAGAACTCCTGAAGCACTCTTGTACACTCTGTACGGAACTCCATTAGGCCCTGGAGATGATGAAGCCCTTGCTTTTTTCACA
The DNA here is from genome assembly GCF_902713425.1 of Acipenser ruthenus. Lineage (NCBI taxonomy): Eukaryota > Metazoa > Chordata > Actinopteri > Acipenseriformes > Acipenseridae > Acipenser > Acipenser ruthenus. Next base: position 5,519,043 of record NC_081234.1, on the reverse strand, counting down.
GCTTGCTCTACTTCTTTCCACTTAGGTGCACAGTCCTCCATTTGGTATTCTGGTGGATTGATAGGTGGGATGTCTGACGGAATTGACATAGGCTCCTGCCTTTTTGAATCTGTATGTGTTTCCTCCAAATATCTCTCCAGCTCAACCTTAGATGCTTTTAGTGTGCCTTTCTTCTCACTGGTGAATAACTTCTTTACAAATTTGAATGGGTCTTTATAAAAGTTAGCTCTCGCACGCTCCTTCTTTTTGGAAATATAACCCCTTGTCCCATATGCAGGGTTGGAATCATCCACAGCTTTGCTCTTGTTAATCTTGAAAAACACTTTGAAAAACATCTATCACACCGCATTAAACTAAACATAATTGCTTACACGTTTACTTAAGCAAACTTTTTTTTTTTAAATCACCTTTAGGAAGAGTTGTTCCTATATCAAGCTGTTTCAGTTGGAATGTTTGGTTTTATAGTCAAAACTAAAAACTAAGGGAGGTGATAATGAGGTTGCAGAAATGGAGGCCCCATTTACTGTGTTTAATTCAATTCAGACTGCCCAGCAACGATCATTAATCCCAGGCCTAAAAGATATGTGTTATAAAGACTGAGAGGACTGACTCTATTTCGCTTTGAACAAACAAGGATTAGGGAATTGAAATTGACAGTTAACACTAGTCACTATTTCAAATGCAGACCAGGATCAGAAGACACAGCTGGAAACTGAGTGTAGACAGATTTAGGATAGGAGATAGGAGAATGGTTTACCCAGCCATGTTGTTGATGCTGAATCATTGTGATAATATAAGAACCGACTTGACTACATTTTGGGATCAATGAGTTACTAAACTTGGAACCCGACAAACATTCATAGCCTGAATAGCTTAGTAACTTTTCTTATGTTCTTAATCCCAAAAGATAAAAAGCATTATTGCAATATGGCCTGGTTACTGTAACACAGTGGTACTGATATGTTCCTATGATACTGCAGTTGACATCCAGTGTATTGGCAACTACCACTGTGATAACATTGGTACTGTATGTCAAAATAATGTTAAAACTTTAGCTTTAATTGCCCTGGTTCCCTATTTGGAGGCTCACACCTCTTGTATGTATATATCCCATTATTAACACATGCCTGCTTTCTTCTATATTTGAAGGCTTTCCTGAAGAGTCTATATTTGTTTTCTTCTTCTCAATGCGTATATTATATTACTATGTATAATAATATAATAATCATTTTCAGTTGTATTTTAAGGCTTTTGTCAAGACATTGTTTTTGCTTCTTGTCTTTGAAAGTGTTTTCAATGCATTGATTATTGTCGATTATTACCTGACCAATATTCGATTAGGAAAATTGTTTATAGGGGTATTCTTTCAAATCTGAGCTTAAATACACTCTTTCACAGACAAAGCTGCTGTCTGTTTAGCTAACATTCCCTGACACTTATTGTCATGTTGGTCCTTTGTCTTTGCGCACAGTTGTATTCATGAAGCGTTCATGTGTTCAATATGTATGAAAACCTGTACAGGGAATGGGATTATACACAAACAATAACTTTCAATTATCTTTTTTTTGTTATGAATTCAATTCTTTATAATAAAATAACCATCTCTTTGTCTGGTTCATGATTCCCCATTTTCTTTTGGTGATAATTCTCCCCTGGCAACTTCTCTTAAATACAGTAGCTAAACGTACCTTCTGTTTATTTATTGGCAAGAAGACATACAGATGAGAAAATGACATCTGAAAATCCAAATGCAAGTTTCCTTGAAATAGTATTTAAAGAAAATAAAAAGGATTCTTAGTAATACTGGAGGATGGTCGAATTCATGATGGTGTTTTAAAGTGTGTATAATATTTCAAGGTTTACAAAAAGCATCAGCTTAGTAACTAACAACAAAAAAAGAAAGAGAAGAGAACTTAGAGTAGCAGTTTTTTGTAATTTAGCTCCCAAAAAGCTTTACAGTGGAATCACAAGACCGTCCCTAGAGCATGTAATGAATTGACATCTCAGCCTATTGAATTTAATGGAAGCGCGATGGCTGGTCGTGAACTGCAAACCATCAAAGATGAACGTCTTACCATTCAACTAAAGAGCAAGCTCTGTACGTGTGTTATGCTGCTACCAGTATTAATAAGTCTTCAGCTACTAGGAGGAGATTCAATACAAGCTTCTTCACATGGCTGTCCACAAAGTAGGCGAACGACCATGCAAATGCTACTACCCTGGAAGAAACAAGATGCGTACATTTATATTAAATCCGAGTCACCACAGAATCCAAGGACTCACCCCCCCCCCCTAATTAATTCACTTGGATTTCAAAAAAGATACAGTTAGATATATGGATATATAGACATAGGAATTTAGAAGTGGCCTTTGTCCTCCGGGGGCAGGTAGCTTGCTGAGGGGGGGGGGGGGGGGGGGTTGATCGGAGGCAGCACAGTGACCTTCACTTCTCCAGAGCTGCATTGAGGGAACATCATTCGGAAAGAAATAGTGAGAAGGTGTGATCTGTTAACCTTGAATGAAACTTGTGACATGCATTAACCAGAATAACAAGCCCAATTCCTTCAAATTAAGGACAGAACTAGAAGGATTCTGTATTAATGTTCCGGCTTCTTGCACATAGCCACATTTTGGCTGTACTGCTTATGATACATAAAAAAGGGAATTGATCTCCCCTTTGGAAGCTATTAGAGCGATATCCAAGCTAAACGAATTAGTATTCATCAGCCATTGGTGAGAGCTGCAGCCGGGACCGCGTGGCTAGCCGAGTGGAAAGAACAATCTCAGTCTGAAAGAAGTCCAGCCCAAGAGGGCTGAAAGAGACCAGCTGGGGTGGAGAATGGCATCTTTAGTATAGATGAGGCTCACCTGTTCGCAAGCATTACTTTAGCGGTATACCTCTGCCAGACTCATTTTAACACCCCCATTTTAAAGCTCTGTTGTTGAAATACTAATCATAGTTCTCCCCAGAAAGAAGGGCATTCATTCAGGGAAGGAGCAGGTTTGTTAGCAAAATGCTTTACCCCATCAGTGCTTTCCCAAAAGTGTGACAGAGGTGTCTCCCACTACGCCATATTCTTTACACACATCTTTTCCCTCTTAAGGCACACGTGTTTCTGCTTTGTCACCTTACCGATCAGGAGGACTGAAGATCAACAATAAATGTTACCTGTTTTGCACTTCGCTATTCTAGGTCTCAAATGTGTAGTTTAGAAAGAAGCACATGTTGTAGCAAACATGTATTTAATTTGTAAAGCATGATCTTTGGTATTACATTGGGTTAAAGAAAGCTCTTCCTTTAGAAATCTGTTACACTTGCATTTCCTAGGTCATTTCACCTCAGTAGCGTCTTTTGGGCCAAAACATGTTATAAGCTGAATGCATGTCAGTCAATAGCAGATGGTTGCCGTTGAAGGGGTGTGAACAATGTTACTCTCCTGGTGATATGACCAAGGAAGTGCAACACCTCGAGACTTGTTTTAGAACAAACAGATGCACCAACAAAGCATACACAGCAATATCCACCTGGGGTGCTGCACACTGATAGGTATAACTTATTTTGCACAAACTGCAATTTATCTTTGGACCACACTAGGAAGTTAACAATAGACTGACAGTTAATATCTCAAAAACACAGAAAACGAAAGGCTCAGACTGACAGCGGTGCAACATTGCCTTTCATTGAAAGAATAGAGGGGACAGTTACTGATCTGCACAAGCAGAAAATCCAAAAACTGATACAAGATTCTGATAGTTACTGATGAATCCACAAAGATCAGTATTTTTTGCACATTTTGTTTGTTTTACAAGGGCTAGCCAGTGAAGGTAACTCTGAAGAAGAACTTAAAGTTCACGGGGCGTGAGCTGGGTTGAAGAGTAAGGCAGAAGAAGCAGCAAGGAGCTGTTAGTAGGACAGAAGGTGGTCACTGACTGAGGGCGACGATGCCGACACATCCCAGGGGTAGAGGACCCAGCAACCGAAATGAGATAGACAAGATGATCGCTGACTGAGGGCGACGATGCCGACACATCTCAGGGGCGAAGGACCCAGCAATCGAGGACAGGATAGAAAAGAGGTCGCTGACTGAGGGCGACGATGCCGACACATCCCAGGGGCAGAGGACCCAGCAACCGAAAACACTAATGAGGGTTATGACTCGAAAAGCCGCCCCTCGAGAGGAGATTGGAGAGGTACCCAGCATCTGAGACTTCTGTAAGAGGCGCTCGTAAAACCCCTGATAGGCCGAGACGTCACGCTGCCTGGGACCTGAAATAAGGACAAAGCATTGAGGTTAGTATAGGACTCAGCACGAGTGACCACGTCCTGAAAGAGAGGCAGAATAGAACAGAGCCTCGAGTAAGGCAAGATGAGCGCAGGAGCTGTGACAGGACAGAGTTTGGCCGGGGGTCCGCTCTGACTCACATGGTGAGAACCCCCCTGAAGGTAAGGGAGGCGGATGCCTAGCCCTGAGGTCGGGGAAGTGAGACTCACTTGCCCCCCAAAGGATGGACCCCCGGCACCTCACGAAAACTCCCACACCGTGCGACAAACAAGAGACAGTACATGCCTACGCATAACATAAACAAAAGACCAGAAGGACCAACAGGACAAACAGAGGGAGATTAGTAATTTGTTAGTAGGATGCGACTATGTGTATACCTGCCGCTCAGTGGAGAGGAAAAAAACCCTTGAGGCCGATTAGGGGAAAACCTCTGGTGGCTCCGGCAGACAGGTAGCCCCCACTCCGGGCATGCTAGCGATTTTAAAATGGGCTGCAACTTTATGAGAGGAGAATGAATGAATGAAAGAATCCACTGCAGAAGAGGGCCAACTCCCCACACTCATGATCTGACTGTGATTGATGTTGGCCCTTGCAGTAGAGGGGGCTGTGCCTACAGAATGATTTGGGGGGTGGGGTAGGGGAGGCATGCTCTGGAGGCGAGGTAGGTTGAGATCCAGTGACGAGTGATCCGAGGAGTGGGGTAGAGTAGAGGAGGGAGGCTTGCTCTGGAGGGTGGAGAGATGGGTTGAGAACCAGTGATGAGAGATGATAGGAGCGAGAGGAATCAATTAACTGAGGGTCCTTGGGGGGGGGGGGGGGTAGAGGAAGGAGGCTTGCTCTGGAGGGTGGAGAGGTGGGTTGAGAACCAGTGATGAGAGATGATAGGAGCGAGAGGAATCAATTAACTGAGGGTCCTTCGGGGGGTAGAGGAAGGAGGCTTGCTCTGGAGGGTGGAGAGGTGGGTTGAGAACCAGCGATGAGAGATGATAGGAGTGAGAGGAATCAATGAACCGAGGGTCTAGGGGGCAGGGGGGGGGGGGTAAGGTTTCTTGCTGGGGAGATACCTTGATGTTGAAAAGAAGGGAAGATAGTGGATTCTACTTGACAGCTGAATGAACTAACCATGCTGAAATTGATCCATCTTGGAGGTACGGCCAAATGATGAAGTAAATTAGAAGCAGAAGAAACTTCGAGTTCTGAGGAGACTGAAGAAGGCTGAGATGCAGAGAAATACCTTGACATTGAAAAGAATGGGCAGATAGGGGACTCTGCTTGACCGCTGAATGAAGTGACCACGCTGAAATGGATCCGTCGTGGAGGTACACAACTGAATGATGGAGTAAAATTAGAAGTAGAAGAAACTGTGGATTCTGAGCTCCTGAGAAGACAGAAGAGGGCTCAGATGCAGATGATCTCCATAGGTAGATCCTTGTATGGGGTGAAGTGGCGTTTCCGAAGAGTAGAATGAGCAAACAGAGAATGTTCATTGATGTAGACAGGCGGGAAGGGGAGGCAGAAGGGAAGGCTCTTAAGAATCTCACGGAGGGTCAGGCGAACTGCTGGTATGGAGAAAATGGGGGGGGGGGGGGGGGGGAAGAGAGAGAGAATCCCTACCATGGATGATGAAAGCCAGGATCTGGTTTGTTTGAAGGAATAGGATGAATCTGATTCTGGGAACAGAAGGCTGAACACACTGATCAAGCTGTCGAATATGAAGCTCTCGAAGAAGGGCGAGGGATGCAGACATGAAATGCGGAGCAGATTGAAGCAGGTTACTGAGAGTAGGATTCAGTCAAATAGTAGCTGATGAAGCTGGGGAGTCTGGAGGGGGGGGGGGGGCAGCAGACGGGACCAGCTGACGGAACTTGGATACCAAAAGTAGAGGCCGAAGGGGAGCTGGAATTGAGGGTTGAGGTAGCGGCTGGAACTGAACGAACATTGTAAATTGACTGCTGGGGAAGCTCAGCACCCTTTGTGCTCCATTTTCTGGAAACAAGGGAAGAGAGGAGATGTCGACCATCCTATGTGTTAGTTAATACAGGATCGATCAGCGGTCTGCTACTATCCTGTCTGCTTGAAATGGAAAAGGTGAACTCACGTTCAGAGATTGGGTTTCACAACTCCAGTCATTCTCCTAGTAGTGGAACTCCTCAACTCATAATCAAGACGGATTTCCAGTCTCATACCACGTCTCTCACCATGCATTAATGCTGTAATATTTGAGAGGATGTGAGGACATCCGAATAGATTGCTGAGAAGGTCAAGCACCTCGTATTTTGATTAGATGGGGATTAGCATTAGCCTTGGTTGTGGAATGCTGTGGTGATCTGCATATTGGAGGAAAGCGGAAGCGTTGGAAGCTCTGGAGTAGTGCAGGTACAGATTTAAACTGTAAACTAAAGCAACTTTGCATGCTATAATAGTGAGTAGATCTGAAGAGGAAGCAGAGATCTGCTGCAGTGAGGAGCAATTAACAGAGAGGACGGGATCTGCTGAACGGTGCAGAGATCTAAAGAAGTAACGATGAAGCGCGGTCAATGATGAGCAGTGGTCTGCTGCAGAAAGAGATCTGCTGAAGCAGTGATCTGTTATTGTGAATGGTGGACTACCATTGGTAGAGTGTGGTGGTCTGCTGCAGAGCGCAGAGATCTGCTGAAGCAGTGATCTGTAATGGTGAACGGTGGACTGCCATCGGTAGTGTGGTGGTCTGCTGTAGAGCACAGAGATTTGCTGAATGCGGTGGATATTGGTCTTTGAGTGAAAAGTGATTTAGACAAAGCCAGAGATGAAGAATGCATAGAGCTGAGGCCGCTGTAGAACCTGAGAGGATAAAGAATGCGTTGCTCTGAGGCTATTGCAAAATCTATTGATTTGGTCGGGAACAGTCTGAGTGTATTGTCTAATCGCAGGGTAGGAGGACACTTGACTGAAATGATGATAGTTGTAGGACATGGTTTCCGTTTCTGACTGGCAGCTCACGTTGCTGAAATGAAAACTTGAAGGTTGAATAAAGTGCCTTGGTGAAATTTGTCGGTTTGAAGGAGAGAAGCCAGATGAGGAAGCACGAATCCGGGAACAGGAAGAGGTCACTGGGATGGAAGCCTGGTGCAGGGAAGCTGGAAGTTAATGTGACGGTAGATTCGGAGCATCTCAGAAAGCCGACAAGTGCGTGGCTTCATGACCATGTCCTCGAAGGGTGGTAGGGGGGGGGGGGGGGGGCAGGTAGAGTTGAAATTGAAGAATGTCAGTTGATATAGATAGACAAAGGATGAGGCAGGAGTGGAACTCCCGAGAATAACTGCGAGAATAAATAGAAAAGCAGTAGTGTCCGAGCTTCGTAGCGATACCAAACTCGTTTAATATATAGAGAGAGAACTTGTGGTATTATACTGCCATCCAGAGGTTATGATTGGAATTAAACCATTGACTTGAGTGAAGCAGGGTAGAATCTATGAAGTTATTACGATTAAAATCCTTGTCTATGTAGAACAACATTTGCTTATTCCCTTAGATTTAAATAATAAATGTTCTAGAGATGTTAGGACAGTTAGTCATGTATATAAATAAGTAAACGCAGTACTTAGAGGTCATGATTCGGCGCGTTGAATTCGTCTCCACCAGTTGTGAAAGCGCAGCAACAGGAAGCCGGAAGACAGCAGTACTGAAGCACAGAGCACGCAGAGCCTGATGAAGCTGCCTGGTCACCATGACAACTTACCACTCCCCGCAGTCACTCAATGACGGCGTTACCGTGGTAACCGTGGTCTGTAAGGCGCCGGTGGAAAAGTTGCAGTGCAGCACTATCGTTGGAGCATGTTGTGACCAGTCAAACCACGAGCCGACACTGGTTAAAGTGGGCAGGATACGTCTTTTAAAAGGTTGAACGTAGCTAATGGAGGTCCAGGGCAGGATCTTCCGATGGAACGGTAACTGTGCTGGCTCTGTTGGAGCAGGGGAGGGGCGTCTGATTGCAGGCGAGGAGTAAAGAGAGATTCCGCAGCCAAAGCTTAATGGTGGATTTAATAGATTTAAAGTAGGGCAATCGCTGACAACGTGAATGTCGATGTCTTGTCGAAGGAGCTTGAAAGTTTAGCAGAGGACCAGTCTTTCTGAAAAAGTTGCAGACAGGTTGAGTAATGACGCTGCGCTTGAACGGCGCTGTTGCTGGATGGAACAGGAAACACAAACGTTGGAGCTCTTGAAGCCGAAAAGAGACGCTGTCTGAAAAGAAGGATCACCTGAGCAGGTAGGAAAATGATTGATAATATATCTTGGCAGCGCTGTGCAGAGAAATGACCTGCAGAGCGAGGCAACGAAGTTTAGATATTTAGCGGTGGAGCACGAAACGACGGCGTCTGAGCGTTTGCTACAAAAACGAAACACTAGACAGAAAAGGTGCAGGTGATCAGGGCTTAAATAGAAAATAGATGCTAATTAAGAGGAAATTAGAAAATTGGGAGATTGAAGGATTGGAAGCACCCAGCTCCACGCCCCCTGAACCACGCAAGCTAACATTTATTTTAGCAGATACAGTTTATCTGCACACTGTTATTACTCATCAGTTGCAGAGCATTGCAAAACGTTTCAATGTATTTGAGGTGGATTTTAATAGTGTCACTGGATTTGTATCTGATAATGCCAGTTTTGTGATCAAGGCATACAATGACATTCTTCAAGGTGTGTTGCAAATTGAGTGCATTTGACTTGTAATGCCCATATGTTAGCCCTTGCGAGTAATATCTGGGCAAATAATTTCCCGCAGACAGACAAGCTGATCGCAACCATAAAAAGGGTTTTAAACTTCGTCCAAGCAGAAAACTATGCTTTAATGATCATCTGAAAGATGCAATCAGACAGGAAGCTTGTAATCTACTCATAAAGCTAACACCTGAGCCATGTAAAACACAATGGGGCAGTTGGTATTCTGCCTAATGTCATTCCAAATACATTAGAAATTCCACTAAATACTGCAGTGTTGAAGGTGCTCCAGAATTTGATGAAGGGTGTAAAAAGTTTAAAATCTCAACTTTCCCTGATTGCAAGACATGGTAAGGGACTAGTTGATCTGATACAGTGGTTTCAAAGTCATAACGTTAGAGTTCATCAAACATATAATAAAGTTGCAGAATTAATAAATACATACCGTGCACGGCACAAGAGTTTTTGAAAAATTGACGAGTTACTACAATCCTGAACACAATGCAGAAGAAACCACATTTTATTCAACCAGCTGCCAAGTTTCTGAAGGCAGTAAGGATTCTAGATCCACAACATGTTTGTAGTTTGGATAAAGAAACCCTCCCGTTAGATTGTATTCCAGGGTTTGATGCTTACTGTAAATCAGAAATGAAGGGATCTCAACTATATGCAAAAGAAAACGGTAGTGCAATTTCTTTCACCAAATTTTGGAGAAATACAGAAGAACTATTTCCCAATTTAGCAAGAAAGGCTGAAATATAGCCTATTGTTAGTTGTTACCAATTCTGTGGATGCTGAAAGAAGTGTTTCATCATGTATGGACAAATTTTCACAGAACAACATCAATCCATGAAAGAAAATGGGGTCAACCAACTGACAATGCTTAAGTTTAATAGCAAAATATAAGGCACAAGAACTGAAAATATTTTTTTTGTCTTTCATACATAAGTAACCCTTTTTTTTTACCATACTGTTCAGGGATCAGTGCCAGAATAGGGAAATCCATTAAAAAACATGACCTTCTCTTCTGTTGACAAAATACATATTTGTGCCCGTTGAGATTCAAATATCAAGGAAATGTAGTTATTTATTTTTTTATTTTATTTTTTTAATGAAATAATTTGCGTAAAAGTGTACTGGTAAATTAAAACCTATAAATAATATATTCACATTTTTGAGTTCTCCAAAATAATATTGAAAAAAAACTTCCTTTTAAAATCCTGTTATATGTATTCACAGGTATGAAAGGGTTAAATGAATGTCAGTAGCCATCTACACCATTCTGTTTATTAATCTGCTAATACATATGTTGTAGTAATGAGATGACCAAGTGAAATGGTTAAAGTAGTGTAATGGGATGATTGTTTAATGATTTCTCATTATGTGGCTTACTGTAGAGGTTATATCGACATCTTGGGACTGTAGGACTGTATTACACGTTGAAAAACAGAAGTTACACAGGTCGCTACAGTATTTTCTCCAAAGTCACATTACAAGATGTACAAAACAATTTACCTCCATCTGCATGTAAAGTTTCTTTGGGAAATTTCTTGACACGATCCTCAGCCGAAATATACTTTGCTTTGTATTTTACCTCCAATGCTGAAAACTAGATTTTAGCAACCTAAATCAATATAACAATGCAACACTGACTTTGTCCCACCTCCAACTGTACAGTACAGGCCACAGAAAAGTAAGTACAGATGCACTGATAGGCTGATTTAAAACATCATTGTCATGTGAACAGTAAACAAGAAAGTTAACCACTTTTCATTTTTTTTGCCTAAGTGCAATGCACACAGGACGGCAAAGGAATTAAAAAAAAAACTTATCTACACAATTAAGATACGTAGTTTGCGTCGCTTGCAGTGTGCTCCGTACTGCACTGGTCCCTAAAAGAGGTGAATTTCGCAGTGACCACTCAATTTCCAGTTTTCCGCGAAATCGCGAATTAGGTAGACCCCTACCTAAATATAACCAATGGAAATGCACAACAGGCACGATTTAGGGGCAGGGAATTTTTTTTTTTAGCGACAATCACTGTGGTCAAATAGGAGGTATAGGTTCCAAAATGAATTAAAAAGAAAGGGGCTACAGCTTCACCCCTAGAATGTATGGAATGGTCCAATTCCAATGGTATACTTATTGAATTAAAATAAATATTTTGTATGACATTTTGTACGTAATAATACTTTTTTTTGTAGCCTGGAATTTATTAACACCAGCGGGGTTCAAACAGAAATTAAATTGAATTGAACTAAATGGAAATGATTGATGGAATGCAATTACATTATTCTATATTGCCCCCTGTGAACAAATGAGGCCAATCATATCTTGCTGCTCTCAGTCAGTAATACAGCAGCACATTCTGTAAGCAGGTTAATGGGCTGAATGGCACTTCCAAACATGCATTAATTGTTACCTGCGTTCCTAGAATAGGAACTTTTAAATCAATGTTTAATTAAAGCATTATAGATTATGCTCTATACAAATTAATACATTAATAATTCAGAGTTTATTAATATGGAGGCATAGTCAGAAAAGTTTAAAGAGTGGGGTTTTAAAATATAACGTTACATGTCCCCACGTGTTGCTACAACTGGTTAAATAACCTGTAATTTTTATTTTCATTGTTAACATCCTGACAGCTTTTTAAATGTATAACTTTAAAGTCTGTTTCAAAGATCTTTTCAAAATGTCTGCTCTAGTGCACTGATAGGGTAAGGATTATTGCCCACATTGTCAAACAGCTAACACAGCAATAACAATCCATGATGTGGTACGGAGAAGATAAAATAAAGCAGACCCAATGTAGACCACTCATTGCAGGTAGGCGTGCAGTGCACACTGGGGGTTTTCTCCAATCTTACCGGAATATGTCCTCAGCGCGTTTACACTAACTAGCAAAATGTTCCTGACTCATAACGCTTGTCCTCTCGTTGCGGAATACGAACTCAACTCTTGAGAGGTTAACAGTTATGATTCCAGAATGTGCTCGGTAGCATTTACACAAGCAAAATGTTTTCTGGAATCGTAACTCTCGCCCTCTCGTTGCAGAATATACTGTATGTGTTAGTGTAAACACACCTCTAGACTAATAAAACTTTCATTGCTTTGGCTTGCTACTGTCTATCCTTCTTCCTCAAGAAACTTGTCATAGCTTCAGTTCAAATTTACAACAGATGGATGCTCCCCCATTGAAGTATCTATCTGGACACAGTATTAGGGATGGAAATTTTAAACATTTAAACGTATAAACTCTAAAGAAGTGGTAAAACGTTTAATAATATGCTAGACGTATAACTGGTCACATGACAAATGCCACCAAACGCATATTTTTGTAGCATTCATTTTAGTAATTTATCATCAGTAGTCTGTCGCGTATGAGAATAAGGGTGGATATTATAAAAAGGAAGGGGTTTGGCAATTGCCTCCAAGTAGCTTTTCTAATTGGTGCAATAGAAAGATTGACACTGGGGCGGGTTTTATTCTCGGTCGATGTGGTGCTTCATTGGTGAACTGTGTGTGTTTATGCCTGTAGTAGGCGTGGTATGGTATCAGTTCTGTGGTGGGGTTAAGTAACGTTAATGACAAGCGTTTTTCTCTGAGTATGTTCTATATTTAAATTAGCATCTCTAAACAAAGGAAGCAACATTTGGAAGTATTTTGAGGAACCGGACGAGAAAACCGTGGTATGTGAATATGCCAAACAAAACTGCCGTACCACAAAAACACAAGTTCAGTGCTTCACTGTTTGAAATGAAAACATTCAGAATTATTGTGGATGGAGCTACTGATGGCAATAAAAAGCAAACATCCATAACAACATTTGTTAGGGATTTGGCCGAACATTGGGCGTGATCACGTTATCCCCTATGAGATCAGTGCATGTGAATCGTGAATGCAGCAGTTTTGAAATCGATATAAGATGAACCCAATAAAACAACCCATAAAACAATAACAGCGAGCCTGGAAAAACTTAAAGAAAATTGTGCTGCAGTTGTTCATACAAAACTTTCAAAGGGAGAAAAAGTTGCAATTACCACAGATTTGTGTACCCCATTCCACTATCTTCCCATAGGTGGAAGGTTTTTTCACTTGAAATTGTTCTGTAAGCTCTTGGACCGAACGGTCGTTTATGTTTAGTACAATTTTTATTTGTATGTTGGAACTACTGCACTAAAGTAAAGGACCCGAGAGACACACTTCAAACAGGTAGGCCAGGAATCTCTTTTTACATGTAAAGTTGTGTGGATACGTAAATTTTAATACTTTACGTTATTTTGTAATACTTGACCATATACAATTAACTGCACAAGAAAGCAAACATTATATTAATTACTTAAAATATTACTTTTTTGTGTGTTAATTTGGCATTTAAAATAGTTGAGGCAATGTTTGGGAGGTACAGTATGTAGAGGAGAGTGGCGTTTGATTCGAGTACTCGTCTCGAGCAACAATAGAGCTCAAAAGTCCCACCACTAAAATTGACACAATTTATTCTACGCTCTCCTGCCACAAACCCAGTATAGTACTTGACCACCTTGACTCCCCTCCTGCTCTCTCTTCCTTCCATCCTCTCTCCATTTCTGATGTCTCCAGCCTATTGTTGAAATCAACTACTGCCATGTGCCCCTTGGAACCCTGGCCAACAAATCTCGTCTGTCTCTGTGCTCCTGACCTTGCTCCTTCCATTATGTACACTCTCAACCTGTCCCGGTTTCAGGCCTGATTTCTGCTGCCCTCAAGACTTCCCGAGTAATGCCAGTGTTCAAAAAAGCCTCCCTTGACCCGGCTATCTTATCTAATTTCTGTCCCATTGTGATGGGGTGCCAGCTCGCCCCTATAAATTTGTGTTTTGTTATTGTTGTTATTTTTACTGTTTTCATTATGTTTTTGTGATTCTTGGTTTGTTTTGGATTGGCTGGGAGGGGGTTAAATTCCTCCCTGTAAAAATGCATGTGAGAATGTGGCTGGAGCCTTAAGTGTTTAATTGTTAATTATTAGTTAATTGGGCTCCAGCCACAGACTATAAAAGACAGCTGAAACCCTTTGTTAGGGAGAGGAGTTTTTGGGTGAGTTTTGTTTGTTGCTGTGCTGTGCTGTGCTGTGCTGTGCTGTGCTGTGCTGTGCTGTGCTGTGCTGTGCTGTGCTGTGCAGTGCAGTGCAGTGCAGTGCAGTGCAGTGCAGTTTTTTGGTAAAGAAACTGTAGTGAAGGCTAATGCCCAGCCTACATTTCTGTATTTTGGTTAAACCTTTTGTTTGGGCCCTTGTGCCTATTTATTTGATTATTTTTGTTTAATAAAGATCATTATTTTGCCCCTTCCACTGTCTCTGAGCCTCAAACCTCTGTCATCCTGCCACACCCATATCCAATCTTCCTTTTCTCTCTAAAACTCTTGAAAGGGCTGTAGCCAGCCAGCTGATGAAACATCTGACAGATAACAATCTGTTTGAATCTCTGCAGTCTTCTGGCTGCATCACAGTACCGAAACTGCTCTGCTCTGTATTTCACTGTATTTAATGTATTATGCATTGTTCCTCACTATCTTGTAAAGAGCTTTTGTGATATATATTTTTATTTATTTACAAAAACTGTGTGTACAGAATGTTGTACATCAGGACCACATCAGATGAAAAATATCAAATCGAAGACTTAAATAAGTTCAGCCTTACAACAAAGGAAATAATGGCACATTAAAAGCCTTATGTGTGGAAACTTTTAAAGCAGCATTCTCTGCTTATTCAAAAGAAAAGCTTTTGTTCAACACATTAAACTAAAACATTTTAACTTTTGCTTGCTTTTTGGGTAATCTGTCTTGCCATGTTGTAGTACAAAATTTTAAACTTGACACCTTGTCTTTTTACTTCCACAACTCGTATATGTGGACTGTTTGCCCTATGTATGGAAAATTTTGAAGCAGTTTCTGTATTTATTCAGGCACAAGAAAACCTTACTCTTCATACATCGAACTTGAAATCTTTCAGAACAGCCTGGATTTCTGCACCTTCAAAAGGTTTTTACATCTCTGATTTCTTGTAAATGGGCTGCCTTCGATGTCCTTGATTCTTTTGGGGGCAGTGGAGTCGGAGGCTGTTTTTCTGTGGTGGATTGTCATCTTCACTGGATTCTGAGGATGAAGTGGTATCATTTTCTTTAAACAGAAGTTGCTCTGCTAAGCGCATCTTAAAATGCCAAATCAGCCCTGTGCAATATTACCCTTACAGTCCATTTATTTGTTTTGTAGGCGATTCTGTAGTAAGCAATCTGTCGATGTAAGTGATCGACATCACCCATTGATTTGTTGTAGGCAGCAACTACCTGAAGTTTTGAAAGGACTCACAGTTTCAGTGATGTGTAACGACATTGTGTTAATCCACACTGGAGGCTTTTGAATAATAACATTTGGTCAATGCATAAATATGTTTTCAGATGTATTTAAAGGCTTTTTGATTCCTGATTTTGAATATTAGGTGTGCATATTGCATCGATTATTCCTGATTATTACCTAAATTTGGTTGCAGATAACCCCTCTAATATGGGACCCAAGCAACCACTCTCATGTGAGTCACCTCTGCACTCAAAGCAGCAGTGTCAGGAACCCTTACTGTTTTTACAGCTTTGCCTCTTTAAATAGATGCTGCTAAAGTGTTGGATATAACAGCTGGTCAAGAAGGCATGCTCCTTTCTGAAGTAGTGTACACTGAACTATGGATAATAAATAGAAGCAGAGGAATGCCATTTCAGTGTAAAATTGAACATAATTGTGGGACATCGCTGCAGTTTGTAGAACTACAGTCGAGAAAAATTGACAGAAATAGCCATGACAACCATGCTTTCGTACAGGAGTATATAACAGCATTGGTTACAGTGCACGTCTATTATATACATTGCTGTAGTCATCTTGATAATATACTGTGTAGGAATGTGTTTTTTGCAATGTCAGCGTTTAAACGTTTAAACCATATCTACATACACACACACTCTCTTTATATTACATTCTGATACTGACAGCCCTGGTTAGTATTTTCTAAGCAAATAAACCTTAAATAAGCAAACAACGTTTTAACATCGCAAAGACTGAACTACAAAGTAATAAATAAATAAATAAATAAATAAATAGATAAAAAGCATGTACACATCAAAGTATATATTGAAATGTCTATATTTATGGTTGTAATTAAAGTTGCTAGTGAAGACATAACTATGTGCTATATATATATTGAACACATTTTCGGATAGTATAGTTTTTAGAATAGTGTGTTTCTTAAAGGTTCATTTAACAACAAAAAAAAACCAGGAACCTATTAGGTTTTTTTTTGTTATGGTTTAAAAAAAGAAAAAAGATACTAACATCACCCACTATACATCTCTAAAGCGAAAGCGAGTTGTGCTTACAATTGAAAAAAAGTTGGAAATACTTTCACTTCTGGAAAAGGTAATTACCAGGGATAAAATAGCACAATATTTTGGAATTTTAAAGAGCACTCTGACTGATATTAAAAAGTCTGCATCAGAGATTTAAAAGTTTGCGTCTTTGATACTGTTCCGAAAGAAAGAGGAGAAATCATGGCAGGTAAGAGAGGAGGATGAATTAGAAATTGATTTATCGGTGGCTGGATGCAGGATTTGATTAATGGTTTTGATGAGAATATTTTGGTTTACCGTGTCCCATAGATATGATTTCTGAGAAGTACTTCACCCTGGCAGCAGCGAGCAAACGCCTGTAGCTACTGAGGTGAAGTACCAAGGAACACTAATTACAAGGTACAACTTATTAGGGTATAAACCACAAACCGAAATGGTCATGATAAAGACTAATATGATCAAAACCAATATGATGCGCTTTTGATATATAGATAAAATTAGCTCCCTTCATGAATTAATTACTTTGTGGCTTAAAAAAAAAAAAAATCTTGTCTTCAGAACTCGGGTGTTTGCAATTTCATTTGAACGTAGAGGGCTTAATCTAAATTTTAATTATGAGGGAGTAAAGTAATGTTTCCAAAAGTACCACTCTGATTATTCTAAGTACCATGATTTTAATAATAAATACACTATTTTAATAAGGAGCTAGATTGCAAATAAGGAGATGATAAGAAACGAAATTAAACTCCTGGGTCCAATTAACATTTGGCAGATTAACATAATGCTTTCTACTGGGGTGCGTCTGTTAAGGATTTTACTTTAAATTAAACTTCAAAGCTGCATTAGTTGCTGAAGATCTCAAAGTTGGTGTCTGCATTCTCTTACACTTTATGGAATGTCTGCTGTATGAGGATTGATTCTGGCTTGCTTTTATGAATGGATACTGGGTCTGGATATTTAAAACCAGTAACAGGGGAAAGTGTTACGTACGTGGGTCGTCATTGAATAATAATGAGTCAGACGCAGAGAATTGGGTGTTGACACGCCACACAAGCGTGCAGATTTTATTCAACACAAGTGCTGCCACTAGTGTAAGAGCAATGGTAGCCCTAGTGTCACATGTAATGAAAAAAAGAAAAAATAAAAGTTTGCCACACAAGGTGAGTGCTAGTCTCACTAAAAGAAATGTCCCGCTCCAGGAACTACACTACAAAAACCCTCTCTATTCTAATTTGTGATCAGCATCCCCTATACTAAACTACTGCTGTTGCTCCCGAAGTCCTGGCCTCCCAGTGACTCCTGGTCGTTGCGATGGTCCTGGCTGAGCAGAGACTTCACAGGCACCGTCTTGCAGTTGAAGGGCTCCGTGGTAGTTATCCTGCAGAGTGGACACTCTCCTCCTGGATGTAAACAAAGCACCCCTCTGTGTAGCATGGTGGTGCAGTCACCTCGAGCTGTGGCACAGACGCCTTTTGAGCTGCGCTCAGCCTCCTCAGGCACGCCCACCAGCCAGCTCAGTGCCGGGCAAGCAGCCTGCTCATTTAGAACATAAGAACATAAGAAAGTTTACAAACGAGAGGAGGCCATTCAGCCCATCTTGCTTGTTTGGTTGTTAGTAGCTTATTGATCCCAGAATCTCATCAAGCAGCTTCTTGAAGGATCCCAGGGTGTCAGCTTCAACAACATTACTGGGGAGTTGGTTACAGACCCTCACAATTCTCTGTGTAAAAAAGTGCCTCCTATTTTCTGTTCTGAATGCCCCTTATCTAATCTCCATTTCTAACCCCTGGTCCTTGTTTTTTCTTTCAGGTCAAAAAAGTCTCCTGGGTCGACATTGTCTATACCTTTTAGGATTTTGAATGTTTGAATCAGATCGCCATGTAGTCTTCTTTGTTGAAGACTGAATAGATTCAATTCTTTTAGCCTGTCTGCATACGACATGCCTTTTAAACCTGGGATAATTCTGGTTGCTCTTCTTTGCACTCTTTCTAGAGCAGCAATATCCTTTTTGTAACGAGGTGACCAGAACTGAACACAATATTCTAGGTGAGGTCTTACTAATGCATTGTAAAGTTTTAACATTATTTCCCTTGATTTAAATTCAACACTTCTCACAATATATCTGAGCATCTTGTTGGCCTTTTTTATAGCTTCCCCACATTGTCTAGATGAAGACATTTCTGAGTCAACATAAACTCCTAGGTCTTTTTCATAGTTTCCTTCTTCAATTTCAGTATCTCCCATATGATATTTATAATGCACATTTTTATTGCCTGCATGCATGCAATACTTTACACTTTTCTCAATAATTGGTTGTCTAGAAACACAATTGGTTGTCTAGAAACATGTCCAAGTCTTGACTGGTGTATGAGTTGTACCACTTGGACAAGTTTTAGTGAAATCATGGTAAAGCATGATGAAAAACATGATTTGGTAAGCTTTAAAAAATGTAAAGTATATAAGCATGGGAAATCAACTGGGTTATTAAATGGAGTGTAACTAACACAATAATTCCATACATCTTGTGTGCTTTCATTCATTATATAATGTTGGTCTCAAATGTCCTGTTTTGAAAAAAATTAAAAAAAACATGGTAACTGGTGCTATACTAGGTAAAAACAAGTCTCTCTCAGCAAGTCATACATTCAGATATACTTATACGGTAATTTCACCTGGATAGGTCAATCAACTGCTTCCCCTGTTATATGACATGCTTTCAGCCAGTAGCATGACCCAGAAGATGCTGCTGTAGTGACATGACCTAGATAGTATAACAGATTTCCTGAGAGTAAGACATGGAAACTGGAAACTTTCTTTACCATAATGTAATATATTACACTACGACTGCTTCAGTGCACATGATTCACTGAATATCTAGGGATACAGATTGGATTCGACATTGCCATGAAATAAGATACAAATGAGGTTCATCATGTGATGTGACATGTGATCCCTGCAGCACTATAGAGCTGTGGGAGCAGCACAACTGCAAACATTCTACCAGAAAGGGGGAAAGGCAAAGATGTAACAGCATTGGGAATGTGGGTGCACTCCGAGTTGGTACCAGAGTATAACGGATAGGCTGCTCCAAGCATATCAGCAGTGGCAGAATAAATGGGGAGTTTATGCCAGGAGAGACAGCTGTGTCAGTTAGTGATGGACAGAGGCAAAAGACAGAGAGGATTTCCAAGTCTGGCATATTAAGGAGTAAATGGATCTCTTTCGAGACACCTTCCAGAACCTTGTGGAGTCACGGTTGGGACAAGTGCAAGTAGATATTATGTACAGATCCTAATAAAGTGGTCTGGCAGTGAATATATTCAGCCAGTTATTTATGATGTGGTATTCCAAAAATAATTTCTTGAAAAAACCTCCTCCTACCAACAATGGTATTCGGTTTGGTTAAATTAAAAAGTCTTAAACGTAAGAGAACCGCTAACCAAGGACTTGCAATAAACAAAAAAAAATAAAGATTGTTTTAAAGTTTTTATAGCTTCCTGGAGGGCTTCACTTCCTGGGAAGAGTCAGCATCCCGCTGGGTTTTCTCTCTCTCTCTCTCTCTCTCTCTGGATCTATTTGATAAAAAGTCCACACAGTGTTGGCGTCCTCTTTTAACAAGCATCTGTGATAGCAGTGTGCTTGTCTCCTTCCAAAAACCAACCCCGAGCTGTTACAACCTGGGCCCAATCAGCAGCACTCAATCCTCTGCTGATTTGAGAATGTTCCAGCGTGTTCCGGGGTTGCTGCTCCCAACAAAGATGGCGACCGCTGTAACTGCACTTCTGCCCCAACGTCAGTCTCACATCACATGATCCCTGTTGGGAACTTCGTGGTCGATTCACAGCCCTCTGACGGCTGGGAGTTGAATTGCAGTACAGGATCGCTTTACCCCGTCAGAGTAAAGTATTGCATGCAGGCAATAAAAATGTGCATTATAAATATCATATGGGAGATACTGAAATTGAAGAAGGGAACTATGAAAAACCTAGGAGTTTATGTTGACTCAGAAATGTCTTCATCTAGACAATGTGGGGAAGCTATAAAAAAGGCCAACAAGATGCTCGGATATATTGTGAGAAGTGTTGAATTTAAATCAAGGGAAATAATGTTAAAATTTTACAATGCATTAGTAAGACCTCACCTAGAATATTGTGTTCAGTTCTGGTCACCTTGTTACAAAAAGGATATTGCTGCTCTAGAAAGAGGGCAAAGAAGAGCAACCAGAATTATCCCGGGTTTAAAAGGCATGTCGTATGCAGACAGGCTAAAAGAATTGAATCTATTCAGTCTTGAACAAAGAAGACTACGTGGTGATCTGATTCAAACATTCAAAATCCTAAAAGGTATAGACAATGTCGACCAAGGGGACTTTTTTGACCCAAAAAAAGAAACAAGGACCAGGGGTTAGAAATGGAGATTAGATAAAGGGGCATTCAGAACAGAAGATAGGAGGCACTTTTTTACACAGAGAATTGTGAGGGTCTGGAACCAACTCCCCAGTAATGTTGTTGATGCTGACTCCCTGGGATCCTTCAAGAAGCTGCTTGATGAGATTCTTGGATCAATAAGCTACTAACAACCAAACGAGCAAGATGGGCTGAATGGCCTCCTCTCATTTGTAAACTTTCTTATGTTCTTATGTTCTTCTTATGTTCTTATGAGGTAAACCCAGAGCAAAGAAAATGAAATCCCCTAAACGAGCTGAATCCTAATCAGTGGTCCTAAATACTCTTCTTATTCCCGAGGAGTTTTTGTGCAGCAGCTTTATTCTTCACTAAACAGCAGACCTCACAAATTGGCACTTGCGGCATTAAATATGTAGGTGTCAGGGCTGTCTAAATGATTTAGAGGAGGTATTTGAAAAGAAAACAGTAAACAGTTAGGAACGGTTCCCAGAGTGTGATTTATGGCACGTTGTTATGACAGACCTATTGCTGGTAGATGAAAGAGCTACCAGTGCAATGAAATCAAAGGACTGTGCTGCTCTGAAAGCAACTGCTGCTTTATCACTGACTTGACATGCGGCACGGTTTTCATTTCCTTTAGAAGTTTACACCTAAAATATTGCCGTGTGCCTTAAGCACAAGCCTGGCAGTGCTGGAAAGCTACTGGCCCGCATACTATTGATTTGGGTGGCTAGGTTAATCTCAGTCCTGCAAATCTGCCATTTCTCCAGTGTCCACGCTGGAGGTCCTGACTTTTAACTGCTAATCATAAACCAGATTGTCTCTGACATGCACATTAATGCACAACATAGATCTCAAATGTGCAGTGTTAAAAGAAACACATGCTTTAGCAAACATGTCATTTCATTTTAAATCATGATATCAGGTTCACTAGATTAAATAAATC
Source organism: Acipenser ruthenus (assembly GCF_902713425.1). Classification (NCBI taxonomy): domain Eukaryota; kingdom Metazoa; phylum Chordata; class Actinopteri; order Acipenseriformes; family Acipenseridae; genus Acipenser; species Acipenser ruthenus. The sequence continues at coordinate 5,497,341 of NC_081234.1, read as the reverse complement.
TTTTTTTTTGCAAGCCATGCTTTTAGACAAAGCACCCCTCTGTGTTTCCACTTCCTGGGTCAATCACCTGTAGAGTTAAATTGTCCCCACGTCTGCAGGTTTTTTTTTTTTCCTGTCAGAAACTAACTAGCTGCTTCTAGCCAGTAAGGTGCTTTGACCCCGATGGCTGTGGGGAAATGACCTAGGAAGTAAAGCAATAACAGACTGTATGGAAAGACGGGCAAGCAAACTGTGGCTTTCTTTAACCTAGTGTAGTGCCGGATGTCTCGTTTAAATTGAAAATACATGTTTGCTATAACATCTGTTTCTTTCAAAACTGCACATATATATATGAAAGTGCATGACAGGTATGATTTATAACATTATTTTGTTAGATACAACCACTTAATTTTTTTTGTTAAAGCTGTAAAGCTGAATCTACAGCTTGTAAAATCAAAGGTCATGCTATATTTTAACAAGCTCTTATTAATACTGCAACAAGCAGTAGTTTAATTTGATGTGTGATTCTCGCTCCGGATGCTGGGGGAGGGGGGTCGCGGTGACAAGCCTGACGTTGAAACTCCCTGAGATCGAGTTAGTGAGCGCGCTCTTGCCTTATTACTGGAAGACAAGCAGGGGGGGAATGTAATGGATCTCCTCCTGGTGGCTGATGAGTTAATAATACTAACTGAGGCAAAAGACATTTTGCTTAGTTGAATGGTAAGATGTGCGTCTATGAACTGAGGTTAGTGGTTTACATCCAGTCCTGGCCTCTTCATTTAATTCAATGGACTGAGATGCCAAGCTATTAAACGATCCCTCAGGGGTCCCTGGACACTAGGTTTAGGAACCCCTGATGTACAGTATATTGTTTCATAAAGGATCATTAAAATGCCCCTACCCTAACCCTAAAAGATACAAATAAAAAAGAGAACTACACCTTTCAATAACAGCATGTACATTTACAGTATATAGAGGCTATACAGAATGGAATAGAACAAATATAGTCTATAGGACAACATACTTAGCCATGAGTCTGTTCAGCCACTGTTGAATACAGGTAGTCTGTATAGATAAGAAAAGAAAGAAGCATGACTCCAATGCTGCAGTTATGTTATTTATTTGAAAAAACATGATTCAATTACTGTCTACAGCATTGCCCTTTATTTTGACTGAATCCAGTTTCAATGAATTTAGATGTACACATGGTTTAATTGAGCCAGTCATGGCTGCTGTTCAGCTGTGCGGTTTCTGTGGCTAGAGGAGCAGCTTTGAGAGCACAGCACCACTAAGAAACCTGCAGCCAGTGTCGCTGTATCACTGCATTCTCCAGACAGAGTTTAGTCTACAGTAAAGACAGGCAGCTATCTCAAGGGGCAGCTGTACAGAAGCCTAGCGAGGCAATAGTCCCAGCCTGCTTTCATATCCAACCAGACTGAAACATTTATAGTAACAACAGGATGATAATAAAATTAGGAAACATAGTGAATGTTGCATGTGTATTTTGTGTAACTGGCCTCACAGGGATTATATTCTGTTATGCTATATAGCTGCATATCCCTGTTGCAGTCAAGTGTATAGACTGAGGTCTTTTCATGTTTTTATTTATTTATTTACTTTGCCCACCTGTTTTTTACATTTCAAAAGAAACTAGTAAGTTAACAGGTGTAAACAGGTATATGTACATACAAAACTTTTAAATTTAAAATGAAAGTAACATATGTTTTCTCTTGCGTGTGTCACTTGGTGCAGCACTGAATCCAGGTTGAGCTGCAGCAGCCTGCTGCTTTGCAGTTTTCTGATCGAAATGTTTCTGCCAAAGCGCTGTGGCTAGCTTCAAGATGAAATCTCTCCTACTGATATTTTCCCTGGTGCATTCCTTGTGCAAAACGAAGGAATTGAGGGCTGCAAGGTCCAGTAGAGATAACAACAGGCTTGTATATAAAAAAATAGAATATTGTAGGTTATATACAAAATAAAAACATGTATTGTAAAAGGCAGTCAAAATGACTGCTTTGGTGGTTCTATGTGGACGGGATTATAACTTCCTTATTTTCGCGATCCTGCCTTTCAAACGCCGTCAGGGTATTTAATATATAATATATAATATATATGTGTATAGAAAAAGTCATAAACGGACAACCGCATGCAGAGTAATTTAAATTTGAAAATCTCAAACCATCAAAATGACTGCCATGGCAGTTCTAGCGTTAACAAATTACAGTCAGTAGCCCTCCACAACCATTTAAACATGTTGGAGACTGCTGTCATGGCAGCTAGACAGTGTTATGACAAGTACTTCAAATTTGTTTAGCCAATCCCCTGTAGTCTATATACCAGTACATACTGCAATTTCATTTCAACAAACTGGGCTAAAATGAGAATGTGGCCAGTATAATCTTGTGCCGCCACATGCCTGGCATCATTGTCTTCTTGACACCTTGATGGCTTCTAGAGATGACAGAGAAGGAGCTCTCTCATTTTAAGTGCAGCAAGGTTTAGGAGCCAGGTTTCTCGGTGAAGGGAGCTCCATTTATCTGCTCATCGACTGGTGCAGTATTCCGGGGATGTCAAGGTCAAGATATGACAGAGAGTGATGCTGCAGAAGACCAGGGTTGACTTTCCAAATTTTTCTGTTAAAACAGAGATGAAAAATCTCTGCTGACTGGCGGTTTTTCGCTTTTACTCAGTCCCCCAGGGCTATTGATGTGATCAATGCAGTTCCAGGGGGAAAAAAATGGTTGATCGCGGACATTGTTGACAAAGCCTGTAGACACCCACTCTCCTGGAATAATCCATAAATTAGGAATGTATAGCTCACCTTCAAACCATTAGCACTGTCTCTGCCTTTATAGAAAGAATGCAAAGAGTGACTAGAATTATCCCGGATTTAAAAGGCATGTCATATGCATGACAGGCTAAAATAATTGAATCTATTCAGTCTTGAACAAAGACGACTACACGGCGATCTGATTCAAGCATTCAAAATTCTAATGTCGACCCAAGGGACTTTTTCGACCTGAAAAAAGAAACAAGGACCAGGGGTCACAAATGGAGATTAGATAAAGCGGCATTCAGAACAGAAAACACTTTTTTACACAGAGAATTGTGGGAGTCTGGAACCAACTCCCCAATACTGTTGTTGAAGCTGACACCCTGGGATCCTTCAAGATGCTGCTTGATGAGAATCTGGGATCAATAAGCTACTAACAACCAAACGAGCAAGATGGGCCGAATGTCCTCCTATCGTTTGTAAACTTTCTTATGTTCTTGTATTCTTATTAGAAATGCTTTCCTGTTAAAATATAGTGACGGTACGCTTGCGTCTTATACAACAATAACTAAGTCTGCATTTTTTTATTGGTCCACAAGCGTACCTGCGTACCAGTTATGTGAACCACTGATTACGGATCAAGAGGATACAAGGTGTTGGAAAGGCATATTCTCTGCAGAAAACATGTAGACATAATAAATACTTGCAGTAACTACATCCTGTCGTCTGCATTTACTTTGTGACCTGATGCTGATGAAGTCAAACATGTTGATCTAGCGAATTATAAAATATACCCGATGTTTAAACAAGCACCTTTTGAAATACAAGAAGTTGCCAGACATTTGATAATCATAGAAGACAGTGAAAAATCAAGAGGTAATTTACACAGATTAAACATTTTTTTTATTAAAATTACATGACACAAGCAATTAGTGTTTGTTTTTATTAGCACTATATTTTCTTACTTTTTTTTCAATGGTAACATAAAATGAAGCAGAAAATGTAAACTGTAAATGTAAAAACACAAACTATTGGGGATACAACTCCAAAGTTTTATTCAAGCACATCATGTCAAACATCTGCACAGCCGAAACGTCGTATTTAAATGAACAATTAAACATAAAAGGGTTTATTTTCTAACTTACCACATATAAAGCACTGCTTAAAAAAATGAAAAACCTATAATAAAATAAACATTTCAAAAGAAACTACATAAGAACATAAGAAAGTTTACAAACGAAAGGAGGCCATTCAGCCCATCTTGCTTGTTTGGTTGTTAGTAGCTTATTGATCCCAGAATCTCATCAAGCAGCTTCTTGAAGGATCCCAGGGTGTCAGCTTCAACAACATTACTGGGGAAACAGGTATATGGACATACAACACTGTAAAAACAAAAGCAGTTTTTAATCTAAAACAACCACCACTAGCGAAACAGCGATGGTTATAAATATAAATTGTATAAAGCAAAATATCCTTCGTATGAGAAATAAAACCGAGGTCGTATTTTAAATGACTCTGTAGCAACAGTTGTTGATGCATAGTTCACCTCCTAATGTCTCTAAGTGGCTTTGGATAAAAGCATCTGCTAAATTACAAATTATTATTATTATTATTATTATTATTATTATTATTATTATTATTATTATTATTATTATTATTAATAAAATAGCGGTTTCACATAGCAAGTTATATCTGAGAGAATATTTGTGATAGGCTAGCTGTAGGGATGACGTCAGGCCAGAAAGAATCACACAGACAGGCAGTACTGGGGTTGAAACTGAAACGCAATGGCTGCGCTCAGTAGGTTTATTGAAAAATAAAAGGTTTAAACAGAAAACAGGACACAGCACTTGAGGCCAAAATAAATAGACAAACAAAACAGACTAACACTAAACAAACAGAGGACGAACAGACAAACAAACACGGTGAGTCCCAGCAACTTATATTTAATTTACTTTACGTTCTATTTTCTCCTTCTCCACACCCGTTCTCCACTCACCGAACACACTACCCCGAGTGAGTGCTTTGTGCATCTATATATATATACTGTTGTGCCGGGATTCAATTACTAATTAATTATTCACTTGAATCCCAGCACGTGAACTAATTCTGTGCAACCCTGTGCTCACATATTATTACATACTTTAAATGCACATGAAGTGAAGTGCAATCCCTGTGCCTAAATACAATTATACATTTTAAACACTCGTGCTCATTACCCGCATTATATCCTGTGTACCAACTACAATACACCAACATTAACACACCACACACAGAACATATAAACACACAAATGCACACAGGGGCGGGGCACACTGCCACAATATTATATTATAAAAAAAAAACACATTGAAAGGGATTATGGGAATCTTTGAATCAGCAAAAAAGGTAAAAAAAAATTAAATGGCTCAATATGAAACAGCTTTAATTATTTCAGCATCTCCTTATTTATTGTTATACATTTTTTTGCCAAATATTCCGTGTCCCTCTTTTGTAGTGTAATTTGTTGCATTATTATAATATAAAACATTAATATATAGAACAGACCATAGAACTTTTAACCTGGGTGCCTGTTTTGTTCAGAAACGCAGCTGTTGTAAAGCGAGAGACTGGTGAATCACCTATATATTGGTCCCATATATTTACGTTGGGATGGATGTTATGAAACATACCATGACTTTTTCGCCCATTTGTGAAGTCAGACTTATTTGTGCCGAACTTGACAGCTGAGATAAACCTGAAGAAAAACATTGTTACAGGTTCTGAAGAACGTGCTTTGATGAAAGCTATAGAACCTTGTTTTCCTGGAGCTGTACACTTACTCTGTACTCGGCACATACAGCAAACTGTTAAGCACTGCCTTCAGAAACTGTTGGGATGAAATCAGAAGAAAGAAATATTTTTTGGAGATGATGCGTTAGTCTCGTGTCCCGATGAGTACTCCTTTGAAAAGAAGAAAATGTTCCCTCAGCTTAAGGCTATAAGAGTGAAACATTTGAATTAACCGAATAAACCTTAACCCTTTGAGTAGTACAAACGTAACGGTACGTTTGCTGCTCTCTGGTCCCCAGGGAGTACGAATGTACCGGTACATTCTTCAACTTTAAACTTGAATTACTGAGCCTACAAACCCCCTGATCACATAATAGTCTAACACTAGGTTTCTGTAACACCTTTTATTGGTCTTTTGCGCCCTCTGCCAGATATTGACTGAATTACATATAATAAACCCATTCACAAAATGTCAACAGTGTTTGTAAACCTGTGAAAATTGCTCAGTGAGAAAGAAGTATATGTCTGTCGCCCGTTTTTTTTTTTTTTTGTTAGGACGTGTTGTGGTTGTTCCACCGCGTTGTTTATTGCCTACATGTTGTTTTTTAGTCAAAACCTTTCCCTGTAACTAAATAAAAAATATATATTTATTTGTTTTAATTATTTACAGTAAAAATGATGTGTCTGTATTTTGTCAGTATTCATTATATAAATACAAACATATAGCTTTCAGCTTGCTTGTACGCTGTACTCGTAATAATGAAGCGCAGTACATTTTAGAACTCACTATTCAACATTGTACTGTTTTAAAGTTTATTTGGTTAACAGTGAAACATTTGAATTAACCGAATAAACCTTAAAACAGTTGAAAACAGAACACTCTGTAAAGAAACTTTCAAGATCAGAACGAGCTCTTTAGCTAGAGTTAACAAGTTGAAGGGTGTTTCCATCACAGCCACATGACTGAATTCCTTTACAGAGCATTGTGGCAGGGCAGAAGCCCTGCGCATGGGAAATATGTAGTTTATTCTATATTTTGGGGTTCATTGTTGTAAATAGATTGATTTAATGAATTGTTTAACTGCTGTGGCGCTCAGGCAGGGATGATTACCTGTCTGCGTGGAGCAGCAGCTGAAAGCAATCAGCTGTTCCAGCAGGCAGGTGGGCGTGTCTCAGCAGAGCGTCAGTATAAAAACATAGAGATCACTGTGATCGGGGCTGCTGCAAGGCCTGCCGTTTTCAAGGCACCTTTGATTTATAGTTTGTTGTATTGTGTTTTATTTTGAGTGTTTTTTCAGTCTTGTACCATCCTCTGTGTGCTACCATTGCTGGTAGTGTCACATGACATTATTGTGTTTTTTTTTGTTTTATGTGTTAATAAATCGTAATCGCCGTGCTGGCGTGTTTCACTGCACTTCTGTGTCTCCGTGCCTCCATCCCGGCTCTCACCTGCCTGTCTGCCTGCTTCAGTGCGGGAACAACACGCAAGCATGCCACATGCATCAATGCAAATATGCTGTAATCTGTGTGATCAAAGCTCCAGACTAACGCTGTCTGTAGCTGCTGTGGTTCACATGAGAAGAGAACTGTACTGGATCGGGCCTCTGGGTAATCAGAAAACATACATTCCACCCCTCCTCATAGCGTCTAAAACCTAGTGTGCAAATCTCCCGTAATTACTCTAATTGGGATATCAATCAGTTTTTGCTCAGAAGGAGGTCAACATGGTGAAACTGTTTATTTCTACTACTGCTTTCTGACTATGTGCCATCCAGCCATGTTGTAAACATCTTCTACTGACAAATGTAATCAGCTTTCCACATCCAATCTCGGAATTAAGCAGTTGTGTTACTGATTCACATTGAAGCATTTTTTTATTTGATCTTGCTGCAGAACCCCCTGACACAGCTCATATATTTAATCAAATGTATCTGTGCCTTTATTTATCAACGCCATAAAGGTACAAATGAGATGCGCTGTTATTTAGAATCAGTTACAGGATGTCTGGCTGTGTTTTGACGTTTCCTAAAACGTAATAATCTAGTAACGATTTTGGATAGTTGGAAATGTTTCAAGAGTGCTCTGCTGTTATTTCTAGGTTATAAATGAAAACTTCAAGTTCTGTTATAGCTCACAAAGCATAATAGAATAAAGGTGATTACAGTATTTATTTTGTTTGTTTTATAATTGGCACAGTTCCTGACTGTATATGATTTCCCAACAGACAACTGTATGCAAAAAAAAAAACAAAAAAACAAAAACAAACTGCCATTATTCTTTAAAGTCATATAGATCAGTCCTGGTCTAGGGAAGGTCAGCTCAGTAATCTTGTAGTTTGGTCCATTAAGCATCATCTTTTCTTTATTAGTTTTATTAAATCTGAACTCACTTGACTTCCCACCCACCCCCCAAAAAAACCCTTTCCTCGGCAAAGCTGTCTCCATGTGCGATGTGCACACATTAGCCAAATTTCCATTTCAGAATGTCTTGCTTGATGCACTTCAGAGTTCCTAATTGATTTTGCTAGAAGAAATTTGTCTATAGGCAAATACCTTCTCTTCATCAAAAACAGATAGCAGTTGAAAGAAAAATATATATTTTTCATAGCCTGTAATTACTTCCCTCTTGCCAGCATTACTGCTGCAAAATAATCATTAAGCTCATGGCATTCTGGCTAATACAAAATACTTCCATAAATCTTACCTGTCATGTACTGCCATTCAATCATGTGAAGTTTTGAAAGCAATGCAGATTTTTTTAAAATAAGCTGGTATCATATAGTCTTAATAAAAGTGCTTGGCTTACTTTCAGGTAGTCTGTTACACTTTCTACTTATAAAGATAATTATACCACTGGTGAAATAGTCATTGGAAATGTGATGGGCCTCAGTGACTGACTTATATTCGTGTCAGATAATAGGGCCTCTTTAAATAATCTATAGGGACACTTAATTGACATACCATACCACTGCATCTGCAGTATGGATATTTTAGCCAATCAGATCTTAAAGAGAAGCAGACGAGCCTATGAAATCAGTACAATCGATTGAGTGCATGGGGATCCTTCAACCTCACTGTGGTAAATTCACCTTGATGTTAAAAACATATCTTATCTCTATGGCCCATGCTCAAGGTTACTGTAAAGAGGTGTGGGACAACATCTGAAATGATGCTTTATGAAGTGTTACATAGGTTTTAACAACCATTCTCTAGTAGCTGGGAGGTCAGGTCATGTTGTCTAATGCATGCGATGTTGTTAGAAAGCACACAAGACTAACAGGGCTCTGCATGGTGTGTCTTCATATTAAGAGCTAGTATATGTAATGACATGAGCCTTATTCCTGGTTGGAAACCATACTTCCGAGTTGATAGATTCAACATTTAGACATGCTCCAAATAAGACCCACAGACACTACACTAGTCATTATTGTTTTAACTTTTAAATAAAGAAATTAAATAAAAATTGAAAAATGTTTTAAAATATATACTGCGCATCAAAAGAAACATACTCTGTTTTAGAGTATGTTTATACAAATACAGACGTGCTCAAATTTGTTGGTACCCCTCCACAAAAAACGAAGAATGCACAATTTTCTCTGAAATAACTTGAAACAGACAAAAGTAATTGGCATCCACCATTGTTTATTCCATATTTAATAGAAATCAGACTTTGCTTTTGATTTTTTATTCAACATAATATTGTAAATAATAAAACAAATGAAAATGGCATGGACAAAAATGATGGGACCGCTAACCTAATATTTTGTTGCACAACCTTTAGAGGCAATCACTGAAATCAAATGTTTTCTGTAGCTCTCTATGAGACTTCTGCACCTATTAACAGGTAGTTTGGCCCACTCTTCCTGAGCAAACTGCACCAGCTGTCTCAGGTTTGATGGGTGCCTTCTCCAGACTGCAAGTTTCAGCTCTTTCCATAGATGTTTGATAGGATTCAGATCAGGACTCATAGAAGGCCACTTCAGAATAGTCCAATGTTTTGTTCTTATCCATTCTTGGGTGCTTTTAGCTGTGTGTTTTGGGTCATTATCCTGTTGGAGGACCCATGACCTGCGACTGAGACAGAGCTTTCTGACACTGGGCAGTACGTTTTGCTCCAGAATGCCTTGATAGTCTTGAGATTTCATTGTGCCCTGCACAGATTCATGGCACCCTGTGCCAGGCGCAGCAAAGCAGCCCCAAAACAGCCCCAAAACATTACCGAGCCTCCTCCATGTTTCACTGTAGGTATGGTGTTCTTTTCTTTGAAAGCTTCATTTTTTCATCTGTGAACATAGAGCTGATGTGACTTGCCAAAAAGCTCCAGTTTTGACTCATCTGTCCAAAGGACATTCTCCCAGAAGGATTGTGGCTTGTCAATATGCATTTTAGCAAATTCCAGTCTGGCTTTTTTATGTTTTTCTTTCAAAAGTGGAGTCCTCCTGGGTCTTCTTCCATGGAACCCACTTTCGCTCAAAAAGCAACGGATGGTGCGATCAGAAACTGACGTACCTCCACCTTGGAGTTCAGCTTGTATCTCTTTGGCAGTTATCCTTGGTTCTTTTTCTACCATTCGCACTATCCTTCTGTTCAATCTGGGGTCGATTTTCCTCTTGCGGCCACGCCCAGGGAGGTTGGCTACAGTTCCATGGACCTTAAACTTCTTAATAATATTTGCAACTGTTGTCACAGGAACATCAAGCTGCTTGGAGATGGTCTTGTAGCCTTTACCTTTACCATGCTTGTCTATTATTTTCTTTCTGATCTCCTCCGACAACTCTCTCCTTTGCTTTCTCTGGTCCATGTTCAGTGTGGTGCACACAATGATACCAAACAGCACAGTGACTACTTTTCTCCATTTAAATAGGCTGAATGACTGATTACAAGATTGGAGACATGTGTGATACTAATTAAAGAAACTAATTAGTTTGAAATACCACTATAATCCAATTATTTATTATCTTTTCTAAGGGGTACCAACAAATGTGTCCAGGCCATTTTAGAATATCTTTGTAGAATAAACAATAATTCATCTCTTTTCACAGCTTCTTTGCTTTTTTCTATGACATACTGTGGCGGAGTGTCCCGCCCCTATTTATTATTATTTGTATTTTTGTTTGCGGCGCGGGTAAAAGCGCCGCGTCTTTTATTATTATTTAAAAACCCCGTGAGGATGCATGGCTGATCAGCTACTGATTACTTAAATAGCTGACAGTCATGCATCCTTACCAAACGCGTGCAGACTCTGGCCGGGGGATAATAAGATAATTACCAACTAGTTAATCCCTCGGCCAGAGTATATAAACCTGCAGCTCTCTGCACTTGATGTTGGGGTGTTGGAGTAGAGAGTACGGGGAGCGGAGAGAAGAGAGAAGGATAATATTTAAAAAACAATTGCTAATACGTGCTGGATAATCCAGCACGGCACTTACTTGTTTGTTTATTTATTCGTTTGGCCCTCGTGCCCTTTTGTTTGTATTTTGTTTAAATCTGTTGTTTGTTTATTATTAAATACGCCGAGTGCTTTTGCACTCGGTTTCACCCGCCCATCCACTGTTTTGGAGTCAGTTACTTCCTGGTCCGTGACGTCATCCACCACACCACTGCGAGCCAGACTGTCACATATGGTGTCCTGCGTGGGACAAAACAAACGCCTCCAATAGCCGGACCAGGAAAGAAAAGCTCGTTTTTTTGTTCGTTTTTTTTTCCAAAGTGTTTTTGTGTGTTTTTGGGGAAAAAAAAAAAAAAAATATGGGAAGAAGCGGACGGAGGAAGCAGCAGCTACAGCAGCGTGGGGCCGGTCGCAGGTCCCACTGTAGCTCAACCATGCTGGACGTCTGCCCCTCCTGCTTGAAAGGTGAGGAGTGGTGCTTCGCTGTTGGGGAGGTGGGTCACATAGCACCCGACCAACCCCCTCCATGGCAGGAGAAAGAGGAGCCAGAGCGTCCAGTGAGGGAGGACCTGCATCCTCCAAAGAGGACGAATGCACTCTCCTCTGAGGGAGTCTGGGACTGGCTGGTGGAGCCGGGGAGGGATTATGAGGAAGCCCTCCCTGCAGTGATCAACCTCCTGTGGGCAAGAGATGGGGAGCGCTGGGAGGCCTGGGAACAGCAACACCACCCAGCTTCCCTCCCAGACATCGCAGCCATGGTGTTCAACTACCTGGCTGCGGATATGGGAGAGACCCTGCTGCTGCCGTCTCCAGCGCCAGAGGGAGAGGAGCCATCGCTGCCGTCTCCAGCGCCAGAGGGAGAGGAGCCATCGCTGCCGTCTCCAGCGCCAGAGGGAGAGGAGCCATCGCTGCCGTCTCCAGCATCAGAGGGAGAGGAGCCATCGCTGCCGTCTCCAGCGCCAGAGGGAGAGGAGCCATCGCTGCCGTCTCCAGCGCCAGAGGGAGAGGAGCCATCGCTGCCGTCTCCAGCGCCAGAGGGAGAGGAGCCATCGCTGCCGTCTCCAGCGCCAGAGGGAGAGGAGCCATCGCTGCCATCTCCAGCATCAGAGGGAGAGGAGCCATCGCTGCCGTCTCCAGCATCAGAGGGAGAGAAGCCATCGCTGCCGTCTCCAGCATCAGAGGGAGAGGAGCCATCGCTACCGTCTCCAGCATCAGAGGGAGAGGAGCCATCGCTACCGTCTCCACCAGCAGAGGGAGAATGCCTGCTGGTTTCGCCTCCACAGCCTGGGGAGGAGCCCGAACGTCCTACGCCCGAGTGGGAGGAGCCCGAACGTCCTACGCCCGAGTGGGAGGAGCCCGAACGTCCTACGCCCGAGTGGGAGGAGCCCGAACATCCTACGCCCGAGTGGGAGGAGCCCGAACGTCCTACGCCCAAGAGGGAGGAGTCGGTGCGTCCACAGCCCAAGAGGGAGGAGTCGGCGCGTCCACAGCCCAAAGAGGGGGGAGTCGGTGCGTCCATAGCCCAAGAGGTGGAAGTCGGCGCTTCCACAGCCTTAGGACCCAAGCTGCAGTCCCAAGAGCCAGAAGGGGAGGAGTTACAGGCTCAACCCCCTGAATTTTTCTGGGGGGGAGAAGGGCAGGATGCTGGTGTTCCCCAGCAGCCTCTATTTATGCTGCTGAAGGGAGCACGGCACACACCAGCCCAGCCGCCACAGCAGAGGGAGCCAGCACCGCCACAGCCTCCCTCTGAGTGGCCAGCATCTGCCCCATCGCCTCTGCCTCCACCACCACCAGGAGCAGAGCAGCAGGAGCTGCCTCTGTCTCCACCACCACCAGGAGCAGAGCAGCAGGAGCTGCTTCTGTCTCCACCATCACCAGGAGCAGAGCAGCAAGAGCTGCCTCTGCCTCCGCCACCTCCACCAGCAGAGGGTGAATGCCTGCTGGTTCCACATCCACCGTCGTGGGAGGACTGCTTGCCCCTCCCACCTCCACCAGCAGAGGGTGAATGCCTGCTGGTTCCGCCTCCACCGTCGTGGGAGGACTGCTTGCCCCTCCCACCTCCACCAGCAGAGGGTGAATGCCTGCTGGTTCTGCCTCAACCGTCGTGGGAGGACTGCTTGCCCCTCCCACCTGCACCAGCAGAGGGTGAATACCTGCTGGTTCCGCCTCAGCCGCCGTGGGAGGACTGCTTGCCACTCCCAGCTCCACCAGCAGAGGGTAAATACCTGCTGGTTCCGTCTCAGCCGCTGTGGGAGGACTGCTTTCCCCTCCCACCATCGCCATTGCCTGGGGATGGCTGTTCTGCATCGCCTGGGGCTGCCTTTTGTTCTCCACAGGACACAGGGTACGAGGGAGAAGTGGAGCTCCCGCTGCCGCCTCCATGGCCAGGGGCTCCCCTCCCGAGTTCGCCTTCCGAGGGTCCGCTGCGGCTGCCGTCGCCTTCCGAGGGTCCGCTGCTGCTGCCGTCGCCTTCCGAGGGTCCGCTGCTGCTGCCGTCGCCTGGGGTCGCCAGGGATCCTGCTTCGCCTGGGGTCGTCGAGGGTCTGGCTTTGCCTGGGGTCGCCAGGGATCCTGCTTCGCCTGGGGTCGCTACACGATGGCCGGAGCTCCATGAAAGGGAGCTGCCAGAAATGAAGAAAGGGGGGGAGGTCAGGAGACCAGCTCCCCCAGCCGCACTTTCGCGGCTGGAGATCATGTGGTCGGAGCCCCACGGAGGGGAACTGCCGGCCATGAAGAAGGGGGGAGAGGTCAGGAGACCAGCTCCCCCAGCCGCACTTTCGCGGCAGGATAGAGTGTGGCGGGAGCCCCGGAAGAGGGAACTGCCGGCCACGAAGAATGGGGGGGTGCCAGAGATTCCACCATGGCCACCCCCCAGAAGTAACTTGCTTCCCCCTCTTCCGGGACTTTAAGACTGAGGGGGAGGTGGCCGTTGGGGCCATGTGTGCTGCGCACAAGGGGGGGCATGTGTGGCGGAGTGTCCCGCCCCTATTTATTATTATTTGTATTTTTGTTTGCGGCGCGGGTAAAAGCGCCGCGTCTTTTATTATTATTTAAAAACCCCGTGAGGATGCATGGCTGATCAGCTACTGATTACTTAAATAGCTGACAGTCATGCATCCTTACCAAACGCGTGCAGACTCTGGCCGGGGGATAATAAGATAATTACCAACTAGTTAATCCCTCGGCCAGAGTATATAAACCTGCAGCTCTCTGCACTTGATGTTGGGGTGTTGGAGTAGAGAGTACGGGGAGCGGAGAGAAGAGAGAAGGATAATATTTAAAAAACAATTGCTAATACGTGCTGGATAATCCAGCACGGCACTTACTTGTTTGTTTATTTATTCGTTTGGCCCTCGTGCCCTTTTGTTTGTATTTTGTTTAAATCTGTTGTTTGTTTATTATTAAATACGCCGAGTGCTTTTGCACTCGGTTTCACCCGCCCATCCACTGTTTTGGAGTCAGTTACTTCCTGGTCCGTGACGTCATCCACCACACCACTGCGAGCCAGACTGTCACACATACCAAAGGCATGCAAGTATACATGATAAAATAGCTTTTAATTTCATCACTTTTCAGGAGGAATGAAGCATTATTTCAATAAGGGTACCAACAAATTTGAGCACGTCTGTAAGTCATAATATAAATAAATAATAAATAAAAGGGCGGGACACTCCGCCACAGGCATATTGTTTTTTTTTTCTGTATTTTTCTTTACTGCTTTTATTCAAGCTTGCAATTCAACAGCTGAAATCACCCCATATCCAGTGTCCAATCAACTGTCTCATTAATTAGGTGATTAAGTGCATATGCTTCAGTCATAGTCACTCAAGCGTGTCATGGTCAAGGATGAATGATCGAGTGATTAAAAAGAAACCAAAAACATTTCATCAATGTCCATCATTTATATACCTTTTTTTTTTTTTTTAAATAAATGTGTGTGGCAAAGTGGCTGAGTGGAAACAGGTGCAGGAGTGATACAGTGTGGTAATGAATCAGACAGAGTCTGGTTTGGAAAGTGTTATTTTTATTTATATTCCAGGTGTGGAGACCAAACAATAATCCCCCGACAATACATAACAGGGGAAATGCAGTCCCAAATAATAAACAACATCCGCCCCACAACAATACAGACACGGTTACCAGTCCTGGGTGCGTGCAGTAGTGCTCGTAGTGGGTAATACAAGTTTATATTTGTGACAATTGTGAAGTGCCGTTCCGGCTTAGTGCTGGCCCTTGGCGACAGCTCCGGAACTGTGTTAGCTGTCTAGTAACTTACAAGACAAGACAATTACAAGACAAAACAAACAAAACACTCACAGTACTTTTTACTGTTGAACGGGGTCTCTCACGTCCTTCTCAGTTCATAAACACAAACCAGTGCGAAGGAACAGATTGCGATTCTCCGTCCCCTTTTATGCTGTCACACATGACCCCTTGGTAAACGAGTGCAACCGCCTCTCCAATCTGCGGCTGCCTCGTCGTTTCCCTTCCTGGTCAATGTGTTATTGCAACGGAGTCTCGCCCCCTTCCTAGCTGGCCGACTTCCTTTGAACCCTGGGAAAGAACTGTCAGGCCAGCCCGTCCAGGGAACTCTGTTCTCGCTGCTTAGCACCCTCACAGGTCGGGAGGGAGATTTACAACCAAGAATCATTGTATTTCTGTCATAATGTGTTATAATAGTGATAAGTTACTTTTGATGCTCGGTATGTAAATTACATGATTTAAAGAAATTAACCAACACTATCTATCCATGTTTGTTAATTGTTACTGGTAATTATTCTAATAATTTCTAAGTAAAAATGACAAAATCATTTGATTAATTATCATTTAAGATTACTCTTAATTACCCTATGCTATTCTACAAGTACCAGTAGTTATTTTACAACTTTTAAGCACTGTTAATTCCTTTCTTTTAGTATTTTACTTTTCTTGTGTTCTTCAAACCATTATTCATAATCATGCCATGACATTCCAATGATCCAGTCCCTAAGTTTACTACTAGTAAAAGTACAGGCAAGCCTGCTGAATCACTGGGAACTAGTTAAAGTTGCCTGTTTCCACAGGGAGATGCAGCTTTAATATAGTGCATAACGCACTACCTGCCAGGGCTACTATTTGCATAATAAATTATTCACAGTTCATTTCAACAACTCCAAGAGACAAGTGTGTATGTGTGTATGCCGGTGTGTATGTGTGTGTGTGTGTGTGTGCATGTGTGTGTGTGTGTGTATGTGTATGTGCATGTGTGTGTGTGTCAGTTTCCTAATTCTTCACAGCAGGTTCTTGACTCTACACTCCAGTCACAGCTGCTAAACTGGGATTTCATTAGAAAATGCTTTAGTTTCTTTGAAACCAATCTGAGAACAGCGCCCCTCAGGGAGAGACGACCTGGCCTTGTATAAACAGTCACAGCCATGCCTAACGAGTGCAGAACAATAGGGAAGAGAAGAAGCTCCTACTGGTAAATAAGTCTGAGGAGGATTGCCTTTCAGCATGTTGATGGTGAACTGGCACTTCATTAATCCAGGCAAATCACTCCACAGTTGCTGAAGTGTGGACTTCATTTTCAAATTTCTCATTAGTTTCTCTTTATGGATTAAACGCTGGTGTTCACGACTCAGCGCACACAGTGTTGGCATGATAGATGTAATTGCGTTGTAATGGATTTTGGGTGTAGTTGCTCCCTGATCCTGACAATTTCAAACAGTGGCAACAAACCACTTACATATATATCTGTGTGTGTGTGTGTGTATATATATATATATATATATATATATATATATATATATATATATATATATATATGTGTGTATATATATATGTGTGTGTATATATATATGTGTGTGTGTATATATATATATATATATATATATATATGTGTGTGTATATATATATATATATATATATATACACACATTATTATTATTTCGCCTTCTCATTGTTATCCAGGTGGAACAACAGATTGTAAACCTCCAGATATTAAATGTATAAACTGATTAAATAGCCGATGGCTTTAACATGCCTTCGCTCTCCTCAGTTTCCACTGCATGACTGTATTGTTTTAAATGCATGTATGTTTTAGGCGTATTAAATTCCTCAGCACACCATTTGTCCTTGTTCTATTTTTGAGAATAGAAATGAGGCACAGAAAGGCTAACATTAAATATTAAAAGCAAAAAAAAAAATAGTAAGGTGTTCAAAAGTGCTTTTCTATGATTATCTCAACTTGTGTTTCTTGTGTTTTCTCCTCAAGCAAAGCCAAGAAAGGCCCCTGAAATATCCTCAAACGTCTGTCACTGTCCCAACCCATTCATGTGCTTCTCTCTATCGTTTCTGAGGATTGTTGAATATTTTACAGGGCACTCTGTTGTTCACGTACATTAGTGATCTTTTCTTGTTTAGACTGCTCTAATGTCGACGCCTCACCACCGATGACGCGATCTCTCTTCCTGCATGTCTCACGGCAATAATAAGGACAAAATCGAGAGGAGGCTTATTTGACTGTACATACCACTTTTATTTGTCCGTTTTAGATTTTTGATTATTTTATGAACCACTTTAATTAAAAAGCGTTCGGTTGTAGAGAACCTGTACTGTGGAACGCTCTCCCTGGCTCTATAAGAGAGGCCTCAACCATTGCAATGTTTAAGTCAAGATTGAAAACCTTATTTTATGATCTATCCTTACCATTTTAATCTGACTGTCATTTTTATTTTACTGTTTTGCTGTTTTTACTGTTTTCATTTTTGTATGTACTAGTTTTATTGCTGTTTTTATGGTTTTTACAGTTTTATTGCTGATGTTTTGAACTGTTGTTTTCTGTTAAGCACCTTGAGATGGCTGTGCCATGAAAGGCGCTATATTAATAAAGTGTAGTTTATTTATTTCTTTGTTGGCATGCTTACACAGTGGTGGCCAGCATATATTGCATCACTCCCTCATTTTTACGTTTACTGCTGTATCACAATATAGTTGTTTTTTCTATAGATCTTTTTTTATTTTTATTTTGTTATTGTTGATTGGCTATTCGTGGTTTTATTGAACTCTAACGTTTGTATGATTTACTCTTCATAATGCAAAATTATTGAGTCAGGAAATATACAATACATTATGTTTATATGCCACAAAATTAAATGTATTTATACTACAAAAATGGTAAAAATCTGTTTGACACATTTAATAAATAAATTATCAGACCTATACAGTAGTTAAAAAGTAAACCAGTCAAAACAAGAGAAAGAAATATAACGAGTAATATAACATGCTTTTTTATTAAATAATAAGTAAGGACGTTGTATTTTTTTTCTGAAGAAACGAATAGCGAGTAATTGCCATAGTTACTTTTTTTCAGTAACGTGCCCAACTCTGTCAATTTTAGAAATGGTAAAGATTTTTAGTCAGAATGTTTGTCATTTATTTTAGTATTTATAAATGTACCACTATCGAGTGATTTATAGTTAGTCATTAACAATTAATAAACTAAAAATCACGTTGCTTAAAATAATGCATGACCAATATTGTATTGTTAGTATGTAACCTGATTTGTCTTGTGTACTGGGGATCCCCTCTGGCTCACTGAGACCCACCCTGGGGGAGGTGAGGCCAGCACTGCTGGGGCTCCAAGGCTGGGAAGTGAGCTCTGCTTGCCCCCAGAGGGAGATGCAGTTGCAAAGGAGGCGAAGGGGAGGATAGAGGAGTAAAACAGGTACAGACAGGGAGGTGCTGAACGGGTTTAAATAGCAAGTTGACTAAAGGTCGGGGGGGGGCTTCCTCCTGCCCCTGAACCACCCCCATGATTACAAGAATGAAACCTCCTTTTGATCCTTGTTCTGCACTGCAGCACACAGCCTCCTATCCCATTAATGGTGAGGACCAGCTGAATAGCAGTGTGCTTCAATGTCATCGTCATGGCTTCCTTGATCATTTAATTTAGCAGTCTTTTGCCTTCATAAAACTGACAGATATGTACACTCTGCAAAACAATAATGCAAATTGCTTAAGAGCAGATTGGTATGTACTACAAAAAAACTGCATCACAGCACATACACACCTCCTGGCTATTAACATCCCAGGCTTTGGTGATCAATCCATCAAAAAATTAATTTGATACTGTAAATGAATACATGTCTTCTTCTTGTTTTTCCTTGCTGTTTTTTAACACACTGGTGATACAAAATTAATAGCAGTTAAGGAATCTAAAACAATTTATACAGATAGACAAACACAGTCTATAGATTAATGACCAACTACAAATGCCTGGGTATTAGGCTTGACGGTTACCTGAAAACACACATTGACACTCCAGAATGTTCTGTTCATTTAAGTTGAATGGGGTTTCTGTTTTATATTAAAATCTTGCGTTTCTTTACAAACAAAGACAAAGTACATCTGTGTACTTTTAAGCCACTGATGGACTATAACCAAAAGCTTGCAATCCTCAGTTTTGAAAAAGACAGATCCTGCCACAGTGCTTAAAGGTGCCTAACTAATATACTGTACCCATCACTGTGAACTGTATAAACCGGCTGGTCATTGCTGTCCTCAATGCAGAATGAAGCACTGGTACAGTACATATGTCTACAAAGCCATTCTGGGTAAATGTTATCTTAATGTTTTGCTAACACAACCACTGCTTAAAAACAGTCGGTCATTTTAGCAGTCCTTAAGCTGCCCACAGAAATTTGTAACAAAAAAAATAATAAATTCACCCTAGTCCTGGAGCCATCTTCAAAAAGAACTCAGTTCCTTGGTATCTTTGCATGGTTTCACGCATTGATAATGATGAAACATAAAGAACTCAGTACCCTGGTATCTTTCACGCATTGATCATGATGAAACATAAAGAACTCAGTACCTTGGTATCTTTGCATGGTTTCACGCATTGATAATATTGAAACATAAAGCTGATCCTGTTTTGCATAATGCTTTTGTGAACTTGCAGGTAACATTTCAATACATAGTATTTTAACTAGATTATTTGTATCTTATATGTGCTGTTGGTGTTTATTTGTTGTGTTCTTGTCTAGGGCGTACTTGTAAAAGAGATTTTTAATCTCAAGTGACTTCCCTTATAAAAGTTCACCACACAACATTTGCATGGTATTTTTTTTTTCTTTTTCCATGGTTATACTATGCATTTACCATAGTTTAGCGTGGTTTGCTATGTTTTTAAAAAAAGCTTTACCATACTTCTCTGGGCATTACAATGCTTATCTTTGCTTTACCATGCTTTGTCACACTTTGCTATGCTTTTACTATGGGAAACATTAAAAAGGGTTTGTGGTAAAATAAAGGTAAAGTAAGAATTGCAGAATTATAGTACCATATCAGTGCATGGTTGCACCATGCAGCATCATGAGCAATGTGCAATGCATGTTCCAAATCCACTGTGTATCCAGTTGCCATTTTTCTTGTAATTCTGCTTGGGTGTCTTCAAGATATAACAATGGTAACTGTCTTGCCATTGTCCCTTATATAAAATTGAAACCTGTCTGTGGAAATTTAAATGTAATTATAAATATACACAAGATATGCCTGCTATTCAATTGAAACTTTTCTTTTCTAAATCCAAATATAGCATTGAATGTGCCACTGTTTTGCTCAGAACAGGTAGTCTTGTAAGATTATTTAAGTAGCATTAGCTGCTTATTATTATTTATTTCTTAGCAGACACCCTTATCCAGGGTGACTTGCAATTGTAACTTTTTTTTTTTTTTTTTTTACATACAATTACACATTTATACAGTTGGGTTTTTACTGGAGCAATCTAGGTAAAGTACCTTGCTCAAGGGTACAGCAGCATTGTCCTCCACCTGGAATTGAACCCACAACCCTCCAGTCAAGAGTCCAGAGCCCTAATCACTACTCCACACTGCTGCTTATGCTAATCAAGCTAAATATCTGAATATCTACTTACATGTTTCAGTCTTAGTTAATCAAAACACCTCCCCTGACAGAATTCTAAGTTTGATAATGACTTAAATATTGTTTTTCTCACAGAGCTGTCAAATACACCAATTTCTATTTTTTCCCATAAATCAGACTGCTATCCCTTAAGACATTCCAAGCATTTTTATGAAAATACCTTCCCAAAAATGATGGTGATAAATGGATTATTTGGAGAAGTAACATTAAAGCGGCATTATTTTTATTTTGTTTCCAAATTGTATGTGTGAATCATTTTAGTAGATTGGGATGTTTATGCGCCCTCTTGTAAAACTTTCTAGTCATTTGGACTTGTGAATTGCTATAGTGTTGTGATAATAAGTAACAGGCAATTGATTGTGGAGATGGCTTCATTAAAAAGTATTATACTGGGATTCCATTATTTACCCAAATAAGTTTAACTCATTTAGAGTCAGGCAGTGTGACCAGGATGGCTGGTGGTGACGTCAAACCAGGTAGCAATTGTTTACTTTCAGTTTTAAAGTTTACTCCCTACTTTCTCTCCCGGAACACCCAACCCCAAGTGAGTAATTTGTGCATCTATATATACAGCTGTGCCAGTATTCAATTACTAATAATTAATCATTCACTTGAATCCCAGCACGTGAACTAATTGTGCACCCCCGTGCCTTCATACAAATACCCACTTTAATCTGCATTTGAAGTGATGGTGCAATCCCCGTGCCTAAATACAAATGTATACATTTTACATCACCTGTGCTATATAACCCACCCTCCATGCACCACTACAATAATACATATAACAGACAACATAAAAATACGCACAGGGGCGGGGCACCTCGCCACAGGCAGGCAAAAGTTGTGCCAGCCATCTAGAAAATGTCTTTCATGTTGTTTGGGGTCCAGGTATCTTTACATTTTCTTAGTTTTTTTATTTGGAACTGAAGAGCAGCTCCTGAGCTCAGGTGAAAACACCTGAAAACAGATCAAAAATATGAAGTAACACAGTATTTGAGAAATTATAATGAGAACCTCTCAGAATGATTGCAGACATTGTAAAAAGACAAGGGGTCAGAACGCCTGCTGACCTGTATCAGCATATATAGTAAAGGGACTAGGCTGCAGAGAGAAGAGAGAGTAGATGTTTTTATTTTTATGGTTCGACTTGTAAGTTGTTTTACATTATTTGCTTATATTATATCCAATATATTTCAACGCTCAAATAGGCCAAACAAGCACCTTACATTAACAAGCCAGATGTCTGCTGTATATGCACCTTTGACTTCCATTGGAACCAATTCCTTTCCCTTACCAAATGATCTGCAATGGTTCTTAACCAATACACACTGGTAATCCATTGCTGTACCAATATCTGTCCCACAGTGTGATATCTGTTCCACATTCATTGACATTTCTAGCAATGCTATGGTCTGCTAATGGTTCTGCCAGGGTAATACACTAACAATGGCATCCCAAATTATGTAAGGCTTATAAAGAAACTTGATATAAGAACTAAACTAAAAGGGTGATTGCTTGCTTTTGTTAATACATTAATTAATTTCGACCTCCTAATTGTGGTAACCATGGAGTCAGTTATTTTATATCAGCTTGCATCCTTTGCTTTCTGATCCATGTTAGGGCTCAGTGAAATATCAACTCATCTCTCAGTGTCACGCTTGCGACTTGCAGTGCAGAGTGCTGGCCAAAAAAACAGCAAGAGGGCTTTGACCAAGACTCACTGCTGTTAATCTCACTGTGGGAGAAGGAAGAGTTGCTCCTTTGTTTTCCCTTTACCCTCCTCATTTGCTTAAAGAGTCGTCCATCTCCATACCCCAGCGGCTTCAAGCTGTCAACGCTCACAGTAGTCAGGCAGTCATGACACACGAGATGGATGTTTGGTTTTGACTGCTGCTTTTTGAAGATGTATTGCATAATAGCATTTCAGGAGTGCAGGGTGGAGGGATTTGATCAGAATTTAAAGTGATTGCAGCTAACAGAATAACTCCATAAATCTGTTTTGCACTTCCATTAGCTACATAGGTAGAAAGAAACTACAGCAAACAAGTATTTTCATATTAAAACATAGTTTATGGTTAAAGAAATTTTCAATTTACGTGCCTTATTTTCAAGGCTACCTGTTACCCTTCCTTGGTTACTTCACCTCAGCAATGTCAACAGGGGAAGCAGCTGGTTGGTTAATTATGGATTTTCTTGATTTTATTTCTCAGAATTTAAACTGTCACTACTTCATAAGTCCTACTTTTTGGAAACCAAGAAAAATGAATTTAAATTTGCTGATATTTTGTTATTGTAATTTGAATGGAAATATTGGTATTTTGACTAGGTACAGCATATACTGATCTGAGGATTACTTGGACACATGAAAATTCAAGGGTAAAGAGGTAATAGTCAACATTTTAACTGTTTAGTCTTCTTAAAGAGAATAGAAGAGTGAGCGTCACAACTCTGTATAGTAGCTGTAAAAGGTGTTTAGAATCAAAAGGCATTCAAGGTTACTTATTTTTTTATTCAAATAAATTGATTCTTTTGACATTCAAAATGCATGTCTGTGAAACTAAATATTCAAATTGGCTTAAAAACAAAAAAAGGTCAATTAATGATGCTTGCAAAATTATACATGTTGGCTAAATCCAGTAATGGGTACAAACTCCCAAAGACAGCAAAAATAAAGCATTATGAATTGGTGCAGAGCCAGTTTTGGAATATGAAGTTTTAATCAATACATCACCTATTCTCTCAACATTACATATTTGCTAGAAAGGTCAGCCCATGTCTTCAAAATGACTTATGTGTCGATACCATCAAATGTCAAAGTCTAACACCATATGAATGCAATACTTGTGTGAATGCAGAAGTTCACATTGTTCATCAACATTTTCCAAGCGCTTGCTCCCGTGAGGATTGATACAACACAACAAATGTCACAATTCTGTGTGGCTTCACGGCTGAGCGGCTGCAATTATGGAATCTGAAAGAAACATCAAGATTAACATCATCAAACCTGCAGACCTGAATACTGCTCTAGAAAAGATACAGTGCTGTGAAAAAGTATTTGCCCTCTGTCTGATTTTCTGCATTTTTGCACATTTTTCACCTTTGGTCAGATTTTTTTGTGGGTTGTAGTAGTATATAGAGAGAGTCTGAGAGAACAAATATCACCAAAGTTTGGCGTGGAAGGTAATAAAACATGCAATCTTCAGGTGTGAAAAAGTTCTTGCCCCCCTAGTTAACTCAACCCAATTAAAGGGATAATTAGGGTCAGCTGTTTGAGTACTTTGGTTAACAACCAGGCCTGATTTGGGCCATCCCTGCCCAATATAAATCTGACTTACTTTGGCCCTTACCATCAGAGTGAAGTTGTCAGCACACAGGTTCTAGAGGCACATCATGCCACGAACAAAAGAAATTCCTGAAGACCTCCAGAAAAAAAAGTTGTTGATGCCTATCAGTCTGGAAAGGGTTACAAAGCCATTTCTAAGGCTCTGGGGCTCCACCAAACCACAGTCATAGCCATATTGCCCAAATGGAGAAAGTTTGGGGCAGTAGTGAATCTTCCCAGGAGTGGCCATCCTGCCAAAATCTCTCCAAGAGCAAGGCGTAAAATCGCCCAGGAAGTCACAAAGAACCCTAGAACAACATCCAGGTATCTGCAGGCCTCTCTCGCCTCGGCTAAGGTCAGTGTTCATGACTCCACCATCAGAAAGACACTGGGCAAAAATGGGATTCATGGCAGAGTAGCAAGGCGGAAACCATTGCTCACTAAGAAGAACATGAATGCTCCTCTCAAGTTTGACAAAAAGCACCTGTATGATCCTCAAGAGTTCTGGAACAATGTTCTATGGACAGATGAGTCAAAAATGGAACTTTTTGGCCGACATGGGCCCTGTTATGTCTGGCGAAAACCAAACACTGCATTCCACAGTAAGAACCTCATACCAACGGTCAAGCATGGTGGTGGTAGTGTCATGGTTTGGGGATGCTTTGCTGCATCAGGACCTGGACGCCTTGCCATCATTGAAGGAACCATGAATTCTGCTCTGTATCAGAGAATTCTACAGGAGAATGTCAGGCCATCCGTCCGTGAGCTGGAGCTGAAGCGCAGCTGGGTCATGCAGCAAGACAATGATCCGAAACACACAAGCAAGTCTACATCAGAATGGTTGAAGAACAAGAAATTTAAAGTTTTGAAATGGCCTAGTCAAAGTCCAGACCTAAACCCCATTGAGATGTTGTGGCAGGACCTGAAATGAGCAGTTCATGCTCAAAAACCCACAAATGTCACTGAGTTGAATCAGTTCTGCATAGAGGAGTGGGCCAAAATTCCTCCACGGCGCTGTGAGAGACTAATCAATAACTACAGGAAGTGTTTGGTTGCAGTTATTGCTGCTAAAGGTGCAGTTATTGAGTCTAAGGGGGCGATTACTTTTTCACACGGGGCATTGGGTGTTGCATAACTTTCTTTAATAAATAAATGAAATATGTATCAAATGTTTGTGTTATTTGTTCACTCAGGGTCCCTTTTATCTCATATTAGGTTTTGGTTGAAGATCTGATAACATTCAGTGTACAAAATATGCAAAAATGCAGAAAATCAGACAGGGGGCAAATACTATTTTAATACGATATTATCCCTGCAAATAAGTGGCTGATGCAGTCCAGGGGATTCGCTGGTGCTGTAAAATAGTTTTTAAAAATCCATCTGTGGCTTATCCCAACTACTTGTGGCTATCAACACCTTAGTGTAGTTTTGTGTCCTGCCTGTGCAAAATCGCTGATCTTCGCTAGGGATTCCACAGGGAGCATAGCTTCAGCACTGGTGCTCTCGCAGGTCATAAAGACAAAGTTGTCAGAATTGCCATGCTACAGTCCAGGAGTGGACAGCTCCAGGACTGGCCTTTGTTCCCCACAGACCGGTAGATCAGCAACATTTGCTGTGGCGCTCCTGGGTGTAAAGAACCGTCGTGGGATTAGTCGTGGGATCGGAAGACTCCCACTGACTTTTAGGTCTCCTGAGCTGTTTACTGCAGTGATGAACCAAAAGAATTGGGCACTTAATTTAAAAAAAAAAAAGAAACCAAAAAATCAACCTTAAATTATGTTATATCCTCTTTGAAATGGAAATGCTAATTTCTTGGAATTAGCTAAACAAATAGTTTAAAATGTGTTTTAAGTATATTGCTCCATTTTTGTGGATGGAATCAACGTGCAAAGACCCTGATATGAAACCCAGTTGTACCTTGCTGCATTTGCAATGAAGGGAACTGAAGAGCAAATGCAATACAACAGAAGCAGATCATTCATGCCTCTCAAATCCCATGCATTACAAACATGACTCTTTTCATAAACGTGTTACTGCTGAAAACAACTGTATTTCATCACGGATCATACACTGTATTAAAATATTAACAATGTGTCTTCATATCTGATAATTGCCAACAGCTGCTCAAATGCATAATGAAAGAATAAATCATACACTAGCACACATTTGCTTATGGTAATTGGTACAAGCAGTAATGTTTTCATAACACACAAAGGTTACTGTATCACAGCACACTATACGCTGGTAATGCAATGCAGTGTGTTACCGTATCTGAGCAATATTAGTACAAACCCTGTTGTATTGCTGGTAATGCTGAGCTCTGCTAATGGCTTTGCTTGGCTTTCTCCAAGGTTTGCCCCACCTCATCTAGAAACATCACATTATATTTGTTTTTATTTTACTGTCCTCTTACATTTATTTCTTTTTTTGAACTGTTCTAATTGCAATTACTGAAATACTGTTTTTTTTTTGTTTGTTTTTTGGTCAAAGTTTGTAGTTGCCTGCCATAGATATATGTAACCTAAGCCAGATCAAGCATCTTCATAGGATTAAGTGATTTAGTGATCTGCCACTTTTGCAGGGAATACAGTGCTGTGAACTAGATGGTGCTGACACAAACTAAAGACACGCTGGCTGATCTATCCCATAATACACGTCTATGGCAGGCAACTAGAACTGAAGATCAGCTCCAAAACTCAGTCACCTTAACACTGACTAAGAAATAAAGAAACACCCTTTTTGAGTAATTGCGATAAGAACCACTGAGAATTATTGCAAAGTTCATAAAGAGGTAACAGTAAAAACTAAAAACGTATGGCTAATCTCAATACCATCCAGCACTTCTCTCTATACCTTTACAATAAACTTGTAGAAATTAAACATTCATTAACAAGATCACAATCACAACTGTGTGGTTTCCAAGAAGCGTAGCACGTACTAAAAAAAAAATAAAAATGCTGGTATTTTCACCTGACTGAGTCCCAGACCCCCAGACGTTTGGTTGAGTTTTGTCTCTGCACCCCTGTGGCGTGTACGAAATACATAACCTGGAATTTGCATGAAAATGGCAATTATGTGCCATTTTTTTGCAAATGTAAAATGATTCGATATAAAGTCTACTGGACAATCTTATCTTTTTTCCTGCATTGTGACACAAGATTGCTTCCATGATATAATTGATGAGGACAGCTTCCCTCAGCAGCATATGGAAATCAAATGTTATATAAAGACTGCCTTTGGACATTTGGTTTATATACAGCTGGCCTTTATGATTTATTTTGAAAATATTTACTAAGCATAGCATTCACAGAAATCTTTGAAAAGTGCCATACTGTTATAACACCAGTGAGATCCCTTATGAAACCACCGTATCTGCAGTAATATGTTTTCCCATGGTTATACTATGCTTTTACTATAGTTTACCATGGTTTGTAATGTTTTTATTATGTGTTAACATACCTCTCTGGCTTTACAATGCTAGCCTATGGTTTATCATACTTTCACTATATTACACGTTGCTATGGTTTTACTATGGGAAACTATGATAAGGGTACTACTCAACTAAAACCCTAGATTAACTATTAGCATATCAAAGCCTTACCAGTAATTACAACTCAATGTGTTTGAAATGTTGAGATTTTGAGATAATTTATGTTGTGATCTTGACATAACACATTATTTTTTTTGCCCCAGTCCTTAATGAGCCACTGTACACAAGCATGGTAAAGCACATTCAATCATAAAACCATGACAAAGCTTTAATGAATGGTAAAGCCTGGGTGTTTACCAGAGTAAACTTTTACAAAGGCATATTATTGTACTTGCTCAGTTAGTTAGAGCATGTAGTCGTGGGTTACAGCTCTGTTAAAACGATAAGCCTGCTTTGTGACTTGTATCCCTCATTGCTCATGAACGCACCCGTCTCTGTCTCTTTGCAGATATGAGTTTCGATTGAAATAACCAGTCCTCATATTGCTACCAGACTCAGTGTAGGAGAGCTGGTGGCAGCAGACATGTCGCTGCTCAGAATTCAATAAGTGCATCACTGTCCTGTGGCACAGGGTTAAATTCATAGGGGAAACAATGAGGCCCTACAGTTTCATACGATCACCTTTTCCTGTGTGTCTTATAGAACTGAATCTCACACTGGGACATGACTCCCGCAGGTGCTCAATGAAGTTAGTATTAATTGTTAGTATTTGCAGCATAAGGAGGTTATAAATGCTCTCATATAGCATAGGCAGCAAAAGCCTATCCTTTTTTTTTTAAACTGCACTAAAAACAATATTGGATACATTTCAAAATATAGGTAGATTATAACTACATTTTATTGATACTGTATTTTCTACAAGCACACAATTCTGCATTATAAGGATGGAACTCCATACAGTAAATAAACTGTAGCTAACAAAATAGTTCCAAATATCTTCCATGCTGCGTACAAACATAAATATGTTGGTTTAAAATGTTTGACCAAACGTGCATTTTCTTTTTTTAAATGATATCTGGTACGACACTAGGTTAAAGAAGTATCAGGCCTTGCTTTCAGATAGTCTTATAATTTCTTTGTCATTTAACCCGGAGAGTGAAATTGTCCCCACCCCCTCACAGCCTTCTTTTCTGTCACCAGCTACCTCCCATTCTGACAAATATTTATGACAATGGTTGGTCATTTGTGCAGTGTCAGGGACAGAAGCACAGACTGTATGCCCTGAATAATACTGTTGCCCATTGTCACTGAAACAGACTTACTACAGGGAGATGCAGCTTTTATGCATTGCAGAATACATGTCAAATGTGTGCTACATACTGCAGGCGTTTCAGATGAATATGTGAATTTGAATGCATTCTTTTATGAACGGGGCTGAGGCAAGTTTGATTGATATTTGCAGTATTTCTGTAGTCTGTATGTTTAACTGAGAGGCAGCTGGTTGCACTGAACCAACACTTATTTTTTTATTTATTTATGTATTTATCTATTTTTTGGATTGGCCAGATGTTGAAATGTCAATGAATAGCTAATGAAGCTGAGATTTGCAGATTTATGTTTTTGCAAAAGGCCTGTGTTTGTAATGTTTTGGGTCACAACACATGTCAAATACTTTTGTTTTTGCATTGAATGACTGATTTCTTCTCAAAAGAAGCAAATTCACGGGTTGCTGTACCACTGTGCCTTTTTATTTAATGATTTATGCATGTATGTATGTTCTGTCAAAGATCTGTGTTTGTGAATGCAGTTCTTATTGAAAATGACTGAAGTCATTTGAAGAGGATGTTTCCACTGAAATGCAATGCTTTGTTTTCAGGAACTCTCTTTCCTCTTTGAAGAGGTTTTAGGAAACAAATTATGCAAAACTTTAAAGAAGATCTTCAGGGATAGAGTATAACCAGGCTAACTGTACAGCCCCTGTTGTTTACAAATTACCAATTACAATGTACCTAGCTATTGCAGACTTCAGTATCTAATGAAGTTAAAAGGAGAGTGTGTGTTTTTATTTATAAATAGTAAAAAAATACATCCAGCTGATCTGGCCAAAATCAAAACCTAATTAAGGATTTATCCAGTACTTGACTAATTGATTTAGTCTGGCATAATGCATGGAGGTGGTTACAGATAATGGTTGAATGGATGGATAATGCATGGAGGCACTATACTATCCAAGCTTCCCCACAGATCTATACCAGTTAATCCTGATATGAAGGGCTAGCATGTGATCTCCAGTTCAATCCTGAGCCTCTCAAACAGAATCAACCAATGGTGCTGAGCTAGTAGTGCTTTTGTGGTGGACTGCCCTGTTTGGGGATGAGGGATCTGTTCTGTCTCTATGCTCTTCCAATTCTTAGGGTTTGTCAGTGTTTTCTGTGCTGTTGAAGGGCTAATAGGCCATGCGCTATCCTTCTCGCATGGTCCTGCTGCAAGAACACTGTCTCCTGGACTAGTTCCAAAACAGTAAGCGGGATGTACAAAACCAGCTGTTCTTATTCGTGATTCTGTTGTTCTCTATTTAGAAGCGGCTCTGTTTGACAAAACCTGCTCATCCTGGCAGGAACCTTCCTCGGTTGCTCCAGAATAACATTGTGTACTCCACCAGGTCCTCACCTGTTAAAAGGATTTATAGAAACAGAATCGCAAACTCCACGGCATCTCTAGTGGTGCTTCACTTACAAGCACACAAGGCCGACAGGGAGACAGAGCTCATTAGTATGTATCTATAGTTTTACTAGAACCATATTTTAAAAAAAACTCGCCATTTTGTTGTCTATATCTCTAATCCAAAAATGAAAATGTTGGCCTCAGCAACAGCTAGAAAAACTGACTAAAACCGTTATGGAACAGAAAAGTGTATGAACATTGCAATTATGCAAAATACTGCCAACTGCCATTCATTAGAATGTTTTCATACTGTAGTCCTTGACTACCTTTAACTTATAATTATCAAGTGTTTATAAATGTTATGAATGAGGTATTGTTTTAAAACAGTTAATTAGCTCTTAATAATGGTGTAATGGAACAATGCAACTGTGCTGACTGGTCAGATTCCAGCTTTGACTGAAGGCGTATTTAAACTCAGGCACACAGAACCCATTTCTTTACTATTGATAAGCAGCACCAGTGCTTGCCCCAGAGTTGCTAAAGAAGATACTACACTTAAAATGTAGAACAGCAACCCTGAATATGCCAGCATCAAGATGAGGTCGAGCAAGTGGAGTTTTCCAAGGATTTCCAAGAGAAATGTTCTGTTCCAGTCAGGAGCTCCACATACTGGCATGGATACCCATGGATTTGTCTATATCGCCTCTTATATGACAGCGAGAATCGAGGGAACAATCTCCTCAGCTAACAGTACTATAGTTCCACAGCTTGGGACTTTCAGGGGAGGGGGATGAATGCAATAACACAATGGTCAAATATGGTCCAAAATCTGCAAGTCTGGGCTGTTTAACGACACTTGGCTTTGACACATGCTGAACAAAACCCCTAGGCATGCGGTTCTGGACCATATTTTAACACCCTATTGTGAGATATCATTTACCAGCAAAGCTCCCAAACAAGTACCCAGGAGAAACCCTAACCCTAGCAGACCACAATATTACCTGACCACATAATCGGTACAGAACCTTATACGGTAGCACACTGTCTGAAATATTGACCATGGTACTGCAACAGATAAGAAGTATGAAAATATGAAAATATTACCACATGGTACTAAATAAACAATTTTAGCAGCCCTTGTGCTAACATTGGCAATTTATACTGATTAGCATTGTGGTCCTAGTGAATTAACATTGAAGATCATTGGTAGCACAGTTTGTATAAACAGGCTCTCTGATTCTGTTATCCGAATCAACCTCTAAGCCCATTTAAATGTATGATTAAAATTGAAAACTATCAACTTTCTACTTTAAAAAGTCCAAGGAAATGTAGTTATGATCCTGATCCCATTACAAACCATGGCATCTTTGCTAAGGAGCTGAGTAATAACAATAACAATTTAAGACTTGGAATATGTGAATAATTTAGCAGCTTTGTTAATTCCCTGTGCAGGACAGACGTTCTTAAATAATGTGGCTTTAATAACTACAGTATCCCAGCATATTGCATATTTTTGCATAATTAAGTTCAGTTTCCATCTCTGTCACTGCTGGCAGAACTAAACCTCCGTCAATTTGTGTTCATTACATTGGCATGATACATGCTTGTTAAATATTTAAGAGTTGTGTTTTTATAGTTGCTCCTGCTATTTCAAACAGCGATTTGAGCCAAAACAGTAGAAACCAGAAACCGTTTTATTATTATTTATTTCTTAGCAGACGCCCTTATCCAGGGCGACTTACAATTGTTACAAGATATCACATTATTTGTACATACAATTACCCATTTACACAGTTGGGTTTTTACTGGAGCAATCTAGGTAAAGTACCTTGCTCAAGGGTACAGCAGCAGTGTCCCCACCTGGGATTGAACCCACTACCCTCCGGTCAAGAGTCCAGAGCCCTAACCACTACTCCACACTGCTGCCCACTGTTTCTGACTCATACTGCCTTAGCCCCTTTTACTTAAACGATATGCAACACATTCAAGAAATGATTAAAATGCCATTATTGGTTCCTTTGCTGTGTAAAGGATTTGTTTCTAAGATAATTAGGAAATGCCTACTAATTAATTCTGCCTGGGTTCAATATATTAAAAAGTAAGTGTGTTCAAGTTACTTTTTGTTTCATTCGTTTAAATATGGTGTTTTTTCTTTAAATAAGTCTGTGCTAAGGTGCTTGGACTATTAGTTCTGGAACTGCTCTCCAGTTCTAGTTGCCTATCATTGTTGAAACTGAAGGGTACGTGGAGGGTGACATGCAAAGGAAGCATATCTATGACAGAGACACTCTGTGATGCACCACTTGGCCACCAGAGGGTTGTTCAATAATGTCAGCATTTAATTAGAACTGTAAACAAAGCAATTAGAATAACTCTGTATAATCTAGGCTAGATCATGGCAATGGAGTACAGTATCTTTATATTACGTGGCAGTACCATCTAGTGCACTGCAGTGTATTGCCGGCATAACTAAATGAAACTTGATGGCAAAGTGACTTAATATAATACAGTGGAACTGACTGCCCAGCACTAAATTCAATGGGGTATACTACTTTATTTTTTAAGTTATTGTTCAATTATGCTTATAAAATATGAAGTGCAAAATGCTGGCCAATACTGGCCAAAAATAATATATGCAACTGTATCTCAGTAGGGTTAGCAATTATATCAAATAAACCTGAGGTGTCTAACCTGGACTCTTTGATATATGATGCTCCTCCGCTGGACCACGCTCACCTACTGGTTAGGAATCAGCAGCTGGCAATCACACACTGCTTCTCCCTGCAATCAAACACAGCAACCAGGCTGCTCCACACAGAGCGTTAGGTTCAGCATCAAACACAGCAACCAGGCTGCTCCACACAGAGCGTCAGGTTCAGCATCAAACACAGCAACCAGGCTGCTCCGCACAGAGCGTCAGGTTCAGCATCAAACACAGCAACCAGGCTGCTCCACACAGAGCGTCAGGTTCAGCATCAAACATTGATACAAACAATCCCACAATTATTTACATAAATAAACACAATACTATTTACAAAAACAACACATAAACCCCCTTTTCATCCTTGAACTGAAATAGATATTTAAAGCAACATATTGCAACTGCAGATCACACAGGCTTAAAATGACCCTCACTGTGTGGTCATTTATTGAATGTTTTCACTTTAAACAGCACTCCACATTGTACAGTGTAGCGATCCAGAAAAAGGATGAATATTTCAAGCTGAGGAGGCAGAACGCCATACATTTTTAAAATTTGCAATACTGTATGAATTTAAAATATTTTGTTTTTAAGTGTTTTTTTTTCTTGCTCTCTTACTTTGTAAACTAAGAAAATTTTTTTTGCATCAGTCAGGGTTTGTCAAAATTCCAGTACACCTCATCACAATATATATAAAAAAAGCTTTACTAGCAGTTTGTGATGTATAATAAGTCAATACCTGTTGTGTCATTTCACAGAACCCACCAACTGCATAAGATGACATCTCTTGTACAAAAAGAGACACGTTATACACAACATATTAACTTACAATAACAGGTATTTATAGTTTAGAGTGTACAAGTTTATTGAAATGGTGGCCAAGCATTAAACGATGTTGCCTAAACGTTCAAACGTTCTGACAAACATGCACTATACTGTAGGTGTTGCCTTAGTGCACAGCGCAGGACAGTTTATTTGATTATTCAATAGGTCTTCAGTCTGTAGTTGTTCAGTCTCGTACACAAATACGTGTGCAGTTATTTAAATAAAGTGATGGAGGATAATTTCCAATATGATAAAGTTAAAAAAAATAATCCCTGAAACATTTAGGAAATTAAAGGGAAACTAGCACCCCTGCTGCAAATATATACAGTATTACTGTGTGTAATTGTCTGTGGTGGTGTGTGTGTCACACAAACAACAACAATAGCTATAAAAACTGCATTGCAAGCTGCAGAGCAGTGTGAGAACAAGGGCAGAAAGAGACAGGAGATTTATTAGCTGTGACTCTGTGAAATAGCCCAGGGCACAGGTATAGTTTAACATAAAACTAACTTTGCAATATATGATGGCGGGGGGGCTGGACTTATGGTCATATTGAAAGCTATCGGTACTATTTTAAAAGAGTGCTGCCCAAGGCTTCTTCTTATCATTAATTAGCATTAGTCACATCTCTCCATTTTCTTCTGTTGAAGATGTTTTTGGCTTTTTATTTGTATAAAGGGAACCTCAAGATTTTCATCACAATAAAAGCAAGACAAATGTGTGTTAGGTAATACAGTACTACCCCGTTGTAACGCAGCCTGTTATAGTGCGGAATTCATTATAGCACAGTAAGGTCATGGCTCCCATTTCCCCGATAATGCAGTTTGACTCACAAATGTTGGGTGAACGTTCTAGATATACAGTAATGAAGCATTGCAGACAGCAATCTTTTTCTGTTAAAAAGAAACTCAGTGCGGTGGACAGAGTAAGAAAAGGTGAAACTCAAGCAGCAGGTTCAAAAGATACAGCTGTTGCAGACTCTACATTGAGTGGATGGTTAAAAGATGAAGAAAAAAATGTAAGAGGTTTTCTTGATTAGACTGACT
This sequence comes from Acipenser ruthenus, assembly GCF_902713425.1. NCBI lineage: Eukaryota > Metazoa > Chordata > Actinopteri > Acipenseriformes > Acipenseridae > Acipenser > Acipenser ruthenus. The sequence continues at coordinate 5,462,517 of NC_081234.1, read as the reverse complement.
CCAAAGAGGGCTGCTCTAGGGAAAAAAAGATAGCTGAGACAAGCTGCTGTGAGAGTACATGACTGTTTGTTGTTTTGGGTGTGGCTCAGGCTAACAGGGTCCAGGAATAATCATCCCAATAAACCGTGGATTTGAGTACCTGCAAATTGTGTGGTGAGGGGTGTGGTGTGGATGGTGTCGTCAGATTTCAGGAAAGCAGAACACAAAGGGCAGGAATGCAGGGCAAAACTGCACTGCTGCGCTCATATTTATTAATCAAAATAAAGACTTCAAACCATAAATAAATGGGCACGAGGGCCAACGCAACAAAACACAAATCAATACATATGAGTACCTACACATACAATATTACAGGTAGCAATCGTAACGCTTACTGTCTGTGTCTTTCCAAACCACTCCACCCAAACAAAGGATTTCTCCAGGCTTTTACAGTCTGTGGCTGGAGCCCAATTAATCAAAAATTAACAACTATCTAATTAAGGCTCCAGCCATATTCTCACATGTATTTCTGGCAGGGAGGAATTTAACCCCCTCCCTGCCGATCCAAAACAAACACAGCAAAAATCATAATAATAATAGAAACAAATATATATATATATACACTACCGGTCAAAAGTTTTAGAACACCCCCATTTTTCCAGTTTTTATTGAAATTTAAGCAGTTCAAGTCCAGTGAATAACCTGAAATGGTACAAAGGTAAGCAGTAAACTGCCAGAGGTTAAAAAAAAAAGTTTTTTAAATTTTGTTAAACAAAACGATTCCATGATTTCTTTTTTATCTCCAATTGTTTATTTGTTCTATGCTTTAATTTCAGAGTACATTGAGACATTAAACTGCGTAAATTTCAATAAAAACTGGAAAAATGGAGGTGTTCTAAAACTTTTGACCAGTAGTGTATATATATATATATATATATATTGTAAACGCACTCACCCACTCGGGTTCGTTGCCCCTTTAAGAACTTGACCCAGAGACGAGAAATTGATTTTTTCCAGCGCTCACGCGCTATATTTTTAATAAACACAAAATTAAATAAAATACAAAAACAAACACCTAGCTCTTTCTGAGCACTAACTACACACGCAGGAATCTAACTATCACAGGACGGCTAAACCGTTTCCCTGTTCCACACACTTAACCATACAGGTTTGCACCGTACCTTCCTCTCGGGACTGCCAGGAAGCAGAGCACTCCTTTCTCCTTCCATTCAGCAGCCTCGAGCAGACTGCCTGTTCTCCTTTTAAACCCCCGCACCTGGGCTTAATTTCCAATAACGCCCAGGTGCGGATGACAATTAACAATTAAATCAACACAAATCAAAACAGTGCATTTCTCTAGCAGGGAGGTTTTAACCCCCTCCCTGCTGTTTCTCATACCCCGCTATGTTACATATCCCCCCCCTTGTCTTTACAAGACACAGGCCACGAGACGGCCACCTCCTCCCCTAAAACATAACCACCCACCCTCAAGTCCACAAATGTCCTTTCTTGCCCTTTTCCACGGGCAGACTTGAGGGTGGATCGGTCCACGTCCCGGCTCAGCCAGGTAGGGACCTCGCACCGGCGACAAGGGGACCCAACGGCTCAACAGGGGCGACCGGAGCGTAGACCGTGGCACTGGAGGATGCAGCAGTGGGCAGAGATCTTCCCCTGGGAACCGGCGCAGTGACGTCCGATCACCCAGGGGAAGCGAAGCAGCGAACAGGGGGAGCAAAAGCGACGTCTGGCAGCAGCCCAGCGACGTCTGGGTGCTCGGGAAGAGCGGAGCAGGGGACCAGGGGAAAAGCTGTGGCCAGTGCTGCACACTCCTGGGCTCAAGGTCCAGCGCAGGAAGGTCCGGGAAGACCGGCCGGGTGTCCTGGAGCAAAGGGTGAGGGACTGGACGCAGCGGTGCCGGACTGGACCGTAGGGGTGGTGGTCGGGGCTGTGGTGGAGGTAAACTTTTCACCTCCCCCCTGGGCTCCGGAAGCGGCGGCTCCTCCCCTCTGGGCTCCGGAAGCGGCGGCTCCTCCCCTCTGGGCTCCGGCGGCTCCTCCCCTCTGGGCTCCGGAAGCGGCGGCTCCTCCCCTCTGGGCTCCGGAAGCGGCGGCTCCTCCCCTCTGGGCTCCGGAAGCGGCGGCTCCTCCCCTCTGGGCTCCGGAAGCGGCGGCTCCTCCCCTCTGGGCTCCGGAAGCGGCGGCTCCTCCCCTCTGGGCTCTGGCAGCGGCAGCTCCTCCTCTCTGGGTTCTGGCAGCGGCAGCTCCTCCTCTCTGGGTTCTGGCAGCGGCGGCTCCTCCCCCTCTGGCTCGGGAGGCTGCGGAGCTCCGCTGGCCTGCTCCCATTCCAGGATTAACCGCTCCAATTCTGTTGGCTCCCTCCTTTTTACTGGAGCCAACCCCATCTCTCTCTCCCATCTCTCATTTCGCTCTCTTTGAGCGGCTGTATTTCTATTGATCTTCTCGATCAGTTCCCATAAATCCATATTTCTCTGGGTCGTAGGGGCGCCCACACTCGCTGCCACCATATGTAAACGATCCTCACGCACTTGAGTTCGTTGCCCCTTTAAGAACTTGACCCAGAGACGAGAAATGGATTTTTTCCAGCGCTCACGCGCTATATTTTTAATAAACACAAAATTAAATAAAATACAAAAACAAACACCTAGCTCTTTCTGAGCACTAACTACACACGCAGGAATCTAACTATCACAGGACGGCTAAACCGTTTCCCTGTTCCACACACTTAACCATACAGGTTTGCACCGTACCTTCCTCTCGGGACTGCCAGGAAGCAGAGCACTCCTTTCTCCTTCCATTCAGCAGCCTCGAGCAGACTGCCTGTTCTCCTTTTAAACCCCCGCACCTGGGCTTAATTTCCAATAACGCCCAGGTGCGGATGACAATTAACAATTAAATCAACACAAATCAAAACAGTGCATTTCTCTAGCAGGGAGGTTTTAACCCCCTCCCTGCTGTTTCTCATACCCCGCTATGTTACAATATATATATATATATATATATATATATATATATATATATATATATATATATATATATATATATATATATAAATACGGAAATAAATCATAACAAAATAATATATACAGTGCCTTGCATAAGTATTCACCCCCCTGAGTCAATACTTGGTAGAAGCACCTTTGGCAGCAATTACAGCTGTGAGTCTTTTTGGGTAAGTCTCTACCAGCTTTGCACATCTGGATCCTGCAATTTTTGCCCATTCTTCATGGCAAAATTGCTCAAGCTCTGTCAAGTCTTGCCACAGATTCTCAATCGGATTGAGGTCTGGGCTTTGACTGGGCCATTCTAAGACATTCAGGTTCTTGTTTTTAAACCACTCCAGTGTAGCTTTGGCTGTGTGTTTAGGGTCATTGTCCTGCTGGAAGGTGAACCTCCGCCCCAGTCCCAGGTCTCTTGCAGACTGAAACAGGTTTTCCTCTAGAATTTCCCTGTATTTGGCTCCATCCATCTTGCCCTCAATCCTGACCAGTTTCCCAGTCCCTGCTGATGAAAAGCATCCCCATAACATGATGCTGCCACCACCATGCTTCACCGTGGGGATGGTGTTCTCAGGGTGATGAGCAGTGTTGGCTTTGCGCCACACAGAGCGTTTTGCGCTAAGGCCAAAAAGTTCAATTTTGGTCTCATCAGACCAGAGAACCTTTTCCCACGTGTTTGCTGTGTCTCCCACATGCCTTTTGGCAAAATCCAAACAGGATTTGATATGGGTTTTTTTCAGCAATGGCTTTCTTCTTGCCACTCTTCCATAAAGCCCAGCTTTGTGGAGCGTCCGGGTTATAGCTGTCCCATGGACGGTTTCTCCCATCTCAGCTGTGGATCTCTCCAGCTCCATCAGAGTTACCATTGGCCTCTTGGTTGCTTCTCTGACTAATGTGACCTTACCTGGTCACTGAGTTTTGGTGGACGGCCTTCTCTCGGCAGAGTCGTGGTTGTGCCATATTCTTTCCAGTTTGGGATATTTTTTTATAACCCAACCCTGATTGGTGCTTCTCCAGAACTTTATCCCGGACTTGTTTTGATAGCTCCTTGTTCTTCATGATGCTGTTTGTTTAGATATGCTCTCTAACAAACTCTGGGGCCTTCCCGAAACAGGTGTATTTAATCTGAGATCATGTGACACTTTAATTGCACACAGGTGGACTCCATTCAACTAATTATGTGACTTCTGAAGGCAATTGGTTGCACCAGAGCTTATTTAGGGGTGTCACAACAAAGGGGGTGAATACTTATGCAATCAAGACTTTTCAGTTTTTTATTTGTAAATAATTTTGAAAAATATGTAGATTTCTTTCCCCACTTCGACATTATGGAATATTTTGTGTAGATCAGTGACAAAATGTGGAAAATTCCAAGGGGAGTGAATACTTATGCAAGGCACTGTATATATATATAAAGGGGCGGGCACTCCGTCACAGTCTCCTTTCTTCATTTTCCACCGTACACTACAATATTAATTTTGCTTGTGGCCATTGTAAATCATTTCGGGAACAAAATGCCAATATTCATTATAATGCGAAACACAAATAATGTTTTAAGTCGAAACAGAAATGTCCACACCTGTAATTGTTGGGAGGGACAGATTTAGCCTGATCCAGTATGCATCTGTCTCGGTCAAGAAATAGTATGTTAGCCAGGCCTATAGACTGGTGTTAGTGTTATATTTATTTTTTATTGGTGCTGTTAATTAGGATAGCCCCTTTTCAACTAGTATTTCATTTGTCTTCAGCCTTTGCCAACAGCATCATTATTAATTATTCACGTATCTCATTTATTTTACAACTCTATCCGAAGAGGATGAAATGCATGTGTTGAAACAATCACGGTCTTAATTAAAAGCACAGCTATGAAGAGATAAGCAGGTGCTGGCAGTGTATCTATAACAAAGACAGATAGGACTCTGCCCATTGTGTTTCACTGATCTCACTGGTGCAGAAGAAGCATTGTTGAACATATTGAACAGCAGCATCTGGATGGAAGAGGACTGCAGGGAAAAGTGCTGTGAACTGATCTGAGGTGTATTGGAAGGATTCTACACATTGGAAAAGTGACAGGAGAGGAAGAGAAAATGGAATTGTACCGTTATAACGTGACCTGTTATAGTGCAGAATCGGTTATAGCATGGTAAGGTTGTGTCTCCCATTTCCCCCATAATGCAGCGTCACTCGCAAACGTTGGGTGAACGCTCTAGATATGCAGTACAAAGCATGGCAGACAACAAAAAATGAAAATCTTTCTCTGTTAAAATGAAACTCGATGTGGTGGAGTACAGAGGTTTTCTTGATAAGACTGACTCCAAAGAGGGCTGCTCTAGGGAAAAAAATGTGCTGCACTAAAGACAATGAATTAGACTGCTTTATTTTCATGGTTTATGCAGGAACGTCAACAGGGAGGCGGGGACATGAATGCATGTAGGGGGGTGTCCACATCAGCACGGGCAGAGACAAGTGAGACAAGCTGCTGTGTGAATGTGCTGCTGGGACAGTGCAAGATTGTTTGTTGTTTTATGTGTGGCCCAGGCTAATAGGGGCCGGGAATAATCGTCCCAAAAAATCGTGGATTCGAGTACCTGCAAATTGTGTGTGTCTCTAATTTTCCACTTTACACTATAATATTAATTTGGCTTGTTTGCATTATAAATTATTTCGTAACAAAAATGCCAATATTAGTTATAAGGCGAAACACATAACGCGGTCTCTACACATTAGCGTTAATCATACTGGAAGAGGCGGACAATACCGTTGATGCGTTCAATTATCTACTAGATGGTCTGCCGGGTTTGAATTGGTGTAGAATCGAGAAGTAGCAGTAGTAGTAATTTATTCACGATGGTGTTGATTGTGATTTACGACCTGAATAAGTCTTACGTCTGGTGCACTCCGCAAAAAAGTTTAGCAAAAGCCACAGATGGGTGGAATAGTACATTGGTTTCAGCTTGTCGTATCAGTGAAGCACAGTGTTTCTGCATTCTTTAGAAGTATAAATGCTCTGGTAAACATAAATAGTCAGCACAATATTTTGACAATTTTTGTTTATTACCGCGGCTGCATTTTATTAACAGTAATAGCGGCTGGTTGAATATGTGTTCGGTGTTTGATACATTTCTTATTTGCAATAAAAAAATGAAGGAAAACACAAAAGTCAGAAAGTGCAAAGCGACAAAGTTATACAGAGTCCCTTTGGATCATTTTTAGTTAGTAATTATAGTTTTATCTTGAGGTTAATGTTTTTGATACTGTAAACATTTTAAACGGCATACATAATTATGCTGAGGTGGGAAGTAAATAGTACTGTAAATAGTAAACATTTACAGTGCAGACTACTTTGTATTATTTGTAATGACTTTTATATTATTTGGAATTTACTTTTAAGTCTGGCTTAAGCTGGAAGTAGTAACCACGGCGACGGTGTAATTTACACATGCTTGGTGCACTCCACCCCAAGTGTGGACAAAGCAGTTGCAGGCGATTAAGTTGCACAATTTCGAAAGATTTTGTTGCGCAGCTGATAGCTCAGGTTTGGACCTGGCTTTATATAATGAATTATGTGTAGTGTATTATGTGTAGTGTATTATGCACTATATATGGGTGCGTCCAGACGATCCCGGATCATTCTAGACAAAGGCTTTGCTGCAAATTCCCATCGCGTCACGTATCCTTCCAGAACATATTAAGCACCTAACATATATCGAGCATTAAGAGAAACTTATCACCATTATAACACATTTATTTTCAGAAAAAAATAAGGTATGTAAATGATGGACATTGATGAAATGTTTTTTGTTTCTTTTACTCACTCGATTATTCATCCTTGACCATGACACGCTTGAGTGACTATAACTGAAGCATATGCACTTAATCACCCAATTAGAGATACAGTTGATTGGGCACTGGGTATGGAGTGATTTCAGCTGTTGAATTGCAAGCTTTAATAAAAGCAATAAAGAAAAATCACAGAAAAAAACAATATGCCACGTCTGTGAAGAGAGCAGCGCCTTAGTGCAGTCGGCATGTTGGAGGCTGGACTAGGGCAGCGTACTGTGGCTCGCCGTCTTGGGTGCTCACAGCCAACAATTTCAAACTGGTGAGACAATGACAGGCCACAAACTGGGAGACCAAGAGTCACAACACCTGCAGATCAACAGATAATTTTGCAGCATCTTCGTGATGTCAATCGCTAATCAGCACAATAAAAAGTCATTTTTCGATCACATCTAGTGAATTTTATCCAAATATGAGTGATAAGTTTCTTTTGATGCTCAAATATAAGTGATACATTTCTTTTGATGCTCAAATATAAGTGATGTTTCTTTTGATGCTCAGTATAGAATTGGTGCCATGCTTACTGCCAACTGTGGTCCTACACCCACTGTTGTTTCTATTTGGTGCTAACACACTATACTCTCAGACTCCCTTTCAGCTTTCCAAAGTTTTGGTTTATTATCTGTACTATCTGTATTGATTTTGTGGGAATAGGAAATAACATTTTGCAGAATTAAGATTAAGCAGAATCAAACCCACCACAATAAAATATACAGATAATTAAACTGAAGAACATGATTGCGATTTAATCAATCTGCATGTTCATTTGTGTTTTATTCGTTTATTTTTGTATATATTTTGTTGGTTATTTTTCTTTGACAAGGTCATGCTTTTAAAAGGCAAGGGACACAGACAATGGCACCTGCTACTGCTGGGTACAGCGTCAGTCATGGGGCTCTGTGAAATGTTAGCCAGTTTGACATGGAAGCCCCGGGAACACAAAGCTGCTTCATGACATGGAACGTGGTTCCAGGAGACTAGGATAAGTTTCAAGCCCCTGCAGAGCACACCAGAGCAGAATTGGGTAGACTAAGCTTGCTTTAAAATGGGTGAAGGGATAGGAATACCAGACTTGTCAAAAAAGAATTTAAAAACATTTTATAAAAGTACCACAATGCTTAACCACGTCTTATTGCTTATAATACAGTGCCCCGTAACATTTTTAAATAGTTTTTATATTTAATTCGGGATACATTGAATTTTGTAATGCTGTTATCCTAATTCCTGTAAAGTTTAATCAGCACAATTTGGAAGAAATATTGCAGTTTAAACAATCTTGACCATCAACAAGATGTGTTTATGAGCACAGTGGACTATGAAACAATGAATTAAATATATTTTAATGTAACATTTAATGTAACATTGAACATGCGATATGAGACACTGTTGCTTATGTTTTGATAACTGAAAACTACATGCATGATTTTCTCCCTGAGGGGTAGAGCGTGATGAGATTAACCTCTTCAGGACTCCAAGGCCATTTATGTCTGAAAGGGGAATGCTCCTCTCTTTCTTCCAGTACCTGCCTGTATTTAAAGAGACCCAGTACATATTTACAGTATGAGCATCACGTTCATTTAATTGTACTGGATTACTATAGTAATTTCTTTGTAAAGACATTAGGTACAGTGTATATCATATTTCTATTTTAATAAACAGACAGTTTCTTAATTCATCTTGGAACTGCACTATTTTATACAAAACCGTGCAGCACCATGCGTTCTTGCACCAGTGCTGTTGCAGTGGGCACCAATCACCGCGTGCACCGTGCATACAGAGTACCGCGCGCACCAAGTACTGAGAGCACTATGTGCACCGTATACTGTGCAGCACCGTGCATTTGTGCACTGGCGCTGTAGCAGTGGGCACCAAGCACCGTGTGCACCGAGCACCGCGAACACTATGTGCACAGTGTACCGCGCTGCACTGTGTCCGTGCACTGATGCTGTAGCGCTGGGCACCATGTGACGTGTGCAATGAGCACTGTGCACACTGAGATACCAAAGTACCAAGGGGTATGCGTGCATCCTTGGTATCGAAGCACCGGGGGGCAGCTATGCAACGGTTCCTACCCTAACTGCGTGGTCACAAACCTGGTCAGCGCGGCCAGACGGCAGCTGGGGGAATCACTCGACAGCGGGGATGCGACAAGGCCTAGACCCGTGGAGGAACTGTATTCTTCCAAGAAAGAAATAGACACTCAATCACGGGGTCACTGCACAGGCAGTCGCTCACACATGACAGACAGTAAAAAGCAGAGCAGCCTACAACACAAGTGAGGAGGCTGCTGAAAGACAGAAAGAAGGAGACTCGAAATAGAGTCTGTGATTCCAAGAAAGCGGCAAGCCGGCTTTCAGCACGAGCGCAAGGGAAATACAACACGACTCAAAGCTCTTTTTTATCAGCACACTCAGCTAGACATAGAGGTCTTACCGTCCCATCTTGAGAAGGAAAAAGAGAAATAGCTTCCTCAGGATGGCGGTTTTAATCCCTCAGTGGGCGGGACCAAGTGCGTCATCCCAGGAAGGGGCCTATAAGCAGCTCTGGTATAGAGAGTTCAGCGATACCTACCCAATCAGCAGACATATTTAAAACGAGATTACAATCAGGATGGAGGCTTGTTAGCGGGATTTAAAGCTGTATTACATTTAAGAAGACACGGAGGATTAAAACAGAATTGTGGTGAAATGTACAAAAATGCGTACACACAAAAACCTCAGAAGAATGTGCCCGTGACCGTAGGGATTTCGTTGTGGAAGAGCAAAGGAAAGAAGGTACAACTTAAGTGTGCAAGTACTGTCGAGTTACTATACATATTTTGGCACACACACAAAAAAAAACGCTTTGGAAAGTAACCGAAAACACTCATTTCATTTATTAATTAAATACAATTAATAAAACCCGAAAAACAGAAGCCCTACCCATACATAATGTCGTTGGTGGTCGTCTTCATATTGAAAGGGAACTGCAAATTCTTTGTGTAAAGTTGGTGAAATAGATACATCTTATCAGTTTTGCAATTCCATTCACTAAGGTCACAAATGTGCAGTTTATAAAGAAGCATGTTAAGGCAAACATGTATTTTCATGGTACTGCATGCAAGCAGGTTTTTAAAAGCATAGCAAATGGCTAAACTCCTCTGCATTTTCTATCAAAATGAGAAGACTGCTGAAAATCCCTTTGATTACAATACACTTTAAGATAACCCTTTCCCCTGTACTATGTATCCTCCTTCTGGATTCTGTTTAACCAACATTAAAATGGCTAAATAATGAATGTCAGTTACATTATGCTTACACTCTATATAATGACTTTGCTGCATAAAGTCAATAGAAACCTGCTGAATAATGTTAAGCTTACATATTGAATTGCATACCACTTTGCAGTTTTCCATATACTTAACAGAAAACTGACAAAAATAGAAACAGTTGACATTTCAAAATCTAACATGAAATATTGTACTACTAGTATGGCTTCCGGTAGACTTTTGCGATATAATTTTGTAGTTTCTTTGATTACATGATGTTAAACAAAATATCTAAATTATGTTCATACAGTTTCTTTTTTAAATGCGATCTCAGTCCTGGGATTCTTGGTGATGCTGTACAGGTCAATATGGTAGCATTTTAAATATAGTTCTCCCATGCATTAGTGTAAAATCCCCTGGGATGTAGTTTAACAGGGGTCACATCCAAAGTGGCACAGTGTATATCATGCGTACAGCAAAGGCAGTTAAAATAACTCTATGTGGATTACTTTCCAGGCTTTATCATTAAGTGCATTTAGAACCATCAAGATTGCTCCTGAATTGACTGGATGGCATTCAGCTTGACTTCAGCCCATTCCTAGTGAGATGGTACAGCGTGGAAAGCTTGATTAAATTTTCATGGCAGCTTATTTATACACTGCTCTACATATATGAGAAACAGTAGTCTGACATGTATATATTATATATTTTGACATTATATACACAGGCTAGCCAGAGAATTGTAAACCCCTGCTATATTAAGTGAATGCTCACAAATTGTTGTGTAAATGGGCTGTCTCACAGATTAATTATTGTATAATGCAAATGGTATCCCTGACAAATACTGTGTAATATACAAAAGCTGCATCTCCCCTCCCTGGCACAAGTCATTTTTAGTTTTACCGACTTTGATAGAGGGTCAATAGCATATATATACCGTATATATATTTCAAAACTACACATTTCATGTGCATGGCATGGAGAATGTATGGAATTATTGTGTTAGCTGTGATCACTTTAATATAAAGGTGTTTCTTAACCCTCTTGGCAATGCTTGGCAGGTGGTCCAATTTTATTTTTTCTTTCATTTCTTTTTTTTTAAAACAATACAGTCCACTTTTAGAAAATCTCACTAGACACAAACAGAAAGGTATAATTACTTTGGGCAGAAGTGTTGAAGAATCGTTGGATTGTCACTGTACGCTTCGCAGATTCAGTCAACGTTACAAAATTGCTGACACCACAATTCAAAACCAGTTAGTTATGTGTTTTGGAAACAGGCCTGCAGTATGAAGATATTATATTGCAGCTCTCTGCATTATAACACTACAGCAGAGAAAATAACAGGTATATCGACAGATTTACACTAGCTAAGAGAAAGGGGGTGGGCTGGTGTTCCTTACTACATTTGTCGAGCAATTTTAAAGTGGTGATGGAAAAGCTTTTAAAATGTGCAGCTTATTATATATAGGTAATACAACTAGTGAGTGATGCAATGCCTTTATTTGAACACTGATTCTATTTAAATGTTGTGTTCCTGGAGAAAAAAAAGATATGGCTGTGTACTGTAATTGCCTTTTAGAGACAGTGTTTTTTGTCCCCATTTGTGATCTTAGTTCTTGTCTTAGTCAACTTTCTTATTTAGGTATTTTTAGCTATTAAACTCAGTCCCTTAGCCTCCTGGCTTGAGGAATTATGCTGCAGCCGCATTCTATTTTAAAACGGGAGTGCTGGGAATTTAGTCTTCATGAAAAACAAGAGACTCTGGCCGGACGGTCCGACCCTGAACAGACCTTGATCAAGCAGACTTTCGTTTATACGAAATGATCTTACAGTAATATTAATACTATCCTACAATTGGAAGGAAGGAAACCATTTTGCATGAGGGTTTGGGTTTATTAGTCCTGTGTGGACTGCAAACTATACTTGTGTGGTATACTTTTACTGTTTGGGGTAAACAAGCTTAGCCTGTCCCTGTTTAGTTAGGGTTAACAAAAAAACAACAACAGTTTAGTTAGTACTCCAATGGGAGTTAGGTTTTTGTTTGTTTGGGGTAAACAATAAACGTACGCTAAAATATACCTTGCAGACTCGGAGAGTTTATTGGCGCACCCACACAAAATGGTGATAAAGCCCTGGACCATTCCTGACACAAAGAGGCTTTACCACATAAGAAATATTTTGAGTATCAACCTCTGTAACATTCTTGACTTTGGTTTCAAGGTCACAGGCAGCTGTCTCCATTCAAAAATCCATCTTAGGTCTATTCATTTGTTTATCCTGCCCTCATCCCTTTTGCTATTTTTAGATGCATTGGCACATCCTTTAGCATTGATCTGCACACCTACTACTAGGTGCTGGAGAACATAAGCCCATACATCAATATGTCACAGGAGGGAACTGACCGGCCGCATTCTAAAAAAGCTGCTAAGGCTAAAACTCTTTGTGAAGCCAAATAAGTGTTAACAGGCAGAGCCATTTGTGTGAAACATATTGTAGTGTGCTGGTATTATTATTATTATTATTATTATTATTATTTTTTTTTTTTTTTTTTTTTTTTTTTTTTTCTTAGCAGACGCCCTTATCCAGGTCGACGTACAGTTGTAAACAAAAATACATTTCAAGAATCACAGTACAAGATTTAATACAATTAAGAACAAGATAAAATACAATGACTTCAGTTCTAGCAAGTACAAGTATATGACAAAATACGATTTAATAACGGAGCAGATAACAGTGTCAGTGATAGTTACATCAGGATATAATTAAATCCAAAATACAACAGATTAAATAACACTTGTGACAGATTACAGTACTCTAAAATACAGGATTAAATGCAGTAAAATAGGGAGCAGATAAGAGCAAGTAAAGTGCATTAAGGAAGAGTGATAAAGTGTCCAGAGGGAAAAGTGGAGTTCTACAGGTGCTGTCTGAAGAGGTGAGTCTTGAGGAGGCGTCGGAAGGTGGTCAGGGACTGGGCAGTCCTGACATCTGTAGGAAGGTCATTCCACCACTGCGGGGCGAGGGTGGAGAAGGAGCGGGCTCTGGAGGCAGGTGAGCGTAGAGGAGGTACAGCCAGTCTTCTAGTGCAGGAGGAGGAGCAGGAGTCGAGTGGGGGTGTAGGGAGAGATGAGGGTCTGGAGGTAGCTGGGTGCAGTCTGGTCAAGGCATCTGTAGGCGAGTACAAGAGTCTTGAACTGGATGCGAGCGGTGATCAGGAGACAGTGGAGTGAGCGGAGCAGTGGAGTTGGGTGGGAGAAGCGAGGCAGAGAGAACGCCAGGTGAGCAGCGGAGTTCTGGATGAGCTGGAGCAGACGGGTGGCGGACGCAGGGAGGCCAGCCAGGAGGGAGTTGCAGTAGTCTAGGTGGGAAACCAGGGTCTGGACCAGGAGCTGTGTGGTGTAGTTGTTGAGGAAGTGTCGGATTCTTCGTATGTTGCTCACTAAGAATCGGCAAGTGCGTGCCAGAGTGGAGATGTGCTGGGAATAAGAGAGGCAGGGGTCCAGGGTGACTCCAAGGTTCTTAGCTGAGGAGGAGGGAGAGAGTGTGGTAGATTCCAGAGGAATGGAGATAGAGAGATCAGAGGAGGAGGAGGAGGGAAGGAAAAGAAGGTCAGATTTAGAAAGGTTGAGTTTGAGGTGATGCGAGTGCATCCAGGAGGAGATAGCAGACAGACAGGTAGAGATACGGGAGGGGATGGTGGAGTCAGAGGTGAGGAAGGAGAGGAAAATCTGAGCATCATCAGCATAGAAATGGTATGAGAAACCATAGGATGCCATGAGGGGTCCCAGGGAGCGGGTGTAGAGAGAGAACAGGAGAGGACCCAAGACTGACCCTTGGAGGACTCCTGTTGACTGAGGGCGAGGTGTAGAGGTTGGAGAGGTAGGAGGAGAACCAGGCCAGAGCAGTGCCAGAGATTCCCAGGTCAGCGAGAGAGGATAGTAGAATAGAGTGATCGACAGTGTCAAAGGCAGCAGAGAGGTCGAGGAGAATTAGGACAGAGGAGAGAGAGGCAGCTCGGGCAGAGTTTAGTGAGTTAGTGACAGACAGGAGGGCGGTTTCAGTGGAGTGAACAGAGTGGAAGCCAGATTGGAGAGGGTCGAGCAGAGAGTTGTTGGACAGGAAAGCAGAGAGCTGGCAGTGTACAGCCCGCTCGAGGGTTTTGGAGAGGAAGGGTAGGAGGGAGACAGGACAGTAGCTCTGGAGGGAGGTGGGGTCGAGGTTAGTTTTTTTGAGGAGGGGAGTGATAGAGGCTTGTTTGAAGGCAGAGGGAAAGAGACCAGAAAGGAGAGAGGTGTTGAGAAGGGAGGAGATGAAGGGAAGTAGAGCAGGAGCAGCAGCTTGAAAGAGGTGAGTGGGGAGGGGGTCCAGGGCACACATGGTGGGTTTGTGACCCTGGAGCAGGGAGGAGAGATCAGATTCTGAGAGGGGAGACAAGGTGGAGAAAGAGGGTGAGTTAGTAGGGGGTGCAGTGGGTGTAGGGGTTGGAGCGGGAGGGGGTGGGGGGGGGGAGAGATGTTAAAGAGTTTGTGGATATCTGAGATTTTAGAAGAGAAGAAAGAGGCAAAGTCATCAGAGGAGATAGAGGAGGGGAGGAGGGGGAAGGGTTTAGAATAGTTTATGTGGGTTGTTAGTGGAGGCTTGGATTATAGATTGGAATTAAGAACATTTAGTAGAGGAGAAGGATGAGAGTGCAGCAGGGAGTTTGGTTCTCTTCCATTTCTTTTCAGCAGATCACAGTGTGGTTCTTGCTGAGCGGAGCAAAAGAGGAGAGCCAGAGTTGCGGAGGGGAGGGGCGAGCAGGTCGGGAGGTGAGGGACAGAGGGAGTCGAGGGAGGAGGTGAGGGTGGAGAAGAGGGTGGAGGTAGCAGAGTGAAAGAACATGCTACAAGATGTTTATAAAGGCTGCTTAACACAACAAGCCACTCAGGATAAACTTAGCTCACTCTGGGGACATGTCAAAAAACAAGTTGAACTGTGCAAAATACTAACAGAACCCCCCCCTACACACACACACTCAGCAGCCCACCCCAATGACAGGCCTGATTATTACAACAGTTTACATATTTTTGGTTATTTGATTTATCTTTCTCTTCTGTCTAAACCCACATAGGTGCATATAGCTAAGGCCAAATGTTTTGCATCACCGTATAGAATGAACTAATTTTGCTTCATAAAGTCAAATGAAACCTGCTGAATAATGTTACATTAACATATTGAATTACATTCCACTTTGTAGTTTTTCATATACTTAACGAAAAACTGACAAATTAAAAAATTAGACATTTTAAAAGCGAACATGAAATACTGACTTTTGCAATATCATTTTGTAGTTTTGTAGTTTGTTAAATAAAATATCTAAATGATGTTTATATAGTTTATTTTTCTTATGTCTCAAATTGTAAAAAATTAGGTGATGCAAAACTTTTGGACATAGCTGTACATACAACCTGTTAACCATCATACAAACGTTTTATAAATCCCTAAGCAAACTAATAAGACTTTTATATACTACTGTAAGTTTCAATGTGACAATGTTTCTCTCCCAATGACTGAAGTTCTTGTTATGTAATGAGAAACTGGGCTGTGACATAGTGATCACTGCCAAGTGCTGTCACTAACAGGTGATATTTTACAGCAGCTACGTTTATCAAAACCTGAACTTTTTAAGGTTGGCTCAGAGCTTTACAGCGCTAGTCGTAGACACAAAAAAGCTTTATTCTGAGAGGGAGGACTTTGTTGGCAATGCCTTTGCAAGCCAACAAAGTCCCTTAATTGGGCTTCTTCCCAGCAGGATCACCTTAGTTTGCAAGTGTAGATGGCAAGGCTGGTTGTCATTATCGCCAAGTGCCAATGCTTCGACGCTACCCAGACGCGATGCAGTAATAAGGGCTGTCAGATGTATTCTTGGCTGATACTTTTTAACACCCACTGCCGCATGAAGTCTGTAGGGTCAGCTAATACTTTGTGGCCTTAAGGGCCGGGTTTGTGTAGTATCAATGAAGAAGCCACCCTTCTAATTACTTTGTTGACTAAAGATAATTTTTACTAACTATCCCCATAGGAGCTCCTGTTCATTTACAGTCTACACTAGAAAATAAACGCAGGTTGTTATGAGTGCTCATTGTCACTGGAATATTTCTGTCCCCTTTTCAACATCTAATGTGGCACCCGGGGGGGGGTCAGGTTTGGGATATGCTTGCTTGCTGAGCTGTGAGTCTCTCTGTAGCCAGTGCTGTTGTCCCTCACTTAAATTCACTAAATTACCCCAAAACAATACAAATAACACTGTCAGTAAACTCCCTCCATCTCCCTCTCCCTCCCTTCATTTAAAAACCAGCACAGGTAAAGGAAGTAGCAATTAGAGCCAATAGACCAGGGAGGTACTTATGTGTTATTAGTAATTGATTACTGTGTGCCTTGTCGTCTTTTGTTATTAGTAATTGGTTATTGTGCCTTGTCAGAGCGACTAATCTCCCACTAGCTCCCACTTCACTATGAATCAGCTGGGGGGGGGGGGGGGGGGATAATTTGGAAAACCTTTCAGATTTACTTTTGCCTTTCAGAATCCTGCCGTGTAGGAACAGTTAAAATACAATAGACATCATTGCGAGAGGTATTTATCCAGTTATTTATTTAGTGAGCACGGAGACTGCATGAAAACCAAAAGGGAATCATTCATTAAATCCAATTTGGCTGGAACAAGCGGTCCCATCTTCAAATTGGAACTTCTACAAATTGAGTCATTACAATCAGTTGACCTTTCATTTTGTCAATGGAGAACGCATACCCTGCTGTGATAGTCCATTTGCGCTGCCTGTTTTTTCCCTTGTCTACATTTTGAAACCATACACTTTTTTTATTTTTTTACTTTTAAGAGACATGCCCCCAATAACTAATGTCACGCAGCTTAATGGCTCTGAATCATTTATTCTGTTTGAATGTCCACTTATAACCAGGGATAATTGCTGAATTTTTTAAACAGTGAGTGTGAGAGAGAGAGAGAGAGAGAGAGAGAGAGAGAGAGAGAGAGAGAGAGAGAGACTGAGCTCCAGATGTACAATTGAATCGTATAGCCTGCGACCATTTGTGTTATCTGAAAGAAACCACATTAAAAAAAAAAGTTTCTGCAAGCCCAATTAAGTGAAAGTTGGTAGTACTGTTTGTTTGCCAAGGTACTGGAGTCTGGACTTCACAAATCAAAGTTAAATAATGAGGGAGAGGCAAACCATATGGAAAGAAAACATATTTCTAGATAACTAAAATAGAGATGAAGAATATATTCTCAAGTTATATTTAATATATGTAAAATGTAGGTACATCATATACATTGTAAAGCTATATATTTTATAGATATGAACTGCATAGATAATATATTTTAAAAAAATATTCAAAATACATTTTCGTTCCATTGGAAACCACAACACAGTTTGACCTGGTTTCAGTGGAACTACAATGTTAATGATTCTGCACAAAGTAATGAGAATTGGTACACACAGTGCTCCAGATAAGGTTTTGGGTCTGGGAGTAAGCCTCTAACTTTAACACTGAGATAGTAAAATGTATTTTCCGGGGGTAAAATGCAACATTACCTTGAAATCATGAGTAATCTCGATAAATATTGTACAATTTTTAATGGTAATGGAGTAGGCATTAAAAAAGAGCCTTCCATTTTCACTGCAATGCAACTTTGAACTACTGTAGAACCACGCATGTGATTTAATTGTGCCTGGAGCCAGATGGAGAGAGTCCCTTGCGTGTGCGATGAAAGCGAGGATCCAGTCTTGATTGAACAGAATAGGAAGAATCCGATTTTGAGCACAGAAGACTGAATAGCAGTTCCAGCCTGTGGTATAAGATGACCTTGTGGATGGAGTGAGAGCGGAAGCCATGTAGATTGAAGGAGCTTGGATATAGTTGAGTTTAATTGAACACCAGGTGCTGGAATAGTGGGACCTGCAATGGGACTGGAGTTGCTGCTGGGATCAGCTGGCAGAATCTGGTGATCTGGAGACGAGATAAAGCATCGATTCAGCAGATATGTTTATCTGAGCCTCCAGACTAGATGCTGTAGAAGAGAGAGCGATGAGACGTGAAATGAAAGTTCTACCCTGGGGGAACATGTGAATTGCATAATTGAAGTGGCCCAGCAAGGATAGCAGGTCGTGTTTTCTGGTAGAGTTTGCGATTTGAAATTGATTGATTTCAGAGTGAAATTGTGTCCAGAGTGATGTCTAAGAACTCCAGAGCATGTACTGGACCGATGGTTTTCTCTTCCGAGAGGGGTACACTGAGTGCAGAGAATAGTGTTCTGAGCTTTGTGATTGCTTCTGCTGGGGGGTCAGAATCAGAGTGCTGACTATTTGAGGGTCCGAGGTTGCTGAGTGTAAGTTATTGCAAATACGCGATAATACTGGGATTCTTGTGAGGCCGGTAGAAAATACGTGCACAGACCGTTGATGAGGTAGGTTGTGAAAAGCTGGTTTGGGTGATGTTCGAGGGCTTCAATCAAAGATGGGATGATTATTGGGGTGGAAACTGTGAGCAGATTTGAACATCATTTCTTAGGGCGGCTGGGCAAACTGATTGAGAGTGGGTTTCACCACAGCAGTTGCATATATAGATATTCCTGCAAAACAAAGGAGTTGAAATTGTTACAGATTTGCTTGGAACCGGCAAATCTGATGTTACAACCGTATTTAGCTGTGTTCCTGGAAGAAGAAGGTGGAGCCAATGCGTGGCCTGCATAGGGAGCTGCAAATGGAGCCGCTATCCTATCCCTGAAGCAGGGCGGAGTGGAAGGGACCACTCTGTGGGAGGTTGATGGTAATGCAGTCTTAGGGCACAAGGAAGTAGAATGTGCTGTAGAAGCGCAGACTCTATTGAACAGATCAGGATCGGAGGCACCCCAGTTGATGATGATGTTGTCTGACGCTAATATGGAAGCTGCTTTTGCTGCAAAATATTTGTGGTATTCATAAAACATTGTGCCTCTGTATCTGACTGGTAGATCTGTAATGTAAAATAAAATCCAGCTCCAAGCAGAGATGAGAGTAGGCAGTGAATAATATGTCCCGATATACAGAAAAAGCCAGTACAAATTCCGCCGGGGTAAGATTTTTGAGCAGCCAGAGGTCCCCACAGTCGACTGTACGGTGATCTAGACATTCAGAATTAACAATGAGAATCGAAACTAGATTTGTGTCCTTGCCGTCAATGATCTGTCGCCTGAGATGAGGAGCCAGAGTGTGATTTCTGACAACAGGAGCTTGCAGTGGAACATTCAGATCAGCTGTTGCCAGGTTGTAGGTGGGGACGTCAGCTGCGGCGACCGGAAGTGCTGGACTGGAAGAGTTGGCGGCCGGGATGGAGATGAATGCTAGGCCTGGAGGAATGGCAATTGCTGCAATTGGCAGCAACCCGTTTGTCCATGTCATTGAGCCGTGTGTTTATTGCAAAAATTGAAGCAGCAATGGGGTGAATGATGGATTTTATGTCCTCGAAAATGCCGTTGTGAAGCTGAAGGATTGGATCTGTTTTGATTGCATCTCCGCGTTGCTGAACTGCTGTGCTGGGAGAGGAAGCGGCGACCATAACTGGAGTGGGAGGGCGGTGGCGACTGCCTGTCCTGGGACTCTGGGCAGGCTGAGCTGCAGGAATTATTGCTGAAGCGCGCCTGCGAGAAGGAGGCAACATGGGTATAGCAGATATGGAGGTACAGTAAATGTTAAATAGTGCCACAATCACTTCTGGCTGGACTATTAATATTGTTGTCATGCAGGCTTCTTAAGAGTTTGGCAAGTGACCAAACCTTATAAAATAGCTATTCCGGAGGCTGTGCCTGCTGGAGGGGGCGCTTTGATCTCCGTAGTGCTGAGGCAGGTCTGGTTACTGGGTAGAGATTGGCATGAGAAGTAGCAGGGTTTCCATCTTTGAAATTGTAAGAGGTTTTGTGGAGAATCCAGCAGGGAGGTTTCCTGGTCTGAATCTGAGTCGTCAGGGAGTTGGTTCATGCTGAAAATTAAGATTTTACATTTTTTGCGGAAAGAATGGGTCGCGCCGTATGTAGAAGCAAAACACTTGACAAGGGAGATAGGGGTGATTAGGCTTTAAATAGGTAGTAGATGATGATTGACAGGAGCAGAAAATTAGAAGAGCCCTAGTTCCCGCCCCCCGAACCTCACATAAAGGTTAACTATAACGAGGAACTGCCGCGGAACTGTGTTATAAGTTATACTAAACTAGGGTGCTCAATAAGACAGGTATAATAGGCAATGTCATATATTATACCAATTAGGATGTTCTGTGTTTAAATGGGAGGTCACACCCCATTGACAATCGCATCAAAATTATCTGAATTTGTTCCTCTTTGTTTCATTTCACACCTATTTTTAGAAGTACTAAAAGAAACTAAAATGCAATGGCAAACGTTTCGACTAGACTTCTTTCTCAATGTCGTCTTCATTTCATACCTGAACAAAATAGACACCCAATATTAACCGTTATACCTATGATGGGACACCCTGTATAATAATTCTAATTATTTGAGTTTGAGCCATTCAAAGAACAGATTTCTCTACTGATGTCCCTGCAGAACAGGCAATGCACAACTGACTTCTCCTTGTACATGTTGTACATCATCAATAGGAAATATTAATCAAGCCTTCATCTATGGTTGAACAGCAGTGTTTGCATAAGAAAATAATAATAGCACAGTGTAACACTTTACCCAGCATGATATTCCCTTGAAACCTTCTATGCTGTTTTTAATATGAACAATTGCCAACTAAAAATATTGACTGGCAGAAATTAGCAACCTTACTATGCGGGTTTCTTCTGAACAATCAATGGTGCACTGTAGCATGTAATACATCTTCTTCATTGTTTCAGACCATTATAACCAGGAAAAGCAGATAACATTTGCAAAACCCACCGCAGGCTTTTTTTTTGTTTGTTTGTTTTCTGTTTTACTTTTTAATTCAATAATATCAGTGTGTATCCTCTAATAATTTCAAGGCCAACAATAAGGAAATTGTCCATGACTAAGGGCCTGAGGATTCCGATTGCCTTCCATCTTTCAGCGCCAATGATCTGCCTCCAACTTAATCTCTCTGCAATCGTCACATAATGAATCTAGTTCAAAGTGATTAGGCAAGGATAGGCCATTGATTTTGAGTGTTTACAATTCATTAAACTCACTAAAATGGATCTTCAATGGATCTTATATAGTGTCCTGTATCTACACTGTCTTTTTTTTACATTTCCCTTACTATTTTATGATGTTTGCAATCATTACTTATCTGTTATGTTGCTACAATATTGAATCGTTATCATTTTCAATATTGAATTGTTTTCATTTCCAATATTGAATCGTTATCATTTCCAATATTGAATCGTTATCATTTTCAATATTGAATCGTTATCATTTTCAATATTGAATCGTTATCATTTTCAATATTGAATCGTTATCATTTCCAATATTGAATCGTTATAATTTCCAATATTGAATCGTTATAATTTTCAATATTGAATCTTTATCATTTTCAATATTGAATCGTTATCATTTTCAATATTGAATTGTTATCATCTGCAACATTGAATCATTATCATCTGCAGCATTGAATCGTTATTATTTTCAGTATTGAATCGTTTATCATTTCTCCCTAAACCTGCCTTTTCTTGGTTTTGAGAAGCTTTGAGCTTGTCAGGAGTTTCCTAAGTGTCAGTTGCCTGTCATAGACAAACGGTATGTAGGCTAAATCACCCTTTTGTGCAGAGCGGTGTATTGCTAGCAAAACAAAAAGAAGCATTATCACTAGGTGGCTCTTACGTCAATACACTTTGACTAGTCTATCCTATGTTAGATATGACCTGAAGAGCAGCTCAGGGGAGACACCTTAAAACAGAATAGCAGGTAACATGAAGTTATATTATCAGTGTGCAGTCCCTACGGAAAGATAATAAACTCCTGCAAGCTAACAGGAAAATTGATGTTCACCACATATGATTATACTATTAAAAATCTAATACAGTAATACATGACTTCCAAGCAAGTACATTATTACCACTAGCTTCCCATGATCCCAGATGTAGCAATGCTCTGCCCAGGGATTGATTCACACCTGGGAGACAGATGAAGAACAAGTCTTCCCATTAGAGAACAAGCCTTCATTTTGCCACACTGCCCTCGGCCCCCAGGGTGCTGACATTCTGAGCAGCTGTTTTGTTAACAGGTCCCTGCTGGCCTTGCTATTCCCCAGCTAGCGGACCTTAATGTTCTAATGAGGCAGGCGAGCAGATATGATGGGATGCAACAAAGTACAGTGGAAATAAAAGTCTTCAATGTGCCTTTGAAGGCTGCACCAAATCCTCACTTTCAAGTCTTTGTTCAATCAATGCTAAGTTCTGTAGCTTATCTGAAGAACAGCAGCACCCCATCCTGTAAGGATGTGTGTCTGTGTACTGTCTGTATGTATGCCTCGCTTATATTATAACATACATGGAATTACTGTATTAAGGCCAGTCAAAAAAACAAAAGAACTGGTCTTAAGAAGGAGGTGCCCTTACTACTGAATGTGCATAATCAAAATATGTGAGAAAGAATTTTATAAGATGTTATTTATTTTAGTTTTCTCCAGTGCAAACTTTACTACTTTACTGTTTGATCTTGTACTAATTATTTTTTCAAATCTAATTCAAATGAGTGACATCATGTTGTACCCGAGTTTTTAGGGGGTTTGGTAGTTTGGTTGGCCTCATCAGAGAGGTAATTTAACAGCATGTTTGAAATGTCTGGGACTTCTGATCGTGGTGTTAATACAGAATGCCAGGGTGGCCTTAATATTGAAAGTGTCTTTCTCTAGCAAAAGTTATGCTACATATTTACATGTAAATACTGTGGAATTGTAACAGTGCGGAGGCTTGGCGTGAACCAGCAATCCTGAGCGCCGCAAGCGAGCATTTAAACCACAATGCAAAAGAGCCAGGCTCCTTTGCATCCGTGATTTTACAGGGCACTGGACAGAATCCGTAACGGCAGTGTATCACACAACACTGCCCCAAATCAACTTGAAAAATGCATTTTTCAATGTCAGAGACTTAAATCAATGTTTAAGTAATGTATTGGTAAACAATCTCCCACGGTGTGCTGAAATAACATATTTATACAGTAGGGAGATTAAATAGTGTCTAGTTGTGTGAAGTCTTCAATTAATAAAT
This sequence comes from Acipenser ruthenus, assembly GCF_902713425.1. NCBI lineage: Eukaryota > Metazoa > Chordata > Actinopteri > Acipenseriformes > Acipenseridae > Acipenser > Acipenser ruthenus. The sequence goes on along the minus strand of NC_081234.1, from coordinate 5,439,217 downwards.
GGTTGAAGTCTGTTTACTAAATGTATTTCACTACAGTGAAGGATCTCTTTTGTCAAGAAATCTTTTTCTTTCTTTAAAAAATAGAATTTTAGTTTTAAATAATCATTCCTCTGTGTTACTGTCTCCAATTACCCTGTAGTATACATACTGTACATAATGGCAGCTATCACTGTGATCAAAGCCATAAAAAGAGTGGTTGAACATCCTGAGAAAGAAGATTCTTATCATTGAGATGTCAATGTACTCCACATTAATGGAACAAAATGTAATGTACCCAACTGTATACGACAAACGCAGAGGTCGTTTGGTATCTGATCATGCATTTCTGCTTAAACCATTCTCAGTAATTTGTGTGAAACAATACCATGCTCAGGTTACCATTCCTGGAACCCTAGTGGCAGCTCATTGTAATGCAATCATTTATAATTGTGTAAATGAAGTGTTTAAACTGCAGTCATTTCTGTGTTTTATCAGTGCGTGCCGTACCTTTGTTCACCTTAGTATAGTTTGGGATGGAATTGAATATATGGGATAATCAAGTAGCAGTGTCTGGTTACAGAGAGAATGTTTACACAGCATTAGTAAACGGATCTGGAAATGATTAACCATTGGCCAAGTGGAGATTGTTTCATGCATGCAATGCAGGATATTAAAGTTTGTGGTTCCTTACGTCTGTGTGGTTTTAGAAAGGATGTTGTGAGCTCATCTAAGGCTGGTCCTGAGCAGTATAGAGGTGGGACTTTACAAAAGAAACCAGTGCCGTGCTAGAACTATACCACATTTATAGTATTTAATTCAATTGCAGGTCTCATCTGGGGCTGTAGAATAATTTCATCACTGTAATTACATGTTTAGCAATATAACTGCATGCCTGAGGGTATACTTACAGTAAATGGTTTGTGTTGTTGTAATACATGTATGTCTAGCTATGTTCTGATTAAATTACCTAAATAATTTTATAAAAACTAATACACACTGTTTATCCAAAACCTCTGCGCAATGTTCCAAATCCATTACAGGACTTCTATTGGTTCTAGGGTGTCTTCAGGGCAACACACTGGTACAATAATGGTTTTAAACTTTTCTGTCAGTGATGGTTCTAGTGACTTATACAGAGGTCTAAATGTTGATTGCATGTTTTATATTCAAAACCTCAAGTACTGGAAAAGCTCTACGTATTTAAAATATTTTTTGTGTGTGTGAGTGTGTGTGTGTTTGTGTGGCCACAATGTCCTTTTTGTATTGTGGGGACCAGAATTGAACACTGGTTTTTAAATGCAGTTTCACCAGTGCATTATCTGGTTACTTTTCTAAAAAAAAAAAAAAAAAGGCATGCTTTACTTCAATCAATGTAAACTGAACACTGAAAACAAATTAACAGCTTAGCAAAATAAATAAACAAAGTGTTCTCTCTGGTGAAATAAAGTTTACTAGAAAAGTAGCTGATGAAGGTTTCTCCATGATTAAGTATTTTAGGATATCTCTCTAAAGTTAGGCAGTGAACGTTCAGAAAGGGGGTGCTAGATTGCATGGAAATCAGTTCTGTTGCTGCAGACAGAAAAAGGTAGACTCTCATTCCAGCTTCACACTTTCCCATTGGTGACAGGGGATTCACCTTCAGTGATGAAGAACCCATCAGGTAGACCAGATAAGTCTCTCCTCCCTGGACTTCAAGCAGTCAGCCTGTCAATATAATTGGCACCTTATCTGTCAATTGACTGCCTGGAAACTGACATTCATTACACATAATAATGCAGTCTGACTCTGTCAGTCCCACAGGGAATTGAACCTGCTGGACGCAATGTGTGAGGAATAATTACAGCAGGCTTGCAATGTGAATTTCAGAGCTCAGTGATGGCATGTCATTCACTTTAAAATACAGCAAGGGACTATCCATAAAGGAAAGCTTGAAAAATACCACTAGAGTTAGCATTATAAAACCGGGGTGTATTACCACTAGCTAACAGACCCATAGAAAACCATAGTAAAAGCACAGCAAAGTGTAATGAAGCATAGTGAAAGCATTGTAAAGCACAGAGAGGTATGGCAAATCATATGTAAAACCATGGTAAACGGATAGTATACCCATGGGAAAAGTGCAAATGGACTGTGAGAAACTTTGAACAGCTATCAACAAGGGATTTGGAACACATATTGTACAGTGCTGCTGACACTAGCACACTGCCTGGTACTGATATTGTACCATGGTCTGTAATATATTACCAGTGTGTAGCTCATATTCTACTGTGATGCATCTGTGGTACCAATGGTTCATACCATTGTAGCTGTCAGCTTTCCCCTTAAGGCAGAACCATTGTATTGCCATTATAGTGCAGCAGGTATTCAGACACCACCTGAGCCTCACATTCATGTTCTGCACATAGTACTGTATGTTGGGCCAAATGGGGTCCTTATATTTGCTGTGCAGGAAGTGAACTGAAATAAGCCTTGGTTAGCGCACTTTTAATCTGTGCATTTTGACAACTGTGCAAGGTGTCACAGTCCCTTTTTTTAAGGCAGAAGAAATTAAGGGGCCACTTGGATTTTTACATTTTAATATGTATACACTTCAGGTTTTAAGAAGATGGAAATAATTGCTAATTAATTCACCTTTTCCGCTGATATCCCTCTGCTTTTCCTGAAATCTGGTGGCTGACACTGATGCTTATGGAAATGACACTTCCTGCTAAAAAAAGAAAATAGCGAGAAGAAAGAAGAAATAAGCAAAGAGTAAGTAGCATACTGTAGTTGTGATAGAACCTAACAAAATACAGACATAATTATCAATCTAAACAATGATATATTTAAATACCGCTCTGGGAACCAAGGTTGTGAAAAGTACAGGTGAGTCTTTCTGTCTTTAAAAATACTGCTGCTTAGATCAATTGAATATCCCTTCAAGTCTAAACAAGGGGCTACAATATTTACAATAGTAAAGTAATATTACCTCAAGAACAATAGTGGGCATATTGAGCTGGCAATGTAAACAAAATTAAATGCAAAAGGAAACTCAAGCTGACAATGTGACATATAGTAACTAGTGACAAACTAATTAGGTAGCCAAATCTCAGCCACATTCAATTCAGTTATTTGCTACTTGCAGTTGAGTTACTTTTACGAAAAATGATGCAAATCCCCAAATGAAATAAGTTTGGTGGTTTCAGCTTAGCCCCCATAAAACCACAACAACTATGTACAATGTAATGGTAAAAGATAATTGAGTATTGCGAGGAAACTGAGTAAAAAACAAGCCTGTATATGACTTGTCAGCATCATCAGAGTTCATTTTTCCCTACTTTTCCACAAGCACCAAAAGACATTTACAAAACAATGAATAGAATTTGAAGCTTTTCTCCCATCATCAGTGTAAAAAGAAGAACTCGGTTCTTGAACCTAATTCCTTGATCCTTCATCATGCAAATCCTTTGCACCCTGTCTGATTTAGTCTCAGTTTCTGTCAGTGGCCAGCGGCAGCTGAGCAGGGCTTCAGTGTGACTGATTAAGCTGTGTGTCAGTAACTGCTGCTAAAGCACACATATCGAACCCACAAACCACTTCACTTGACTCGCCACAAAGTCTTGTTCTAAACTATAAATCTACCAATTGTTGAAAACAAAGCTTAAAGTTACATGGTTTTGTACTAAGGGGAAATGGTAGCACAACGGTGGCACTGGTACAGTATAATGGTACCACAGTGTTGTATGAACCATGCATTGGCAGTATATGAGTATTAGCTTGGGGCATGTTCATTTCAAAGCAGTCTGAAGGAGGTAGAATTTTAGGTGAATACGACATGTGTAGGGTGTCTCCTGTTGTGCTGTTCTCAGCGGCAGTAATGAAGACACTACCAGGAATTTCTTTTTGGCTCTAAAAAGTGCCATTTAAATTTTTTAGCTCTTTCAGAAAGGTGGATTTAGCTCTTTTTCACTCCCAGCAACCACACCGCTGCAGAGCGCAGGCTGCGTGTAATATAGGCTCATCCTCACTGCTTATTGGCTGGGGTTACAGTAGGTGATTTGCATAACCTTCCACCACTCACACAGCACAGTGAGTCTGCAGGGGGCGGTACGCACACACACACAACAGGAGGCAGGCAGAGACACACACAGAGAAAGTAACATGCAGCAACTCATACACACACAGCAATAAAATAACAGTGATTATCACAAACCCCTCCGCCAGCTCAGCACAGAACACACAAAGTCCCTACTTTCAATCTTGTTTGACCCAATGCTGCAGTACAGATGTGTGCAAATTGGGCGATAGAACCACAAAGCTGTTTCGCCAGCTTACACTGTGTAAAATTAGGGCACTTATAATAAGACATCCTATACACAACTTATTAACTTATTAATAACCACAAAAGCAAACTGAGTTCCAATAATTTCAGTCTTATTAATGGAAGAATACTATATGTGCTCTTTGCTGGAGAAATACTGTTTTCTAAACCATTTTAAAGTAATTGGAAAAGTGTGAAATCCAAAGATTTATAAAAAGCTTCAAAACTGTAACCTTTTTAAGAATCTGGACCAGAACATTTGTTCTAGCATTCGAAGGAAGTGTAAGCACTTGTACAGGTGGGCACGTCAGCTCTCGTCAAGAATAATAAGACTTCCAGTCCAATCTTCTGTTTTTCCAGATGCACCCCTGGCATACGTGGGGCATGGCGCCCAAGCTACCCATCTGGTTGTTAGACGCAGTTTTTTAGACATTCATCAACCTGGCTTCTGCCTTACAGGCAAGCTTAAGCGCTGTCAGTGTTGCGCTCAGCTTACCTGCCAAGCTGTCAGCTCTCTTTATGTCTAAGACATCTGCAGAGGCCTTTGCTTTGCTCTAAAGAGCTCAGGCATTGCATTGAGCATGCGGAGTACTTGGTATTCCACCTTACAAGGTTTATCCATGTATCCAAATATTTTACACTACATAAAAATCTTATATATGGGTATTTATTCTGGCATAATCAAACCACAAAGTCAGATCTAATTTTATTCTGCTAGCTTTGCGTGGTGCTTAACATGTTCACTTCAGCAGGTGTACATTTCTAAATTAATTTTGACCTCCACCAGTTATTCATAAAACCAAAAATGACTTTCGCATTAATATAGTACAGATTTTAAGGAGTTTCAATGGTTGCTTTTTTAAATCTCCCTTTCTATTTTATGGTTTTTGTTGGTTCTGGGTTCTGTTGCTCCAGTATTGATGAATTGATGCGTTTCATTTGTCTCTAAATCTGCTTTTACCTGGCCTTGCGTTGAGCTTGCCTGGAGAATCCTAAGTCCTGAAACAACCTTTCAACTGGCCCATAGCTGTATAAATGTAGATGGGTAGTTGAAAGGTCACATTGTCACAGGATAGAGACACGCTCACAGCAACATATTCCTCAAGAATGTATTCTTCACTTCTTTTTTTTTTTTTTAAATCTATTTACCATCCTATATTCTTCATATCGGTACAGTTCAGCTGCTGTGAAAAAAACAGGTACCTCTCAGAAATCTATTCAACTGCAAAGTTAATTCTAAGTGGTGACATCAGAATATCCCGCGTACCTCAGCCCCGTAATGGTATTCTGTTCATCAACTTTTTCCCTGTTTTAAATGACAAGGACAATGGACTGAATAAAGGTTGGTCATCAATAAAAAGCTAGCGTCTGTGTATGCTTTACAGTATGTCAACACTCCCAGAGATATTCCCGTCATACACAGACGTTCTTCATCCTATATTGAACCCACTTTGTCCCTTGGCTAGTTTTGAGAGGTAAAAGCTAATCTTTATGTACAAGAATTGCCACTGTGCTATCCAAGCCCAAATATAGAATGTAGCAGCATTTGAGCATCACTTGGCTCATAATGTTGACTGCTTCCTTCACCATTGCCGCAGGATTTCTGGGATCAAGAGGTAAGCATGATGCCCATTGAGATTTCCTTTCCAAGCCAAGCAGTATATCCTAAAGCAGCCAAGCTGTCTTGGTGTATTTGTTTTGGACTGTGAAGTGCTGCTTCACAAATCCACAGCAATCCAAGAGCCTGCACCCTGCTAGCTACGGTTCTGATCTCTTCAGGATCTCAGACACTAGAGAGGATCTGCTCAGTGCCTGAACTGTGGCCTGGTCAGATTGAAATGTCATTTGAATTATTTGTTCACCGTCTTTATATGATGTGGTTCTGATGCTCCAATATTGAGTTATTGTGATTATTTCTCTAGAAATCTTGTCATCTAGCGCTGAACAGCTTTTTTTTTTTTTAATGAGAAAGTCTGTTCAGTCCAAAGGCAGTTTCCTACAAAAGCTCACAGACAGTTAAAGACAAACATAGAGACAACTTATAATAACTCTGTATTGGATCAACAGAACCCAGAACCACTCAACAATTAGGAATGTTACAGTTGGGGTCCCCCAGGGTTCTGTATAGGGCCACTATTCAGTGTGTATATGAAAGATCTACCACATGTGTGTCCTAGAATTGATCTCCAAATGTACGCTGACGATACAGTTTTGTATGTTTCTGCCAAAACTAGTCAAGAGGCTGCCTGTAAGGTAACTACGACTATGACAGAGGTGACAAATTGGCTGGACCACTCTTGTCTAACTCTGAATGTGAAAAAAAAAACAGTGGGAATGTGTTTTACCATTAAACAAAATTCAATTGGAAATAATTTTGATATTTTAATTAAAGGAGATAAATTCAGGAATAATAATAGATTCTCAATTAACTTTTAAAAAGCACATTAAAAAGGTGATTACAATGACAAAATTCAATCTGTATAATTTTAGGTATATTAGAAGTAATTTATCAACGATTGCTGCTAAATTATATTTGCACTCCATGATTTTGTCGCATTTAGCGTACTGTATAACCACTTGATCACAAACGGGGAAATCTGTTGTTCAGCCAATTCACTCTTTGCATAAACAAAGCCTAAAAACTCTAGACAATGCAATTTCACCATTGTGAAATTCTTACAAAATACAATTTAAGTTTTGATAATTTTATACATTATTCATATGGAGTTCTGATTTTTAAGTCTCTGCATGAACTTGTTCCTCCACCATTAGAACAATTCCATTAGAATCACCAGAGCAGCCCAATGATAGTTGTGTGGAGGCAAGACGTACTACATTTGCACAAACTGCATTCTCAATTAAAGGTGTAATATTCTGGAATTCATGAACAGATGTTATAAAAAAATCTCATGAACTTAAGGATTTTGCTTAAACTTAAAGTATGGTTAAAATCAAAACAAACATGTACTCATCGATTGGGAGGGTTGTATTGTTGTTTATTCTGCAATTGATTGTTGATTTGCTTATCTTTGTTCTCACCTGCACAGGGACTAGCAATGAAAATTAGCTTTTAGCTACATTTGTGTACAATGCATCATATGACATGTTCATTTATGTAAAAAATTGTACTATCAAATAAATAGAATAAAAAAACAAAACAAAAAACACTATTTGCAAACATAATAAAAGGCAAGGCAATGGTGAAAAAATAAAATTACATTTGAAACTATTTTAAAATAGGGATCCTACCTGGACAAAACCTCTTATTGTTCTTAAACGAAGAAAAGTGTTCTATAGTTAAATACATACCGTTCCTGGCTCATTTAATTTAACCAAATACTCCATCATTAAAAGATTATTTGATCGTATTACGCATCAGGTATGTATTACATAATGTATTGTAGCCTGACCTTATATATATATATATATATATATAATCATGATATCCCAAACAGTTAAAAAGAACAAAAAGATAATTAATTCCCTTTTAACTGTCAACTCCAGTCTGGCATTTGTGAAAAATCATCGACTTAAGCTGGCTTGAAAGAAGTGGAACTCTTGCTCATGCATTGTAATGACGGGAGGCAGCTCGAGAGCCCGCTAGCCCACACGGATCGCAATTAAAAGCCCCCCTGTGACGGCCTAACAGAACGCTGTCAATTCATGTTTTATGCAAATCAAGCTCCACCAGCCAGGGCACGGAAAGACTCCCGAGGAGGAACACTGATTCACGGGGGACCGTCTGTGTCTCAGCACAGCCGAGCATCACGTTACAAAGGTGAGAGGAATTAATGGAACCTTGTAATGCTGGTTTTATCATTTAGCAAACAAAGTTAGTTTAAACCACTGTTAATCTAAATGTAAATAGAATACTAGATGGGCTGCAGTGAGGTTGTAATTATATCAAGGGGTTCTGGTGACATCATCAACCACACAAGCAAAGTTCCTGGCTCACATTTAGTCCACTCTTAACATTTTTATATAGAATACAAAGCTGGCTAAGAACATTGAGCTCCACGATGACAATGTCATGCAAGGTTTGTATTGAAGGCAGTTTTCTTTGTTGTGTTTTTATTTTCTTGGTCTCCGATGAATGATTCTCTCGCTTCTACTCTGAGAATTTTAAAACCGGCAGACATTTTCAGTGCTTGATTTATTTTGTATTTGTTTTTTTGCAGTAAAACGACAGTCAGCAGTTTAAAAGACTTACAGAGAATTCCAAGAAAATAGTTAGGAAAGTCATAAATTGGCGATGTGTTGTCACATTGCTTAATTATGATTAAATATACATCTCAAAAATGCAATCACATTTTCAATTCCAGTACTTTTGGTTTGTAAGCAGTGTTATAAGAATATGTTGTGATATTTTTAAAGAGGGAAACCAGCAATTGACTGATGTGATCTGGTGACAGAGTTCCATAGTGTTCCATAGTGTTCATTGACGAATCCACAGTTCTGTGTTTTCATGAAAATGTTTTGCCTTAAATGATCTTTGATTTTCTAAAGGCTTTACGGTAATGTTTTAGAATTGGGAAATAAACAAATATGATTAACCTTGGGTTATATTAATTGCTAAGTTTTCGTTTTGGTTGTGTTTCACTCCTTAAAAAAGAGTTAATTAAGACTGGAGAAAAAGGCTGCTAAATATTCTACAATAGGTAAACTGTGTATTTACTGCTCTGTTACTGTATGGTAGGATATTTAAGTCGTATTGTCCAAACCTTCATGATGCATGACTAATATAATGCAATTCAATCATTTAATATTTTGAAACCCATGGATGTAAACAGGAAATAGGAGTGAGTATAATTTAATAGCCCCATAGGTGGATTATATATAAATAACTGCAGTTTGACCTAAATTGCTTTTAAAGACAACGTCGCTGCCAGCAATGTAAGTAGCTATACAGAAAGTAAATTGGGAGTAAATGTATGCGTGGACATACACCTGATTAGTTTACATGTGTGCTGTGTTGAGCTTTCCATCCTCTTTAGCTCCATCTGGTGGATATAATCATCACTACAAACTAATTCAAAGTTGAATACAGTATTACTCCCGATTTGCACATAAACAGGTGGTTTTGGAACTTTTACCGGCATCAGTGCAATTTAATCAATTTCTTTCTAAGCCAGATAATTTTGTCAGAGGTCCTCTGACTTTTTTACAGGACATCAGGACCGTCTGTAAAATTACAAACTCATTCATCCTGTGTCTTTTTTACTCCTGTGCGAATCGACCATGTCAGTGTTATGTTATACCAGCCTTCACAATAAACCATAATATAATATTAAAATTGGTACTATCTTTCATGAGATTGGACAGCTCAGTATTATTGGGCATAACCAATTTGGGGACGGGCGAAAAGACAAAACATGATTGTCGACTCTTAAAAAAATTAATGTTTTTAACGGTGCATTTGAAGATATGTATGGAAATGCATATCACTCAAAGGACGAAATGGTTATGCTAGACTCTGGAAAAGAAGACCCAGTGAAATTAGTTATTTACACCCGGTTCATTGTTTACAAATCATGCACAAAAGCTCCTTCTCGGCCCCAACGTTGCATTTCATTATGAAGTTACTGACTTCCCTCGATAAAAAAACGAATCCATGTCTGGGAGGTCACTAGACGTCCACTGCTTTTGAGCAACTCTGAGGACACCTGGTTTTTAGTCCCGTGCGAATCATGCTTTATATTCAGTATCGCACTGTCCAAAAAATTGGGAATGTACTGTAAGTATGAGAAAATCCCAGCATCAAAGATTGTAATGTGATCCACAAGAGCTTTATAAGCTGTGTGCAACTATTCAGTAACAATCATGGGAACACTAAAGGATCTCAGGGATGTCCTTCCACAAGTCTCGTGCTACCAATGGAGAGCAGGTCATTGCAGATTAAGCCTGCAGATGTGACCGAGTACCAGACATGGTACAGTGGCCCAAATTCTAGACATCTTCAACACAGGACAAGGCCCACTTTTCACTCAAACAATAGGTAACAGTGATCTACCCACATTCTGGGCAGGCAATGTAGATTCTCAGGAAAAAAAAAAAAAATTCAAACAAATTCTAATGACACTATAACCACAGTAGATATGTATTACAAATTGTACTGTAAAATATTGCTCTGCATTCACTCCATTACAAAAGCGAAGTCCTTAGATTGAATATAAAAAATGACCATTATTCAAAACTACTGTATGTAAAATTGCAAAGGACAAGGGTCTTTAATTTTGCCTACAAGTGACAGCCAATTGAATATTTACTATCTCCCATACGGTGTATTGGCAGAAATTAATTTGTCTATTGCCACATTCATGTATCTATAAGAGTGAAACTGAGAAATAAGTGCAGTTTTTATTGCAAAGAATTTTCTTTCAAATTATACAGGTGTGGTATTTCTTGTTGCTTGCAGTGCAAACAGAAAAATATACAACTGCATTAAATCAAACATGTACATACACCTCTCATTGGTGATGGGAATGAAGCTTCAGTTGGTCTGACCCTACATAAACCAAATGAGGCAAACAGTGTCACAAAGCGAGGTTTAAGCAGGTTCAGTTGAACCATTACACCTGACCTGTGAGTGTTCCTCTTAGGAATCCTTTTACATTTCAGACATTGACGGTAGTGAAACATAATGATTTTACAGACACTGTCCAATTTCTACCACATTTTTCACAGTGCGCTATTTCAGGCAAGCCAAAAAGAACAGTTTTTCTAATATTTCTATACACAATTCTAAAGTAAGCCTGAAATGTTGTCCCCTTGCAATCAATATCAACTGTTAACTGAGGTTAAATTCCCTGCTGGTGCAGAAAAAAATAGTTTGTAAGTTCACATGGATTAGAAAAACATCTTTATTATAAAATCCAGTGATTAGTCATGTGACCTCCCAAACACAAAGCAGAGACACAAGAAACAGATGCAATAGGTTGTTTTCTCCCTTTTCGGGTTACATAGTTTACTTTACCCTGACACAACACCCACTCTTAAGTATCACTTGTTCACTTGTGCTCATTTAAGTTATTTTTGCATCCATATTTTAATGTGAATGCCATTTTTAAACAACATAATCTTTTCATATTTATCTCATAATTGGCTGCATGGCGGGCCAGCAGAGTGAAAAGAAGCGGTCGGCTGACAGCACACGTTTCCATGATGTTTAGTCCTGAAGCCCTGTACCAACAATGGTATCTGGGCAGGATTTTATTTTAACACACAACAAAAATAAACAGTCCAGCATTGCAGAAAACAAACAAGAAAACTACCTGGAATACCAGCAATGGTAAACTCAGGTTTCAAATAAAAAGAGTAAACAAAAACATCACAGTTACAAAAACAACAACAAAGGAAGCACAGGTTTTCTCTGTGCTGCTGCAGTGGATTTCCTCTCACTGCCTCTTTGCTTCCTTCTGAGGAATAAAGAATAGTCCTGGGTTTTTTCCACCATGGTAATCCACCAGGGTTTTCCAAAGCTTCAGGATTCAGTGAATTACAGCAGGTTTGTAAAAGCAAAACAACAAAGCACAGCCGCGTCTTTTCCGTGTTTTCATTACAGGACAGGGAGACCGAATGGCAAAACCACGCTACCTAAATACCGCCGAGTCCCGCCCTGCAATCAGCGCACTGCCCCACGCCAGCCAATCAACGAGCACAGCACAGCTGATTGCAATGATAGGACTCGGCGGCCGCATGGTTCCGCATTGGGCCAAGATGGCCGCCTGACCAGGAACCCAGTCTGGTCAGAGTTTAGCCTCCTGACCCATTCACGGTCAGCCCTATGCAGCGCTGCCAGTGGTCGGGAGGGCGAATTACAACAGGGACTCCTTTCAGTCCTGTCACAGACCCTTATCATCCTTTAGTATAGGGAGGGTTAACCTTTCTTTTTGTAAAATATACCTGCAAATGAGTCCTGCTGTGTTCTGTCTGATCATTGGTAAAAAAAAAAAAAAAAAAAAAGCAAGCTGAATAAAAATCATCTGTCCCTAGGAGCAAAACCTTTTCTCTTGTCTAATGATGTGAAGTCCATAATGAGAACAACTTTAGCAAAGGTGATAATAATTAGGAGTCATGTAAAATAGCCTCCCTTCTGAAGCCGTGTTCAAGCGCTGTGTCTGGTAATGAGGGCTGGAAGTGATATTGAGATTCCCATTGAGTTCTGGCTTTGCTGTCAGATCCATTGAGAAGCACTTGTCCTAAATTAGTACGTAGGTTGTATACTAATAAATGACAACTCTGAGCTGATTTTAAATATCACACTGAGCACAAAGTTCAAAACCACCATTGGGACTTCATCATTATTGCAATCGATTACGCTAAAGAAACTCATTACCAGACCACAGGGTTGCCAGCAATGATGGAACAAGTTGTTTGAATACTGCATGTGGGTCCTGCCTGCAAAGCTTTAACTCATGAGTTAGCTGGATGATAATGAAACAGCTGTATAGTCATTAAAGAGTAGCTAATACAAATAATTCCACAAATCTGTTTTGCATTTCCCTTGGTTAAGTAGGTCTAGTATGCAGTAAAGAATCACATTATAACTTATATTTTCTTTTAAAAGATGATATCTGGTACTGCAAGTTCTCATGTTTCCATGCCTTACTCTGTTATACTTGCTAGGTCTTCTGTGAGGTGAAATGGCTTCAGCAGTGTCATCTGTTGCTCAATATGAACCACAGTGCAGTATTCCACATTTGCTAAGTAGTATATCCCAGCAATGTTGTATTCAGAACACATGTTAGTTTGCAGGCTACAGTTGGGTTTCTCTAAGGTAGTGCAGCAGTACCGGGGTGACTTTTTCAATGCTGCATTGTAAACATCCCGGTACTAAGTACTGGTGCTCAGTATTTATATAGGTCAACCCATGTTACATGTAAACATGGAAATTTAGAGAAATTGGGACATATCCAAATGCTGCAGACTCCTATACTGAATGCTAATTTTATATAAACTTACTGAATACATTTAGTAGCCCATATCCTACCATTAGTTCCTAGTACAGATTACAATCCCCATTGTAGGTCCACTGCATCCCCATGTTGAATCATTTTGTAAAGACGGAGTCTCAAGGGAAATCTCCTTAAACGATTCAAGTGATGAATAGTGATATTTCAGTACAAAATGCATCATGAAATGTAAAATGTAGCACAATACATAACAAAAACCCCTTGACACATGTCCTTGAAGGATACATGTTTTAGATGAATAATGTGTATGGATGCTGATCCACCGTATTTCATGAAAGCATTGCCCTGTTTTTACAAAGCTGCTGCTGCTTGTGAATTAAGTGTTCATGAAAGGTGCAAAGAACTGGCTACAGTCAGGCAAGGTCAATTGACTGTGACTAGCTTTTGTGACATTTCCATCTGCACTAGTCTGTAAAACTGAATCTCATCTCGTTCTATTAGCAAACTAGGGCTGTTGCCGGTCCCATCTACAGTCTACAATCTACAATCCAATCTGCAACTCAACACACAAGTAATCTGCATGTATCAGGTTTTTGTATCATGTGACATTAATTCACCAACCTGCAATATTTCCTTTACAGTAAATATATGTTCACAGCCTTCATGTTCAGTTTTTTTTTTTTCTGCATTCTGAGATTTCAAACCCGCCTCTGAGGTCCTTCTCATTAAATAGCTTCCACCATCAGCAACAGCTGGAGAGAGTGAGTTTTGCCAGCCCGCAATTCTAACTTGGGCTGAGTCCCAGTTGTAATCGATTTGATCTTGCTCTGCTGCTGCTGGAAATGAAGAAGTCTGATTTCAAATCATTTTCAAGTCTTACATCCCATACGGTTTACACTTTGCATGTTAACCCATTAAGTGCCATCATCCTCATTTGAGGACAGGCTACTTTGTAATGTGTGGAGCATTTTTAACTGGCATCTACCTGTTCTTTACATTTCCTCTAACTATATTGTTATGATAACTTACTCTAATTGTGTTACCCGCAAAAATTAAGTCTAAATGTAACTGTTAATTGTGCAAATATAGCCCTTAGATGCTTTTATGACAATTAAATACTATATATAATAAGAAACTGAGGCCTAAAAAATATAAATGTCTTGGTGTTTTCCTACCCACAGTGATAATAAAGCTCCAATTTCTATGTGTTGAGCTTCATAGCCAGCATGAAATTGCATTGCCCTGATTATGGGCATGTCTATATCAGGTGTTTATAACCACAATGAAGGATTTACTTTTTTCTGATTTAGAATGTATGACATTACATAAATACAGCTTGTGTTCTTTAATTGTAATTTGGTTCTTGATGGGTTAAGTTGCTGGTATAATGGGTTCTGGCAGACATTCATTATTGTCTGCTGTCTGTCACTTTGTATCCAGCAAAGTGCAAAAGGAGCACTGAGAAGTGTATGTAAAAAGTTAGGGAACAAACTTTATGTATTATGTAGCACAACCTTTATAAAATACAGAACAGTACATGGCATGGTAAAGCATATTCTTGCATTATAAAGCAGCATGGTATTAATGCAGTGTAAAATCCACAGTTCACATTCATCAAATGACTAAAAAAGAAATACTAAAAAATCATGGCTTTTTATACATTTTTTAAACTATTTGTTTACTTGGTTTTCAAAGAGATGTGTAAAATCTGCAGCAATGCAACAAACAGAATTGTATTAAGTTTCCTTTAGTAATTACTTTTTTTTCAGTTTTTAATACTGCATATTCTACCACTGAGTGTTACTCTAGTTATTTAAATCCTGCAAAACAGTTACACAGAGTTGATAGAAAACAAGTTAGGAGAATCCTGTTCAGTTGATCAAGTTAATACAGTTATCTGATTCAATGCAGGCAGGCATCCCCCCCACCGTCCCATCTCATTAAACCACGCTGATGACTTCAGGTGACACTGCTACCACCTGCCACAGCTGCTTTTTTCAGCTGTTATTTCCTTTTTCATTACGAGGTGAGGCTCATGTCAAGGCAGCTGTTGGTGAAATAAAAAGAGACCCAGGTTGCAAGTCACAATTAGTGTATGTAAAAATGCATTTGATTATAATTCATAGAAATGTCATGCTACATTGATCAAATAACCAACTCCAGGGTCATTATGGAGTGAAAATTCCAGAACAAATTGAAGGTAGTTTTATTTTTTAACTATAAAAACTACACATTCAAAATACAGATATGGGCAGGAATGCAGTATTATATTTTTCAGAATTGTTTATTTTATGGATGGGGTTTAATTTATTCATTTAGCTGTATTTACCTTGATTGTGATTTTAGTGCGTTTTTTTTTTGTGTTTTTTTGGCAGTACTTTATGTTTCAAAGTCTAGAGAAACGTCATAGAAGAACCTGAAGTTTGTTTTTGATGGGTTATATGACAACAAAGCATAGTCACTGGCAGCCTGCTTGGGACAGAGTGGGTTTCAAAATTTGATGCACACTATCAAGTTGTGAGGATCCTGTATCAAAGTAGGACAGCCGGTATTTTACTGGACAAATCGGTACAGTTGAAAGGTATGTAACAATTTGTTATGACACTCAAAACTGAAGTATCTTTAAAGTCTCCCAACCTCCTTATTCTGGCCTTGGTGGCTACTTACTGCAGCGAATTGTAAACAGTGGTGTGCTGCAGCCAGATGCTTTTAATTGCCAACACCCTTTCTATTTCTGGCACAATTCATTTTGAAGTGCAGGTGTTAATGAATTAGATGCACCGACTTTGCAGCGTGAGCCTGAAATGCTCAGGCCCCGTGTTGAAGCAAGCTCTTTCATGACAGCACTCCCGCTTCTCTACCTGTGCTAATTAGAAAGCACTGATCATCTCTCACTGCAACCTGACAGCCCATTCCTCCAAAACAGGACTCCCAATTACCAGCCTGATGATTACCAAGCTGTCCGATGTCCTCGTTTCAGGCAGTGCGGTGTCAAGTGAACAGTCTGATGAAATTATTTGCAATACTGAGCTTTTCAAAAGGTTTCAACCCAGAATATATTTTTTGATTATTTAAATAAAATATATTATTGGTAGTCTGGCGTTACCTTCTTTAACAGCAGTCTGGAAAAGTTTCATATTTCATATCATATCAAACGTTATTTAATTCATCCAGACAGTAAAAGAGTGCTCAGTTTCTAACACCACTGACTAATTCAAACCAGCATTCATCGGTGCAAAACTTGTACAGATTGACGACTGTTTGTAAAATTGGTTCCAGGAAAGAGGTTTTAAAGGGCTAACATGTTATTGGTAGGGAATATCTTAGCTTATATATTATTGTTGTTTATATTCACTTTGTATCATTTTGTGTTTCAGTTGTCACATCCTGGGGACTTTTGAAAAACCTGTACCTAATATCAGGTTGGTCTACAGTTTGCCGTGATCACAGCCTTAACAAGGGCTGTTAATCCATTCAGTCGTTAAAATTTCACACAATTGATGCAGAGAGGTAGGCAGAGAATCGTGATGACAACTGCAGTGTTCAAGTTCATCCCAATCATGCTCACCTGGTTTGAGATCCAGGGATTGTGTAGGTCATGGAAGATGACGGAAGTCTCTGTCATGCTCCTCAAGTCATTCATGTTCAATTCTAAAAGTAACCATCGCCATCAGGGTACAAGTGCAGCATTGCTGGGTGGACTTGATCCGCAAAGATGCTTAAGTAAATGATGGCATTCCTTCAGCCTTCCAAAATAATGAAGGGACTCTAAGTATACCAGGAGAACATGCCCCACACCAAGGTGCTGCCAAATCCAATTGGGTAGACAGGTCGTAATAGAGGCCCTGTTTACCAGATTCTTTTGTCGGTAGCTTTGTATATTCTGTGTGTGCTACTGTGTGTTAAAACCCTTTGTCTTTTTTTAAACTAACGAATCGTACTGTCAACATCATGAATCTTAATTAGCACACAAACCCTAGAGTCAATATCTTAGAAAATGTTTTCATGGAATACCTGTGTAAACAAATAAAATAATAAGAGGGGATCTAGCACCTAATAGGATAGATTCTGCCAAACTTTCCCCTGCCCATTATGTCAGTCACTCGAGCTCCTCGGTTTTAATTAAATCAGTCTCTCACAGTCCCATTTGGATTAGTGCCTCCAAGTCTGGGTCAATACCGTAAAGTATCTAAAGATTGAGCTCGCTCGATAAATCAATTTCTACAACACTTCAGACCTTTTCTACCAAGCGAGGAACCAGTGACTTTCCAGCAACGAGCTGTATGTCAAAGGAGGTATTATTTCTCAGGCTGTAAAATCATTAAGAGGTCTGGCTCTACTGGTTAGCTCAATACTATAGTTACTCCAGTAACACAGTCCTGCTAAGGCTGGGTTTTTTTTGCTGTGGGAAAACCAGGACTGAGAGCTGACTTTTTGGAAGCTGATTGGTGATATTAGTTGCTCTGAATCCAGCAATGGATATTAACCTTTTGAATATCAAATTACAAAAACACTGAGATTAAAAAAATAATAATATTCGATAAAGCAGCAAAGCCGGTAAAAGTGGATGTGAGTTTGTCATTAGAACTGAAATAAGCTTATTTCTTTTCTTTTCTTTTTTTTTTACAGTTGTTTGTGTATGAATATCTCTAGATCTTTTACAATCCCCAAACAAAAGTTTGTTTTTTTTGCAATCTGAACAAAAAAAGCAAACATTTATTTACATTTCCATATTTCTACATTTAATTATAACTCAAGTATGAGAAATTGCAATTAAGTATGTGTCAAAATTCCGGTGCATCTTATCCTGTGTGCAGATGTCATCCTGTGCGGAGGACATATGGTGTAGTTTTAAAGCTAGAACAACAACACCACTTTAAAAAAAAAAAGTTTTAATTGCAGTCCCTGAATGCAACCCCTTTTGTGATTTGTATTGAGTTAAGGGTGTTATGGTTACGGTCTCTCTTATTCAAACAGAAAGCACACGGTTTGAGAAGCCCTGCTTTGCTTGACAGTCCACTCTCCCCAAGATGCGCTTATACAGTAATAATAATAATAATGGTAATTTTGCTTATATGCTTACTAAATATTTTTTCGTCAGCTGAATCTGCTTAATGAAAGCTGTATTTCTCAAATGCGGTTGATTGAAAAATGAACTTGCTAGCATGTGTCGTCAGTGAAGGGAACAAGTGGGTTCAATAGCTGAATATTCCGAGCTGCAGCCTGCCCAAACCACTTTTTTTTTTTTTTCAAAGTAATAAGTTACTGTAACCAGTTACAATTTTGTTCAAGTAGCTTGCACAGTAACTGCAACAGAGATTACTTTTTGCACACACCCTGATGGTCCCATCACTGCAGAGACTCAGGTCTATGAGCAGACTCTGCGGTTGAAAAAGAACATTAGTTAAGGCTTGTAAATCTTAGCAGAACAGCAATAGAGATTGATACAGAACACTCATCACAGGGTAGTAAATAGGTAAGTAATTGAATATTCTGAAACTGTAGCTGGTGAACCGTATCCCTTTAAGGGGAACATGATTTTTTTTTTCAAACCTTTATATCTCAGAACCTGCAGAGGGCTGAGAGATGGTTTGATATGGTATGTTGTGGCATTGTTTCTTGAAATGTTTATTTTGTTTGATGGGTTAGTCATTTTATAGAATGAAAAGTTTGATGAAAATGTGTTTCACAATTGAAATGTACAGGGGGTAGGCAAAATAAAAGATAAACACCTGCCATAACACTGGCAATGGTGTTTAGAGATTCCACAGGCAGCTAGGACAGATCCTATGCAATAGTGCAAGGTGTTTACATTGTTTTGGAGGGATATTAATGTTTCTCAGTGATACTAGCCTCCAGTTCCTTCAAGGGATCACAATCTACAGCGAAGTCTGATGTGTAATGAAGTCAGTTTGGGGTGCTACTATACTGAAGGACACATATTCAAGTGTGAAGGACAGGGTTTTCTTAGTAGAAAAGTGTCAAGGGCATGGTTTTGTAGCTGTACATGCAAACGTGTGTGTCACATATTGCAAGTGTTTCCATTTTTTTCCGAGCCAAATTGTACAGCAACCTTCATATCCCAGCCATGGCGGAGAGGGGGGGGGGGCGGATGGGGGGGGGGGGGGGGGGGAGAGAGGGGAAGAGTGATGCTCTTTGAAAGAGAATTGTGTTTTGGCATTGTCGCTTGAAATCATTTCCTGATATGCTGACTGTGACGGGATGACAGAGGGTGAGACTCAGAGACAGTTTTAAAAGTTCAAATATAAAGCTTTTATTCAACAAAACACACCAAATAAACTGGCACAAGGGCCAAACAAAAGGTTTCAAACATAAATAAAACAAAACTCACAAATTAGGCTTCAATCCTTCCTGCTCTTCAAACAAAAAAAAACACAGCAAACAAAAACAGCCCGCTTTCCCGCTTTCCCTCCTGTTTCTGGAACTCTCCCTCTGCCCCCACTGTGAGGCTGAGGCCTCCTTATATACCAGGTGGCTGGGACTGATTGCAGCAATTAGCTCAATCCCAACCACCTGAAGCAATTTATAGGTAGGGCAGGGGATTAACCCTGTCCCTGCCGATCTAAACTAAAACTAATAGGCAGGGCCTCATCCTGCCACACTGACTCATTTTAGATTAAATTTGTGGGGTTCAATATGGAGAATGTATATTTTAGAATGACGTAGAGAGAAAATATACATGCAGTCTTGAAATGTTAAAAAATAAATCCCAATATCAAACAATATTTTACAAAAATATATACCAGAACCACTGTACCTTACATAACCCATAAACCATAGGATAATTGATGAAGCCTCCTTTATTCTTTATGACAGACATTTTTATAAGTTTGTCCAAAAGTCTGAGCAGTGAACTTTTAGAAATAGCTGAACCTTTCAGAAGACATTTAGAATGAATAATAAAGGCATCATCCAAACTGTATTTTTAGCTTTGTTTTCTTTATTAAATGTGACACTAGAGTACCATTGCTGGTACTCCAGTGTCAGCACTGTGTTGTTAATTAAATCTACGTGCCTGTCATGGATAGGCTTTGTGGTGATGTCAGACCAGGAAGTAGACAGATACAGTACTTGGGTGAGTAAAGATGCTGATGCACAAGTTTATTATTAATAAAACATTTTAACAAACAAAATACAGAACAAACAAAACGGCACGGTGGCCAAAATAAATAGTGAACACAAACCGCAAAACAAATATCGTGCTGGTGCCCGTACCTCCTGTCTGTACACCCAAGCCCGAGTGAGAAATGCATGCTCCTTTGAAGCAGCTGTGCCAGGACTTGATTGCTAATCATTTAATCTAGCCCCGGCACAGTCTGCACATGAAATAATTGTGACTTCTCCATGCCCACATACCAATCCTACAATTTAAATCACCTGTGCTACATAAATCACACTATACAAATAAACCAAATACACCCAGGGGCGGGGGGTACCCCGTCACAGCGCCTGTGCGGCGTGTCAACACCAATGCTCTATGTCTGCCTCATTATTATTCAGTGACAACCCACATATGTAACATCACCCTATTACAGATGTCATTCAGGGTTTTAACAGAGATGTACTGGATGGGTGCTGTGGGATAGTGTGTAGGTGGTAGATGTCCTAATAATGTATTACAAATGGTAGACTGATAGTTATAATTTTAATCTGTCATCTTGTGACCTGTTTGTGCAAATTACACTGTACAGTGCTAAACAAGCCTGTTTGTCCCAATTTCGTATCCCTCACCGCAGCAATTCCCCTCAGCAGCTCAGGAGAACTGAAGATCAGTGGGCATCCTCCAATGCCACGACCAAACCAGTTGCCGCTTTACACCCAGGAACTCGAGAGCAGATGTTGGTGAGCTACTAGCTTCTGGAGGACAAGCGTCAGCCCTGCAGGTCTCAGCTTGAGCTCAGCAGATGCCTGGCCAGTAGGGTCCGCCGTAGCGGGATGAGGAGAAACAATCCCTGCTGGTTTTGCCTTCCTCAGGGGCGCCACAGCCAAGGTGACAGTCCTTCTGGAATCCACAGCCAGGATGCGAATCTGCGCTCCCCTGACTGCATGACTCACCCTGCACACCACGTGCCCCTGCTTTTACCAGGGACCCCCAACCTTTTTAGGTATAAAAAAAGTTTAAATACATCTTTAAAACTTCCTCTCATCAATGCAGTGCATCTTGATTTATTTCTCACACGTTTCAGATTAGTTCTGAAAGCCCTGCTGGTAGGAAGCTTTGTGTGTGCCGCCACCATCTAACCTGTAATGAGCTCACCAGAGAGTTAACATTAGAACTTTAGAAACACTCTCTTCTTTCAGCGCCTCTGTGAAAGGAACTCATTTTAATTTACTGTTGTTATTTGTGAATGGAAACTCTTAAGGGAAGCACCAGGAGTTTAGTGATGCCATGAAGGACACAATACAGAAGGAAATAACAGAAATAGGCCCCCTATGTGTACTTTTAACCAGAGCTTACAGCTGTTAGTGCTAATTACAATGTAGCATGTTCTAATAAAGTATTTACTAATCACATCAAGGCAAGGTTATTTTATTGTATTCTCCTGGGACTGCAATGTCAGTTGTTTTTTGTGTTTTACTCACAGGGTCTAAGCGAACATTTCTCATTCGTAAATTAAAAAGGTGATGTTTCCTGCTTAGTATTAGATTGGAGAGAACTTTTCATTCGCACATCCAGCTTGTGAAAAAGAAAAGAAACTCAGCAGCCATACACATACAGGTTTATGTTTCCCTTATGGGCAAATCACAGGCAATTTGACCCCTCCGTAGTAAATGTATTACATGGTCAATTTGCCAACAGTGGAAAATCTGGCCGATTGTAATTATCTCAAAATAACTTTTCTAGACTTGTATTGTATGTGTTTTTTTTATGTTTTCCAATCCTTTATGTTGTAGTTCCCTCATTTCTGCAACACATATGCAACATTTTCTGATTAGAATAAAACAGATTTTGATGTAAAACTATAAGAAACTACACAATGAAAATGATGAAAGCATTAGCCTAAACATACGGGTGGATTTCATTGTGGGATTCATTTCATCACCCTGTACTTTGCTGGGATAAGCCACAGGTGTTTTTTTGGAGAGTTTTTCCACCTGGATTGCATCAACCACTTATTTCTAGGGGTAAACACAAAGAGGTGGTTGTTGCAATAATGTCTGACATTCCCCCACTGCTGTAAATTCGTATTTGTTGTGATTAATGAAACATATTTAGTGTTATAGGTAGTGTACTGTATCTGTTCCCATAACATAATTTATAAATGACTATCAAAAAGATGCAAAGGAAACAAATGCATGAATGAGGACTGAAATAAATACAGTACCCAACACCAGCGTACAGGGTTATTTCGGGCAGCTGTTTATATCAGAAAAATAGCGTTTGCCGTTTGCCATTCCCATTGATTTCAATAACAAAGGCATTGTTTATACCGTGTTAAGCACGCCATATATTTCATGCAAACTCAGCTGTTTGGATCGTTATGTGCTATTCACATAGATTTAAATAACAAATGCACTGCTTATTACTGTAGTAATCGTTCTTACTAATTTATTATCAGTATTATTTATTTCTTAGCAGACACCCTTATCCATGGCGACTTACAATTGTTACAAGATATCACATTATTTTTACATACAATTATCCATTTATACAGTTGGGTTTTTACTGGAGCAATCTAGGTAAAGTACCTTGCTCAAGGGTACAGCATCAGTGTCCCCTACCTGGGATTGAACCCACGACCCTCCAGTCAAGAGCTCTAACCACTACTTCACCCTGCTGCCCTAATCCACCAATCAGCTGTTTTCACCTTGTTACCTTGCCATTCACATAGATTTCAACACAAAAGGCAGCTCTTTACTGTAGTAAAAGCTTAACAGATCGATCAAGCAACTATTTGCACATTGTTACTGAGAGATTACCCCTGTACTGTACCTTGGCTATTACGCAGTACGCAGTGTCAGGTTTACAGCTTGAAAAAGCAGCAATGACTGCAACAGCAAGCATGGCTAGAAAGAGAAAAGCGATTCGCATCAGCACGAAAATTCAGTTTGTAAATAAAATGTCTCTGTTAGATACTGTGCGCTTGCTTAAGCATGCTTGGAACTCGGTGAGTCAGTAAACAATGTAACGTTGCTTCGAAAAAGCTGGGGTTTCTGTAGTTGAGGAGGAGAGTGCTGACGAAAATACAACTGAAACTCTTGACCAGAGGGGATGTCAGAGGAAGAATTCTCAGCTGTGTCACCTTAGTGACCAGGACGCTCTGCATGAAACAGACACCGATGACGTAGGCATGCGTGCTGCACTTGTAACACTGCGGCGTGCTATGGAGCAGCATCCGGATATAGAGCCGAATTGGGATTTTTTTAGAAAACGCTGAGTTTGCCGTGCATACTGGCAAAAAAAGCTTGTCTAGATGCGTATCACAGTGTTCTTCGCTGGAAACAATTTGCAGTAATGTAGCCTACCTGTACTGTATATTTCTGCACTTGCATTGCTTTTTTGCACTTTTTGTTACATTCACAGGTTTTAATACATCTTTTGTATTAGTGTAATGAGTGTCTTAATAAAGAGTTTGTTTTGATAACTGTACTGGTGATTGGGGGACATTTTGAATGTCAGGTTATTGTGTGGGAGTTTATACCATCCATCGCTTACTACGGGTGAATCACATTAACACAAACGCGCCCATTCTAAGCGGTGGCGACTGTAACAATATTCTACTGTACAGTGTTTCTTTAATAGGTCATTTGATACGGTGCAGCCAGGTTTATTTTACTCCTGAGAGATTTTATTTTAATGTGGTATAAATTATACTTTTGTTTTCTAGCTATTTAATTATCCATTTAATAATAATAGTTAATCAGCAAGAAACTCAAAGCCAGGGAACTGCTCCTATCTTCAGCTAAGCTAAGCTGATTTCTGCTTTGTAATGTCAGTGTTAGTTTCAGCAGAAAGACAGCGATCCATGTTAACTGGACTGGTTTTTTACTGAAACTTGTGAGGCAGTAATACCTTTCCCTAATGACCACAGTCTATCCATCGCTCTGTGTCTCCCAAATGATAATGCATGGCGCGTGACCACGGCCATCAGGGACTTGTCAGCGTTGTTAACCATGGCTGCCCATTGACAGCCTCTAATAGAAAATGCCATATGGGCTGAACAAGGTTAGTGTGTGTGGTTTCTCTTCATTATATGTGAGTTTTTCAGTCAGAGAATAGATCACCATCCCTTTCTTCAATTATATAAAAATATTGTTTTCAAAGATTAGTTTCTGCAAGACTGGTACAACATTAAATATTTGTATATTCTGAAATAAATCAAATAAATAATAATACAATTAATCAAATAAACCTTAATGATAAATTATAATTATAGTCCTACTATCCTTATAGTACCTTTTAAACATTGCAATTAATGTTAGCTGTATAAAACGCCAACCAAGATTATCTTTATTCCAGTTATTGTTTGTTTCGTAATCCTACGGAAGGTACTGTATCAAAAGATTGTCATCCCATTGGCTCGCTTTAATAAGAAAAGTGAAAATGGAAGGCCACTTGCCATAAGGATTTCCCTAGGAAAATATCAAAACCAACCTGGTCTCAGCAATGCCATGGATATATACCAAAAACTTCCAGGAAGCCATACACAACAGAAAGACTACACTAGTATACCCAGACCATCTTCTGTAACTAGACCTTCCTTGCACCAAGAGAGTATATAGCACATGCTTATAAAGTACTGGTTTTCAGGCAGACCATGGGGAAGTTCATGCAACAATTAGAAAGTTACAGTATATCATTTGCACCCATGTTGTTAGGATAAAATGGCATTCCAGACAGAAAGTGGTCAATGTCCCAATGGTTATCACATCCCTGAGGTAGCGAGGCAAATAAGGATTTACTGGAACATCTATTCAGGATAGTCCTACGACAAAGCCTTGGCTGTATAAAATTGGTTTGGGCTTTTGCCAATGGAAAAAAAGGGCTTTTGTGACAGGCATCTGGCATAACCTGCCTCTCTTAACCTAGCTTCCCTTTTGCAACAAAACTTATGCTGAAGAGCGGCAGGATTTGACTGGTGTATAATAGCAGATGTTCCTCGACAGTAAATCTTTCGACGCTCGTGCTGGCTAAGCAGGTCCAACACTGGTATTAAATAAAGGTTTATTAGCGTCACTCTGAACTTGGTTTATAGGCCATTCTACCAGGGCTTGACCAGGCCTTCAATATACTGTGTCTCCCATATAAATAAATCTATCTAAGCCGTGTGCCTTCCCGGGCCATCTCTGTGCCACTTTAATTTACTCTCTGACCTGTAAATCTCTTCAGGTAATTTTTACACCAGGAGAGAGAGAAAAAAACAGTGAAATGGTGCTTAAGGGTGAAAAAGGATTGTCCTTTCAAAGTAAATGAAACATTCCCCTGCTGCTTTGACACTTGTAAGAGGTTCGATGTGAAAGAGGCAATGGGTTAGAAATTACAGCTTTCAGAGGCACCCGGTTAAGAGCCGGAGCCATCGCTGATTAATCTCCAACCCGCTTATGATTTAAGTGGCTCATTCACAACTAAAGATCTTCATGCTCTTAAAAGAGAAGTACTTGAACTCTTAAATTGCTCCTTCTTAAGGGGAGGGTTTGAATATCTACAATCAACAGTCAATGCATTTGTAATTTACTTGAAGGATGTTTCATGATAAGCTGGATGTTGTCTACTGGTGCAAAGGTGGTTGCTATGGAGCAATGTTAGAGAAGGCCTTGAGTTTTATTATACCGTTGTTTTAGTTCTCTTGGTCAGAGGGTAGGGAAACCGGGGTGAGGTCTAGGCTGTGCAAGGCAAACAAAACAAAAATAGGTAAAAACTCTTTTAACAATGTCCATCTGTTCACATGTCTAGCAAATATAGCAATAGTATAAGAGAGATCACTTATTTTACTACTACAAAATGCACACTGCAGTTGTCTGTGGTCAAAGACACGGTAAAACGATTTTGTATCGATTTAGTATCTCGAACAGCAGCTTCATTAAACGATAGTATCCTGTAGTAAACTATTTGCAGCTCTGTATGGCCGATTTGCATGAGTAGGGTGAATTATTCACACATCAATAACAATACTCACTGAAGAAGTAAAGACTTTATTGCTTTTGACAATGAGAGTTACTCACTTTCCATTGAGGTTAAGGATCCCATTCAATCCAATTGAAACATTAGTGAATAATACTGCTGTCTGACCTATAGTGGTCTGAGTCACAATGTGGTTAGAGTGAGAAGGTTGCAGGAATTGTAAACCACTTGTACTGACAAAACATTGATTTTCAAATATTTTTGATGTATAACCAATGCTACTAGTAGCAGTAAGATAAAGCACAAACATTATACAATAACATTGACAGAACCCTTACTGCTGGTTTCACAGATCCTGATTAGAACTAATCTAGGACGACTGTACCTTACCTAATGTAGCATTGGATAGTCCACGGTTAGTGCTAATTGGGGTCTCTGAAACCAGCTGTTAAAGAAAAATATAAAAATTACAACTGGGGTACCATTATATATAGAATATCTTATCAGGTGATGTACGATAAAACTTACATTCACTCCATGAGACGTCACAGCGGATACCCACAAATAGCTTGCCATGAGTGGGCTTACTGGTGAGAATCGTACACAGAGCTCTATACTATATCTTTTATAATATATAGTTAAATAACAATCATTACAGACTATCTGACAAATACATTTAAGACGGATGTATCACATCAAATATTTATTCTACACATTAATATAATAGTATATATACTATTGCACAGTGGTCCAGGTATTACATATTTGTCTTGATATGATATCATGGTTACTGCAATGGATTACCAGTGTATAATGTTGTAGCAATTCCCATGCTACATAATGTGGGTGTAAGTCTCACCCACCTGTCCCTTTAATTAGGGTCAGTAGCCTGGCCAGGTCAAAACTTCATTTCCCATAGTTCCTTGCAACCACCCTCTGTTCATCCTCTCTCCCCATTGGCTCATTAGATTTCCACCCCTCCACTCTCAGAGCTCCTTAGTAGCCAGCAGTTGTATTAAAGCTGGCTAATCAGGCCTGAGGGAGACTCCCTTTCTCAGAGGAATCCATTTAACTACAGCATTTTCTCTACTTAAATTTCAGTGAATCCATTACCATCCTTAGATAATTCCAGTGCATCCGTTTATTTTCTTTTGTCGCTGCGCTTTGTCTAAACTGCTCTTTTTGTTTTCACTGTTACTTGTTTAAGTTTAGCTGTTTTTCTAGGTCTGTTTAGTGTTTGTTGTTTTATGTGTGACGGTCTCAATTTTTTCCTGATCCTCCTGATTTTTTTCAAACAACTGTTCACCATTCAACTCAACACTACTGGACAGTCTCAACAATTTCAACGTACTCAATGTTTTCAACCTTCTACAATCACCATCATTTTGGGACACTTTGCTGGACTGCCTTATTTGTGGGTGAGATCATTTCTTTTTCGTTTGGATTGTTTCTACTCTAATTTGATACTTTGTTTCCTGTATTTTTTTGTTATTTTGTTACTTTGTATGGATTTCAATTACCCTGCTATTACTGGACTTGTTGGGCCTACCTGTCATTCTCCCACCATCTTTTGTCTATCTGTGTGTGTTGTGTTTGTGAGTGTGGGTTTATTGGAGACCCTCCGGACACTACATTAATTTCTGTTTGGTGATACTGTTTAGCCTTCTGTTTGTCCCTACATATTTATCTGTACCATCTTATTTCTTACCTGTTACCTGCAATTATTTGAATTCCTTACTTATCATTATTCATTTCATTCATTTGTTCATTTTTTCATTTGTTGACATTATTGTTCACAATAATAAACTGATTGTTCTTGAAATTGACACTTCTGACGTCCCTGCTTTTGCTGTCTGTCACTCTTGCTGACTTATTTAGCTATAGGAATAGGGCCAGTAGTCTCTCCTTAGGGAGGACAGTGCAACTGCTTCTCAGTTGTGCAGAGTGATCGTTACAGAATTGGTGGCCCGTACGGGGACCCTTTGTGTCATTAAATTCAAATCTAAATTTATCAGTTTAAATTGTTGGGAACTTAATGTCAGAAATGGAAGATCAGACCTTGACTTCGCTAAATTTCTCTGAGATTGGAGATAGACCCCATGTGACTATCAGAGAGCCTATCACAGAGAGAACCACCCGCATTAGTGACCTGTACAATACACAGGAAGGGGCAGATCTTTCTGGAGGCGATGATGATTATGAAGGGAACCTTACTGACAGTGTTGCGATAGGGCAATTGACTGAGCACTGTTCCCATCTCACTGACCGTGTTGAGCAACTGGAAACACAGCTGTCTGAGTTACAGGGGAGCAGCATTAATCGTGAACAGGTCCTGCGAGGTTACATCGAAGGACGCTTCGCAGATATGGAGAATCGAAGGCAAGAGGCCCTTGACGAAATGGATCTGGAAGTGGTGAAGTGCCTGAAACGCCGCGATGTGCTGTGGGGAGAAGAGCTGAAGAAACTCTTCAAAAAGACCAGCACCCCTCGTCTACCACTTTCTTTGCCGTCTCTCTCCTCTAGAAAGCGGTCTGCACCACAACCATTCTCCTTTGATGGTGGGTCTGCTGATTACCATGGCTCCAGAACTGAAGGAAGTCTTTCCCAAGCAAAGCTGCCCATTAAAATCAACTTCCCAGAGTTTGGCGGGGAGGCCAGCAGCGATGCCATTGACTTCCTGGACAAATGTGATGAATTCCTAGCGCTACGACCCATGACACCCTATGAGATCATGGCAACCATGTCCAGTGTGCTGAAAGGCTCAGCAAAGAGCTGGTGGGTTGCAGAGCGCAAGGGAATCCACTCCTGGGAACAGTTCAAGACTGTCTTCCGTCAAGCCTTTCTGCCGTCTGACTTCCAGACCGAAGTGGAAGACCGACTCCGCTCCAGAGTCCAGCTGCCTGACGAGCGAATCCTTGACTTCGCCTATGACTACCGTGCCCTATGTCTGCGCTGGAAGCCAGACTTGGAGGAGACT
Source organism: Acipenser ruthenus (assembly GCF_902713425.1). Classification (NCBI taxonomy): domain Eukaryota; kingdom Metazoa; phylum Chordata; class Actinopteri; order Acipenseriformes; family Acipenseridae; genus Acipenser; species Acipenser ruthenus. Next base: position 5,409,965 of record NC_081234.1, on the reverse strand, counting down.
GAGTTGGTTTGTCGCATTCTCAACAGCTGTAATCCCAAACTGGCAAGCTGTCTTAGGGGAACAGTGAAGACAGTGGCAGAACTGGTGCGCATCGGGACCCAGGTGGAGAGAGACAACGCTGCTCAGTGGGAATACTGGGTCAAGGCAAAATCCAGCAAAGCCGTTCAGGACAATAGGAGCCATAAAGGAGCTATGAAGAAGCCGGCAGAAGTCAGCATGGTGAGAAGCCAGAAGAAGAAAAATATAGTTCCTGCTGCAAGCCTGACTCTGCTGATCGTGGATGTGGGCGTTCGAGGGCTCCAAGGGCCTGCAGTCCTGGACACTGGGAGCACCTTCACTCTAATGAGAGAGAGTCTCTGGAGGAAGATCGCTCATCCAGGGGAAGAGCTGGAGTCTGCACAGGACCAGTATTTCATGCTGGCGGATGGACAGTCACACCAGGCCAAAGGTCAAGTTCGCCTCACTTACCTTCTCCACGGAGAGATCTGGTTTCTAGGCACATATATCCTACAGGATCATCACCTGACGTTTCCCCTGGTTCTAGGCTTGGATTTCCTGGAGAAAACTCATACCCAGATTGACATTGTCAATAGGCAGTATGGTGTCAAACACCAGAAGGATTTCTCCTACCATCCTTTTTTGCCACGGTATGAGGGGGAAGCTTCCTGGGACAGGTCCTTATCGAGTGTCAGCCTCTACTTCCATACATCTTGCCAGCCACCTACCACCTCGGATCCAAAGCCATGCCAACCGGCGAAGGTGACCATGACCATCACTTCAGCTGAACCATCTCCTGTCGAGCAACAACTCCAGAACCTCCAGCAAAAGTGGTCTTCAGTCTGCACTGATCAGTTGGGAATGACCACCGTCACCCGTCACTCCATCTCCACTGAGGACGAAGTCCCTGTTCGGGGTCGACTGTATAGAGCGTCTCCACTGAAGAAGGCTTTAATCAAGGAACACGTCCAAGACATGCTTCTGGACGGAGTTATAGAACCATCTAACTCCCCATGGTCCTCTCCAGTGGTGCTCACAGAGAAGAAAGATGGTGGTTACAGGTTCTGTGTGGACTACAGAAAGCTGAATGCAAAGACTGTCTTTGATGCATATCCCATGCCCCTCATTCATGACATCCTGGAGTCCCTGAGTGGTGCTGCGGTATTCAGTTCCCTTGATCTACGCTCGGGTTACTGGCAAGTGGCGATGGACTCAGCAAGTAGAGCGAAGACTGCGTTTACTACACCCTTTGGTTTTTATCAATTTAATGTAATGCCATTTGGGTTAAAAAATGCTGCAGCCACTTTTCAACGGCTGATGGAGAGAGTGTTAGGAGACCTCCGAGGGAAGATCTGTTTCGTCTACATAGATGACATCATTGTCTATTCACCAAACTCCGCACAGCATCTTCAAGACCTCGAAGCTGTCTTCCACAAACTTCATCTGGCCCGTCTTACACTCAATCTCAAAAAATGCCACTTCTTTAAACACACTCTCCATTTCCTTGGTCATGTGGTTTCAGGTGAGGGTGTAGCTGCTGATCCCCACAAGCTCCAAGCCATCCAGGAATATCCCATTCCTACCAACTTGAAGGAGGTTCAACGGTTCCTAGGTTTGGCAGGGTGGTACCACAAGTACATCCCCAGGTTTGCGGATATTGCTGCCCCACTTAACAACTTGAAAAAGAAAGATGTCCCCTGGAAATGGACAGGAGAGTGCCAGAAGAGTTTCAAACTCCTCCAAGAAGCTTTGATCAGTCCTCCAGTCCTCGCTCACCCGGACATCAACAAGACGTTCCGAGTCTTTACTGATGCCAGCGATGTAGGACTAGGAGCAGTTCTGACTCAGCTAGAAGGAGATGATGAGAAGGTAATAGCCTACGCCTCCAAATTACTGAACTCTGCCGAAAAAAACTACTCCACATCTGAAAAGGAGTGTCTCGCTGTCGTGTGGGCAGTAGAAAAATGGCGGCATTATCTGGAGGGGATGGAGTTTGAGGTTGTCACTGACCACGCTGCACTCTCCTGGGCATTCAATAACCCAAAAACCTCTTCCAGACTGACCCTCTGGACTCTTCGCCTACAACAATTCACTTTTACCGTTATTTACAGGAAAGGTAGTCTGAATCTTGTACCTGATGCACTCTCCAGAGCTCCACTTGTACCACCTTCAACTCCTTCTGCGTCAGTGTGTGCTAGCAATGCCCCTGCGAGTAGCATGGATCTTCCCACCACCATGGACCAGATTGCGGCCGCTCAGTCCAAAGACCCAGCTATCTCTGACATCATCAATGACATTGCTTCCAATACTGCCAATGATAACCGCATCTCCTTCATCCAACAGCAGGGACTTGTGTATCGCCGGGTGCCCATTCCTAAACAAGGATTCCGATACCAGCTGGTAATTCCGGAACAGCTGACGGATTCCTTCCTCCACCACTACCATGACAACCCTTTGGGAGGTCACCTGGGCAGGATGAAGACCCTGTTGCGTATGCTGGAGGTTGCATGGTGGCCCTCCATCCGTAAAGATACATGGCACCACATAAAGGAGTGTCAAACCTGCCAGAAGTACAAACCGTCCAACACCAAACCTGCAGGTCAACTCCAGTCCACTACTGTGAAGGAGCCAGGAGAGATGCTGGGTCTGGACCTAATGGGACCTTTCCCAAGAAGTAAAAAAGGTAACACTTACATCCTGGTCATTGTTGATTACTTCACAAAGTGGGTTGAGCTGTTTCCATTGCGGGACAGTAAGACCACCAAAATTGTGAACATTTTGACGCAGGAAATATTCACTCGATGGGGAACACCGCAACACATTCTTTCAGACCGTGGACCTCAGTTCACGAGCCAGCTACTCGCAGAGGTGTGCAAGACCTGGGGAGTAGTACAAAAACTCACCACCAGCTACCACCCACAGACCAACCTGACAGAACGCGTGAACCGCACCTTAAAGACCATGGTTGCATCTTTCGTCGGGAAAAACCATCAGCTGTGGGATCAGTGGCTACCTGAGTTTCGTTTCGCCCTCAACACCGCCAAACATGAAACCACAGGCTTCTCTCCTGCAGTACTAGCGCTCGGAAGGACCATCAGAGGCCCATTGGACCGATTAATCGCTGTTGCTCCTGCTCCATCCACCGATCCCTACCAACTGCTAGATCGCCAGCAGCAGATTGCCGAAGAGGTGAGGGATCACGTTGCCAAAGCTCAGAAACGGCAAGCTCGGAATTACAATGCCCGGAGAGCACACTGTCAGTATGAAGAAGGTGAGTTAGTCTGGATAAGATCTCACCCCTTATCTGATGCCTCCGGAAAGTTTTCCGCAAAACTTGCCCCTAAATGGTTTGGGCCAGCTCTTGTAACCAAGAGACTTGGACCCAACAACTACAAAGTCAAGTGGGGGGAGCCAGATTATTTCAAAGAGGATACTGTCAATATTGTTAATTTAAAACGCTACTATGGCGTTCGTCCCTTGCACCTCCAGTGTGGGGGGGGGGGGGAATATGTAGCAATTCCCATGCTACATAATGTGGGTGTAAGTCTCACCCACCTGTCCCTTTAATTAGGGTCAGTAGCCTGGCCAGGTCAAAACTTCATTTCCCATAGTTCCTTGCAACCACCCTCTGTTCATCCTCTCTCCCCATTGGCTCATTAGATTTCCACCCCTCCAATCTCAGAGCTCCTTAGTAGCCAGCAGTTGTATTAAAGCTGGCTAATCAGGCCTGAGGGAGACTCCCTTTCTCAGAGGAATCCATTTAACTACAGCATTTTCTCTACTTAAATTTCAGTGAATCCATTACCATCCTTAGATAATTCCAGTGCATCCGTTTATTTTCTTTTGTCGCTGCGCTTTGTCTAAACTGCTCTTTTTGTTTTCACTGTTACTTGTTTAAGTTTAGCTGTTTTTCTAGGTCTGTTTAGTGTTTGTTGTTTTATGTGTGACGGTCTCAATTTTTTCCTGATCCTCCTGATTTTTTTCAAACAACTGTTCACCATTCAACTCAACACTACTGGACAGTCTCAACAATTTCAACGTACTCAATGTTTTCAACCTTCTACAATCACCATCATTTTGGGACACTTTGCTGGACTGCCTTATTTGTGGGTGAGATCATTTCTTTTTCGTTTGGATTGTTTCTACTCTAATTTGATACTTTGTTTCCTGTATTTTTTTGTTATTTTGTTACTTTGTATGGATTTCAATTACCCTGCTATTACTGGACTTGTTGGGCCTACCTGTCATTCTCCCACCATCTTTTGTCTATCTGTGTGTGTTGTGTTTGTGAGTGTGGGTTTATTGGAGACCCTCCGGACACTACATTAATTTCTGTTTGGTGATACTGTTTAGCCTTCTGTTTGTCCCTACATATTTATCTGTACCATCTTATTTCTTACCTGTTACCTGCAATTATTTGAATTCCTTACTTATCATTATTCATTTCATTCATTTGTTCATTTTTTCATTTGTTGACATTATTGTTCACAATAATAAACTGATTGTTCTTGAAATTGACACTTCTGACGTCCCTGCTTTTGCTGTCTGTCACTCTTGCTGACTTATTTAGCTATAGGAATAGGGCCAGTAGTCTCTCCTTAGGGAGGACAGTGCAACTGCTTCTCAGTTGTGCAGAGTGATCGTTACAATGTGATATCATTAGTGTTTTAAATTATGAAAATGTTACCAATGCAATACCATTCCACTAAGGACTCATACTATTACACTAGGGGATCTTTGTTTTGAATCATGGCATTGTCAAATCAGCTTGAACCAGGAGTGAAATTCTGCCGGTACTCGCTGGTATGCCGTACCGGGACTTATTTTAATGCCGGTACTGGGTACCAGGACTTATTTCATCTGCTTCATCAAACATGGATGCATTCATCCACTCACACAGTCCACTAGCACAACGTTTCTTAAATTCACTTTCATTCAGCACAGTTCATGCTGCTTGCATTTTGTTTCCTCATACTGCTTCTGTTTCTGTTAGCTGCTATTAGCCACCTTTAACGTCAGTATAAGCATTGTATGTTGATTGGCCGAGCTTTCATTCTGATCAGATTTCATTTTGGCATGCGTCACAACTCTCCACCCATTTCGCTTTGTGACAATGCTCATTGGTTGATCAACGAAAGGAGACTTTAACAGTGCAACGTGAAAACAGGGGTATTATTTTCTTAAGTGCGGAGAAACTATCTGAATATTGGAACCAACATTTCTGCACAAGTTGAAGGCAAAAATCCATTTAACGAATTACATAGTTGATAAATATTTTTTAATAATTATCACAGCGCGTTTTGCCTTGCACAGATTTCCTTTGCCAGAATTTGCTTGTAAGTTTCTAAAATGGCAAGTGATGTGTGGGACAGTAGGGATTAACATAAACAAAAAAAAAAACAGAATCAATAAAGTGCTTCTTCAGATCTGGCGATACAGATACAGGTGTGTGTCACGTTTTCCAAACACTGGCCCAACTTGCAAGGTAATGTTAAGTATAGAGATCAAAGTTTAGTTTTGTTGTGATCTTAGTATTTTCTGTTTGAGGACTGTAATTAGGCTTGCCAACTGGCCACATAATTCTAGGACACTTTCAGACAGGTCAGGTTTTTCAACTCCCCTCTCTACTGCAAATTAATGGATTTTATTGAACATGTAAAGTGAGTGTGAATTGCATGAACTGTCACTAAACGAATGTAATTGTTTTTCTTACTAGTTACTAAAAGCACACACCTGTCCGGGGACGTGAATTACTTCCTGTGAGGATCGTTTCCATCAATCAGACTGCTGATTTGCTGTACTGTGTGAAGCAGGAAGACATATTAAATAAATAGAACCTTAACCACAAGGATGAACAAAAAAAGAGTGTGGATGACTGCAAAATTCTCTATAACTATGGATTTGCACTATTTTGATAGATATTGTTTACCATATAACATTTCAAGTAATACAAGTTTAGTACATGTTGTTATGATCCTCTCCCAATAGAATCACCACCTCAATTAAACAAGTCAACACCTTTATTGAAGAAGCTCACGCAATTCACACTCACTTTGTAACGATCACTCTGCACAACTGAGAAGCAGTTGCACTGTCCTCCCTAAGGAGAGACTACTGGCCCTATTCCTATAGCTAAATAAGTCAGCAAGAGTGACAGACAGCAAAAGCAGGGACGTCAGAAGTGTCAATTTCAAGAACAATCAGTTTATTATTGTGAACAATAATGTCAACAAATGAAAAAATGAACAAATGAATGAAATGAATAATGATAAGTAAGGAATTCAAATAATTGCAGGTAACAGGTAAGAAATAAGATGGTACAGATAAATATGTAGGGACAAACAGAAGGCTAAACAGTATCACCAAACAGAAATTAATGTAGTGTCCGGAGGGTCTCCAATAAACCCACACTCACAAACACAACACACACAGATAGACAAAAGATGGTGGGAGAATGACAGGTAGGCCCAACAAGTCCAGTAATAGCAGGGTAATTGAAATCCATACAAAGTAACAAAATAACAAAAAAATACAGGAAACAAAGTATCAAATTAGAGTAGAAACAATCCAAACGAAAAAGAAATGATCTCACCCACAAATAAGGCAGTCCAGCAAAGTGTCCCAAAATGATGGTGATTGTAGAAGGTTGAAAACATTGAGTACGTTGAAATTGTTGAGACTGTCCAGTAGTGTTGAGTTGAATGGTGAACAGTTGTTTGAAAAAAATCAGGAGGATCAGGAAAAAATTGAGACCGTCACACATAAAACAACAAACACTAAACAGACCTAGAAAAACAGCTAAACTTAAACAAGTAACAGTGAAAACAAAAAGAGCAGTTTAGACAAAGCGCAGCGACAAAAGAAAATAAACGGATGCACTGGAATTATCTAAGGATGGTAATGGATTCACTGAAATTTAAGTAGAGAAAATGCTGTAGTTAAATGGATTCCTCTGAGAAAGGGAGTCTCCCTCAGGCCTGATTAGCCAGCTTTAATACAACTGCTGGCTACTAAGGAGCTCTGAGATTGGAGGGGTGGAAATCTAATGAGCCAATGGGGAGAGAGGATGAACAGAGGGTGGTTGCAAGGAACTATGGGAAATGAAGTTTTGACCTGGCCAGGCTACTGACCCTAATTAAAGGGACAGGTGGGTGAGACTTACACCCACATTATGTAGCATGGGAATTGCTACAACTTTACTTGCTGATTCATTTGTGGTTTAGAGAGAGGTGAGTTAAAAAAAATAAAAAAAAAACCTGGCCTGTCTTAAAGTGTCCTGGGGCCAGTTGGCAATCCTAACTGTAATAAACAAAACCCAAAATGATAAGGTGTTTTCTTTGTACAGTGTCCCTTTTCTACATTTTTTGAAGAGATTATGGCCCTGCCCACACTACATAACCGATCTCGAGAACCGTACTCGAAACCGTTCTAGCTCAAAGAGTCCACACTGAAGTACCGTTTCATGTTTAGTCAGGCTTAATTCGTCCACACACCATTAGAATAGTTCAGTTACAATTCCCAGCAGCGCAACGAACCGTGGAAATTAATACGATAGTATCCCACCATGCACTGTATTTTATTTTAAAATATTGTGTTATGCCCCATATTAACAGAGGTGCATATTGCTAAAAAGAAATATAACAAGTAAGTAGGGCTTGAAGTTTTCAGGTTTTATTTTTAATCAGGTGAAGTCCCTTTAAACAAATTGAGCTGATTCTCTTTTATAATGAAACTCGGAAAAAGCTGTTCATTACAAAACAATCTTTGTTTTTACCTTCATATCTTGCCTGAGCCTAATTCTGGTCCTCTTAATTTTATTTCAAATAGAGCTGACAAATTACGTGATTTGTATTTCATTTTTGTAGTCGCCTAATTTAACGTTGTGTTTTTGTTATTTTCCCCACTAGTTTAACAGAGATGTACTGACAGATTTTTTTAAGCATAAAAAAGAATACCTAGTGCGGAGTGTGCACTGGTAACAAGTCCTTCAGGCGCCTGCTCTGAGTATTTCACCAAACATACCACAAAGCATTTGGGGATATTGGAGGATACACAGAAAAATGTAGTTTGGTATTACAGCGTCCACACTTCTGATAAACCACACTACCTGATGCGATCTAATTAGAACCGGACTCGAGACTACCTCCTGAGGTGGTCTCGAGTCCGGTTCTCGAGTACGGTATTAAATGCTGCGTAGTGTGGACGCAAACCGTATGTAGCACTTTTAAGCCGGCTTAAATGCAACTTTTATACTGTTTGTGCCTGAAATACACTCATCTTTTTCTGGAATAGATCATGGTAATTAATCTAGACATACACATAACAGAGAAGCGCACAGAATATATTACTGTTGAATAAGTAATAAGTAAAAAAAAAAAAAGAAAATGATATAACAGGGATATGTGTTCTAATCCAAGGCTAGTGTAGCATGTTGTAGATGAATACCCAGGGTCTGGAAAGTATGGAGATGATTTCAGAGAATATTACTATAGGGATTAATGTGCCTGGTACATTAAAAATTAGAGGGGTATTTTGGCCCCTATTGTGCATTGTTTGACTTAGACTTTTTTGTATGCTTTTTTCATAGCAGTTATTTTTTTAAATACACTTTTTTAGGATAACTTGAAACAAAATGCCCTATCTACAGCAGTCACTGCATAGTGTAATATTTCTTAATACTTACCATTTAAGGTTTAATTTACCATAAAAACTAGAGTATAAGTCGCACCGGTGTAGAAGTCTTATATACTCTTGGTCTTATATACTGTAATGTCATTCACTGGACACCTGGTCCAGTTCTTTGGCATAGCATTGCCTCGTGGTATGCCTTATAGTCCCTTATAAAGTTGTCACTCATTGTACTTCATATAACTGTTATTTTTCCTTAAGCATAAACCCAATTGAGTGTAAGATTAGACTGGGTTCATGCACATACAGGCCCACTAATAAACATTTTCATTACCTGCTATCTGTGTTTTCTTTCAGACACTGAAGCTGTTCACAGAATTAGGTAGAACCAGCAACATGCATGCGGAATTAATATTTATGAAGGCAAAAACCTTATGCAGAACCTTCCCCCGAGCTATTGCTTTCATTTAGGAGAATGGTTGGAAAAATGTAGTGAATCGAATTCAGTGCCCACATACAGTATATTTTAATGTGGTTATCAAAGTCTGTTAACATAAATTTATCATACGTTCCCTAAGTAGGGTTAACACCGATCTTGATTGTGAAGAGTGTACCCGCTAGCTTTAAAAAAAAAAAAAAAAAAAAAAAACATTCATTTTAGTGCCATTCATACCCCTTTCTCAGCTGATTATGTTTTTCTGTGTTTCATTCGCTGTGTGAGTAAAATAGCTTAAAATCTTATATTAGGATAGCAACACCTCCATTTCTACTGTCTGTCCATGCGACGACATAAACAAATTAGGCAGTTAACAGGGCCTGTCTGATAAAGTGCACTGAAAGCTTTAAATTTACACTTATACCCAACAAAGAGTCTTTTGAGCTCTTAAAGTTAGTGATTGTATATCTTAGTAAATATAATAAACAGTATCAAATCTTCAAATCTGTTATTTAAAAACCCAAGTAAAATGTCACTATATAATGCATGCAGTACATTATGTATGTAAAATGCCCAGTGACACTAGCTGAGGAGACGAGTGTAAACAAACACTAGGCAGGAACGCCAGTGGTGTGAGCGAGAGAACAAAAACAGGCAAGCACAGCTGAGGAAGACAGCCAGCCTTAAATAAAGAAACTAATCATTAAAATAGATGGTTACGTACCCGAGGGGGCGTGTGTAGTGAGAGGGGGACCTTGGCCACCCCAGTGTATAGTGCACAGCGAAGCGTAGGACAGAGACCCAAGCATAGCGGCAGTGGGGGCACTACATAAGCAGCACTTTTATTTTGTAGTTTTATTACTGTGGTTTTTTTCCCCCTTTTCATTTCGCCTTTGGTTTTCATTATTATTTCTGAACACCTGTGAGTGCGCCTGCACGAACCTGAGTGTACCTGTGTTGGTAACTCTGTGGTCCTGATTACCGTTGCCGGTATACAGGCCACAGACAACAGCGCCCTCTGCAGTCTAAAATAAATAAAAAAGAAAAGAAATAAAACTGGGCACCTGTACAGTGTTTTCAAGTACCATCTTCTGTCTCCCGTGTCAGTGAATACCCCCACCCTTCTATATATTGCAGAATGTTGGAGATAATATTTCATGTGGGATAAATGCACCCCCACGTGTCCCTCCCTATGTGTCCCCCCCCCCCCCCCCAAAAAAAATGACATCTGTATCTGATTGCAGCACCGTACTCCCAGTAGCTGAGCCGTTTCTGTGTCAGGTTTAGAACAGCTCTCTCTCTCTCTAACTGCTGGAAATGAAAACCCTTCAATTTATCCCTTATTTCCAGCCTCTTACACGGTCAGGAAAAGGGAATTGTAACAAGAAGGGGATACAATGGCGAGAATATTAAGGGATTTTTATTTCTTCTGTTTACAGAAATGAGGGATCAGTCAAAACCACCACCAGACAGCTTTAGATTTAGTAATTTCATTCCATTTCTATTTTTTTTTATTTATTTGAGAAAATATTCCCAGTATATTTGTTTTGTTATTTCCTTTGAGACTGACTTGAGATTATACTTTTACTGAAAGTTAGTTTGTGCAAATGTTTTAACTTTCTAAGTGTAACTGGCAGTGTTGTGTGATGCACTGCCGTTATGGATTCTGTCCTCTGCACCAGGGCACGAGGGCCAAAATAAAGAGTTAAACAACAAGGCACAGATCCATTCCAAACACTTACTACTGCCAGGCTGAGCAACACTTTATACGCGTGGCCATTCCCCAATTACCTACTTGGGGAACGGCCACATCTGCGATTGTTGGCAGGGATAGATTTAACCCCATCCCTGCCAAACTTACATTTACACAGCTATTTACACCGGCAGAGCTTCCGCCCTGACACACACTTTTTAGGTCCTTTCTCCTGACTGGCTAGTGCCATCTAGTGATCTGCCATTTTGGAAACTAGTGGCAATACACTACTGTCCACAAGAGGGCGCTTACTAATATACACTTTGGCTGATCTAGTCTGTGTAACATACTTCTATGGCAGGTAGCTAGAACTAAAGAGCATCTCCTAAACTTTAAATAAAGTATTTCTGTGATTGCAATGAGACCTACTCAGGATGATTAGGGCAGCAGTGTGGAGTAGTGGTTAGGGCTCTGGACTCTTTACCGGAGGGTCGTGGGTTCAATGGGTTCAATCCCAGGTGGGGGACACTTGAGCAAGGTACTTTACCTAGATTGCTCCAGTAAAAACCCAACTGTATAAATGGGTAATTGTATGTAAAAATAATATGTTAAAAATAATGTAATTGTATGTAAAGATAATGTGATATCTTATAACAATTGTCAGCCTGGATAAGGGCGTCTGCTGAGAAATAAATAATAATAATAATGATTGCAAATATAATAAAAAGGTAATTGGAATTCAAAGCTACTTTTATTGTGTACAGCACAGTAAAAACAGGCCACCGCACCACATTTCATTTCCCATTGTCTTTTGAGAGCGTTGACATTATTCAGAAAAAAAGTCTGTCTGCTGTGTCATGACAAGGCACCGGTATGTAGGACTTTCATTGTGATGGCAAGACAACTACCTGCATGTGATGAAATGATTCCCTAAACTTTCCATTGCAGAGACCTGTAGGGCTTCAGATAAGGTTTTGTGGCCAGTCAGTCAATTACTGACACAGCTCATCACTGTCATACAGACAGTTCGAACTGCAGCATATCTCTGGTGCACTGGCAGACTTGACACTACACCAATACCTGACTAGAAGGCTGAGTAGTTATATAGGAACCTTCCTGGAAGGGAGAAGGGGGGACGGGACGCTGAGCTCTAGGGGCTCTGCTGGTCTTTTGAATGTTTGAAGAAAAGCCTGTAAAGGCAGACAGGGATATTATTCCCAAATGAGTTTGCGGATTCGAGGTGCAATCAGCAACCACTTTCCTGATGGGATATCGGGTCATAATCAACAACAATCGATTCATTGAGAAGTGAAAGAAGAAAGAACAGTACAGTAGTATTATACAACAACCGGACACTTCTCTCCCTGTGTTTTCTGTGAAAGTCAGCTCACAAAAGGGTACGCACTATCTCAGCAATAATATTCCTCATTTTTGCAGCTGCTGCATAACAGCTGAAGACACTGGACACATTTGCCTGGTAGTCGTTTTCATATTCAGTAGATATTCATTCGGCATTCACAAAACAGCCCACAAGTAATAGAAGAAATAGGTTGGAAACCACAATTAATTATTAGGAAAATACTCCATGGACTCAGCTTTCCAGCTGACACAACATTGAAACAATTATTCTGAACAATGAGTTTTCTAGCCTGGCTGTTCATTATTATGGAGTGTCTTGTAGACCTTTTCTGTCTATTACTGCAGATTATTGTATTTGTTTTTGAAAGCTCTAAATTACTTGCAAATACCTCACAGTAATATATTTTATACAGTAAACTGTGTATGCATGTTTGTGATTAAATCAGGTCAATGATTGTGTTGCACCAGGGAAGCAAATAGCTGCAGTTACAATGTGTGGATATAGGGGGCTCCACCATCTCATCAGAGCTCTTGTCAGGTGGCATCTGTAATGGTCATGTGATCCAGTAGTGGCGCCCCCTGTGCTTTTTTGTCTTTTTCTAACTCCATTGTCTTTTTCAGGGGGAAACAAGTAGCTATTCCCATATTGTTAATATTATATTTTAAAATCAAAATACCTGATTGCATGATGTGCGTTGTTTTCTATATAAATTGAGACCTACCTAAAGAAATATAATGTCCTAATGATAAAGAAGAAGGCACGAGTCAAAACAACATTTCCTTACAATTCTTGTGAGTTTTGAGGTTCTGGATAAGAAAAAATAAATTCTGTATATGGTGATGCGATTATGATGAACAGCAAAAGATACATCTGTCTGAGTCACGTATAGCCATTAAAACATCCATTTACACACAAGTAATTAGGTAAACATTGCTTCCCCTGATATTATCATAACTCACCCGCTATTGTTTTGTAGGGCTTTCAAAGAAAATGCGCTGAGCTTCGTTGTTTTGTTTATTTAGCAGACGCCTTTATCCAAGGCGACTTACAGAGACTAGGGTCTGTGAACTATGCATCAGCTGCAGAGTCACCTACAATTACGTCTCACCCAAAAGACGGAGCACAAGGAGGTTAAGTGACTTGCTCAGGGTCACACAATGAGTCAGTGGCTGAGGTGGGATTTGAACCGGGGACCTCCTGGTTACAAGCCCATTTCTTTAACCACTGGACCACACAGCCTCCCGTAACTGGAGGACGTTTGTTGAAATTACATTTTTAAAAGCGTAGCTTGTATTCCCCAACAATGGTTTCAAAATGATATTGTGCCTCGGGAGAAGTCGATAAGTCACATTGTATTCAATTCTAAAGTGTTCCAAATATTAATTATATATCTGCTTGTGTCTTCTTTCTTAACAGTAGGTTGTTAACGCTTCAATACTTAATGCAGGTTGATCTCAAAACTAGTTTGATGTGGCTCTCTTTAAAATATTTCATTTTTAATTATTGAAATGCACAGCTACCAGTTATAATTGCATATACGATACATCCTGGGTTTATTTTCCTCAACAAACAAAAAGAAATGGACAGATAATTATTTTTATACAGGTATTTGGTTATTTTTTTCATTTCATCATATGATTCTTATTTTCTCTGAAAGGCTTATGAATTTATTCATTACTTATTTGTGAATGGTGTTCTTGAAAGTTCAAACTCAATTTGTTACCTCTTCTATGACAATAGAATAATTATTTATTAATAAGCAATGGTAGCACAAGGGCAGCACATTGATATGAGCCATTGTTGCACTGGTACACCAGTGGTAACATTTTCATATTTTTGACATACCAGTCCCTTATTATAGTTTCCCATACTAAAATAGCGAAGTGAAATCATGGTAAATCATAGGTAAGCATTGTAAAGACTACCAAGGTATGGTAAAGCATTTTTAAAAACATGGTTAAAATTGTATAAGGGATGGTATCACAATAGGGCTAGCAACAAATAGACCAGTAAACTAGTCAAATAGAAAACTGACAGTCAACCTTAGAATCTGGTAGTCGACTAATCGAAAATCACGTGATTATGACATGATAGTGAAGCGAGCCTTTAGCGTGCCGTTTCAGATGGACAGAAGTGCAATTGAAATCCACTAACATATAAATGACATTTTAGAGCATTAATAAATATATTTTAAAAAAACCAAGCAGTGCACAATCATAGTGTTATAGATAGAGCACCAGCCATTAGCAAATACTTTGTTTGTCAAAATTGTGTAAGGGATGGTATCAAAATAGGGCTAGCAACAAATAGACCTTTTTGTAACGAGGTGTTCAGTCCTGGTCACCTCTTTACAAAAAGGATATTGCTGCTCTAGAAAGAGTGCAAAAAAGAGCAACCAGAATTATCCCGGGTTTAAAAGGCATGTCGTATGCAGACAGGCTAAAAGAATTTAATCTGTTCAGTCTTCAACAAAGAAGACTACGCGGCGATCTGATTCAAACATTCAAAATCCTAACAGGTATTGACAATGTCGACCCAGGGGACTTTTTTGACCTGAAAAAAGAAACAAGGACCAGGGGTCACAAATGGAGATTAGATAAAGGGGCATTCAGAACAGAAAATACGAGGCACTTTTTTACACAGAGATTTGTGTTGGTCTGGAACCAACTCCCCAGTAATGTTGTTGAAGCTGACACCCTGGGATCCTTCAAGAAGCTGCTCGATGAGATTCTTGGATCAATAAGCTACTAACAACCAAACGAGCAAGATGGGCTGAATGGCCTCCTCTTGTTTGTAAACCTTCTTATGTTCTTAACCGGTTGACCTGTTAGACTATTTTTACCTGAACTCTGTCAAATTAGTACTTGTTCTACCCTATATCACAATTGTATGAACCAACATTCATTGCAGTATTTCTGTATCAGTACCAGCAAAAAGAAAGAACCCTTGCAGTCCACGGCAATGGCAGCACAATGAATTTAAAACAAATATTGTAAAGCAGCCCTGATCTTGTAGAATGGCACTGCAATTATCAAATATCAGACAGGTAATAATAGACAACTCCATGCACTGAGAACACTTCATTATTCAAAAGCAAGAATCATGAAGTATAGACGCTTCACAAAAGCATTCAACTACAATTGAAGACATGTATGTGCTAGTAATACACTAATACGTGTGGCTCGAAATAGGACACCAGGGCGCTTAATCAATCAATGTTCAATTGAGGCAAAATAAAAAGCCACGGCCAATCAATAATTAATCGATCCATTGTTGCAACTGCAAACAATTACTATTGGGATATTATTGGTATTTCATTGGTGTGTCAAAATATGAAAACCACAGTGGTCCATATCAATGTGGCCGCCCTTGGGCTACCATTGCCTATAGTACAGAACCTTTGTAATGCCATTGAAGACCATTTGGAAGACCCCAATCTACCCATAGTTACACATGAATAGCTGGCCCAAGGTTAGCACCGACAATCCTAGATCATGTTTTATTCATGTCGCCTATGGGTGCTCAGAATATTGATCTCCTATTTTTTGCCCTTTCTGTTTAATGAAGCGTGTTAGTCAGGAATCAAGAAATTACTGGTAATAAATAAAAGAACATTGCCAGGCTATGTAAAATTAACTGTTGTAATGAGGAAATTAGTGACTTTTATTGGCAAAGCCCTCATCCTTTCATTAAAAGTCATATTTCCGACCATCTATCATGCAATGAGCACTCAAGCAGCTCGGAGTTTAATGAGCGTGGATTGTCACCTTGTTCCAATTATCTGTTACCTTTGACTTCCCTAAGCACAGAGGCTTTAAAAGGCAGTGTGCTTATAATTAGCGGCATTAGTTAAGTGGAGAATGAATGTGTGCTCCTAGCTGACTGATAAACTGCTGTGTTAGCACAACTGATGTGAAAGAGATGCAAAATCAATGCACACTGTGTTTTAAGGTAAGTAATACTGTACTATATCTCATTATCTATTGTTTGAGCAATCTAATATATTGGGAGAGCAGTGCATGGAATATAAATAGTGCTATAAATTATACTGTTGCAATATCAGCATTACATGTTTAAGGGGTTTTAGTGAATTAAACAGTTCCTTAACTCTTACCTGTCGTGCATTCCTATCAGCTATGTTGCATGTTTAAAAGAAGCATTTGTTTTAGAAAACATGTATTTTCATAAAAGAATCTGGTGCCCTGCTTAAATAAAGCTCTGTCTTACTTCCACTTCCTACATCATTGTCTTCTGGGTCAAAGCATGTCTGAAAAGCATGTCGTAAGGGGAATCAACTCCTTTATGAAACGACCAGGGAAGTGAAACACTACCTGAACGTAGGGGATTCAATTACAGCTTTCTTTAACCTAGTATTTAATTGAGTGCACTCGGCTCTCATGCCTTTCTCTGGTGGCTTGGATTTGAATTTGGCTCCTCTGATCACAATTAAATTAGTTTAGTTGCCTCAACCTAGCCCTTGCAATCCACATATAACATCGTCCATGGTTTATCATGAACACTAAATTAACCAGGAGAATCCATGTTGTCTGCTTTACATAGGGTTGAAAACACTATATACAATACTTTTCTTTACACCACTACATTCAAGTTAGGTGGAAATCATGACAGATGAATTCAGCATCCCTTTGTTAACTAATTGTGATTCCAATGCTCCTATAAACATCCGCTCCAAGTTTAAAATCAAGATTGCCTGCCAAATTGTTTTTTGCATTTTAAAACATTTCATTTCCTCTGTGTAGCCATGTATAAATGTTAATTTCATGTCAAAGAGATAATTACAGAATTCAGAGAAGTTCAACACTCCAATAAAGGCCACCCTGCTGACATTTAAAACCAAAACTGCACAGAAAGAAAAAAACAAAAGAGATGTTTTATTCATGGAGAAATTGAATATCTTCCCCAAGAGAAATTGGTGGTAACATTAAAAGTCATACTGTTTTGTTTTGTTTTTCTTGTTAAAATGTCATATAGGATTTTAGTCAAGTATTTGGAGATTGATTTTGTGTAAATTGGATGTATTTTACAGATTAATTTGCTTTGCAAATGTTTGATTTCTATTCTTTTAAAATGTAAAAAACATTTGATTCAGTCATGTTGGATAAGTCATCCATAAACTTAGGCTGTGTAAAGTGTCTTTGCTGCTCTGGCACTCCCGCTGGTTAGGGGGGCAAAATAGTCAGGGGTGGTTTCTCCTACAGCAGACCAAGCAAACCCCTGCAGGGCTGGCCTTTGTTCCCCAGCCGCCAGTACCGTGTGTACAGAGGTACAGGTAGTGGACAAATAAATGGAAACACCTGGGTAAAAGAGAGACACCAAGTATATTGAAAGCAAGGGCTTCCACACAGGTGTGGCTCATGCGTTAATTAAACAAATAACATCCCAGCATGCTCAGGGTCATGTATAAAAATGCTTGACAGGCCTGGTTGCCTATAATTATGGTCAGCATGGCTGCAAGAGGAAACCTCAGTGACTTTGAAAGAGGGATGATTGTTGGAGCGCGTTTGGCAGGAGCTTCAGTGACCAAGACACCTCAACTTGCTGATGTTTCACGGCATGGAACTCCGAGGGAAAGACATAATTTGCAACAGTGAGCAGAAGCGCATACTCCAGGATCGTGATATCCATGCATTAATTCGAAGTGCAAGGCAAAACAGGCAAGCGACTGCAGATCAATCGACTGCAAATTTCAACCTGGGGCGTGAGCAGCCAGTTTAATCAAAAACGTCCGCCGAGAACTCCCCAGATCGGGATACCATAGTGGCGCAACGTCCTATTAAGTGACTTTACATTGGTGTTTCCATTTTTTTGTCCACTGTCTGTAACTGGCTTGGATGTGGGATCGGAGGACACCCACTGACCTTCAGTTCACCTGAGCTGTTGTAGGGAACTGCTGTGGCAGGGTAGCATATTTGAACATTTTAAATAGAATTATAAGTGACAGCAGAAAAGTTTTAGGGAATTCATTGTATAAGCCACTTATTTTTAGGGATAATCCCAGGATTTATCCAAGAAGTATTCCCAGTGCTGTAAAATGCTCTAAAAAAAGAAAGGGCTGGTACCTCCCATACATGAGTCCACGGTTTTTTACATTTACAATGTACAATGTAAGTTATAGGCCAGACAAATCTGTTTCAACAGTAAGCTGGTATTTTTACATTGTGGTAACAGAAAAGCATGTCTCCTCTCAATCATTCAAATGGAGCTGATTAATTTCCCAAAGCACACACACACAGAGCTCCTTGGTGCTGGCCAGGCAGTCAGGTGAGCTGTCTATTATCACATTTAAATTGTCGTCATGAGCTCACGGAGACATGAAATCGTCAGATCCATACAAAAATTAAAGAACCGTCAAAAATCAATTTGAAGGCAGCTTTTTGTAGCACATGCTGCTCCGGTGTGATTGTGCTTAATTAATTATTTCCACATGTTTTAGCCTGGCCCGTCCGGTTCTTTATAGCAGAAAATTACTAAAAGGAATTCATTTCATCTTGTTCAGCTGGTGGAACAATTTTCTACTTGTCACTCAAGGATCTCATGAGAAGGACTCTGTATTCGTCAGTTAATTTTCTCTCTCTACTTTTCTGCTTGGAAAGTGTCTGGAGTGTTAACTCACTAGTGGCTTTTCTTTCTTTTCTTAAGCTGTTGTTGTTATGAGGTTTTCTACAGGCTGTGTGAGCACCGTGCTGATTCAACAGTATTATGGATTTAAAGGGCTTACTGTTACATCGCTGTGTATCCCCTCTTACTTTCTTTGGCTTTGTTTTGTTTAAAACCTGATTATAGTTCCTGTTGTGCATTTCTGAGAGTGTCCACAAAACAGCTGTACAAGCCTAGCTGAATCCAGTTCTGCCAATTGCCTGTAGTGTTATCTTTGTTACTTACTCAATATGTAGCACTTCGTGGCCCCTATAACTGCAGTCTATTTAGGGTTCTTCATATTAGGTGCACAGAATACTGTCATAAAGTATTTGCTTTGAGCTGGTTCTTCATTTTAACATTGTGAAACCTCTTAATTGTCAGTTTTGCCACTTAATGCAGGAAAGATATATCCATGAGTTGAATTGAATTCAATCAACTTTTAAAGTTTAGCCCTGCTCATTCTTTTAATGTAATTATTCAATTATAAATGAATTTGTCATAGCGAGTCTAAATAAAATAATAATGTCTTATTATAAATACAGTACTGTTTTAATTGTCTTCCATTTCCCTTCTTTTTGGCACTGTTTTCCAGTAGCGACGCAGGGGGCTTCCTTCGTGTCTTGTTGATTAATCTGATAAGGAGGGTGTTAGACATGATCAACACTCAGGTTGTCTGTGTCAGACCATGTTTAATTAAAGGGGGAAAAAAGCTGTTAATGTTACAAAACTGGTAACTCACTGGTATCTTCTGCCACTTTGCTGATCAGTATTAGAGTAACATAATTCAGGCAGAATAACTGCAAACATTATAAATGGGTAAGGGAGGGATAACAGAAACTAAATCTTAAATGGGATCTGTTGCTTCAGTGTATTCAGGATGTCCCATAAATCAAGCATAGGTATAACTGTAAATGTTGGTGGTCTCTATATTTCTTGCAAGTATGTCTTTAGGCAATTATATTTCCTATGACATCTGAACCTACAAACTCACACAATATCTATAGTTATTTATAGTTATTTATAGTAGGGAACAAGATTAGTTATATCTTGTTCCCTACTATTTTATTGCTGTAGTGAGTTATGTCAGCCATACATCAGCTGGCCCATTTGTGCAGAAAGTTGAATTGAATAGTGTGATATGGCTAGCTGTCGTCTCCTCTGAAAACTCACATGGGATAAACAGGTGGCAGCCCTTCTTGAGAGTCATGGAAATGTTAACAAAACATATAAATGGTAGGACACCCCAGGCTTAAAATCCAGGGAAATAAATAGTCGATGCTTTGGCTTCCCACTGTATGAAATGAGTTGGACTTTGTTGTAGTTGTAGTTTGCAGTGATTTTGTCGGGGACATTTCCGTGATTAATGTGCTGTTAATTTGTGTTTGAAGCCGCTGGGAGTCTAATGATGAATAAGCCAGCAGTTCAAAAAGCATTTGTGTGAAAGTGCTGCAAATTATAATCAATGGGAAAAAGAAACAGATTTCAGATTACTTGATGTTCCCAAGAGTTTAGTCTCTTTTCTTTTTCTTTCTTTTTTTTCAAAGAAGGTGATGACACATCTCATATAACAGGCATAGGCGGCTATGCAAGTAGTTTAAAATCATTTAGGCTGGATTTAAAGGAGTGCTATTCAATTATTTAACATCCAGTTTCTTCCATTAGATTTATTTATACCATAGTTATTACTGCTCCCCCTTTTATTGGGCTGAGAATTTTTAGGTTCTTAACTTTACACATTTCGGGATGTGCAAATAAATACATTGCTATAGCTGCTGGTATCTTTGCTGCAGGTCACATGATCCAATTACAGCTTCGCCATTGGAGTGAACTTCAACACATGATTAGGTACCAGGAAGCCACTGCTTTTCATCAATAGTGTTGTGTTCTGCATAAACTATGAGTACAAACCAAAGATGTTCAACATAACCAGTGATAATACTGCTAATAAAAGGGAATACAATGGATTTTAAAGCATCACTCCTTTAAGATTTGCAGTATTGTACTCTTCTCCCGCATATGTCCTTCCGCAAAAGCCGCCTTCCATTCCTGAAAAATAACAATTTTGGTTTAGCCTAACTGAGCAATTTTAATAACATGGTTTAAAGATATCATTACTGTGTGACAAATAACCTGCAATGTTCACGCTTCTCAGTTACATCTGCTAATAAGCCTGCTTTGATTAGGGTTCGGCTAATTAAATGAGATACAGTACTTTCAAATCTGATTACTGTTATTACTATAACAATCTTGAATTCTGTCTGACCTTTCAACTTGAACAAATCTCTTGACCTAATGTTCTGTTGTAAAATTGTATGAAACTACCAATACTGAAGTTTAGTTTCCCAGTGCTAAGGAAATATGGAAATTAACTAACTAAAAGCAGCGAAACAATGTATAAAAGTATAAGTGAGTCTTATACCTTTTGTACACTCCTGAAATAATTCACAATCAACACACGTCGAAACCATTTGGTTGCCATTGACTTAATTCGCAGTTACACAACTTGAGTATCGTACACTATTTCGGTGGTACCCGATACGCACACAAACGACAATAATGCAATTTCTTCCTGTAAAAACCGGTGCGTGTCCATAACTGGGGCTGATGCATAACAGTATGCAATGTGCTATTTGCAGCTCAGTCAGTGCAGTTGCAGAGGGAAACTGGTTCCTGAGGTACTGGGGTCAAATCCAGCTCTTGGAATTCTTTTTCTTTTTTTTTTTTTTTTTTTTTAAAACAACCGTCTTCATTAGAAATCGACCAGTTTAGACCAGTTTTACTTCAAGAAGTCTTTATTTCTATTAGGCTATGTGTATTCTTATTGGTGACTGTATCCGCTGGAATAGGGTATTGCATGTGATCAATACAATCTTGATGAGTAAGCTTGTATGACAGTTGATTGTGTTGGCCCATACCAAACGGACTGCCCTGGTGTTTTATATAAATTCTGTTTCAGTTTCAGCTGTGGGGGCTGCTTCTGAAAAGACTTCTATGATGACCAACAGGGGTGTGCAACTGTAATTTCTAACTCCTTTGCATTTGCGACAGCACTGAGTTAGTGAATGGAAAATCTCAATGCAGTACAAAGTTTCCAAGGGGACAGAAATTACATCTGCACACCTAAGATTCAAAAGGCTATGGCTTTCAATTGTTTTAAAAAGATTTATTTTTCACAGCACGAAATAGGGCCAGAACTAACAAAGAGAACAGAACAGTGTGTTAACAAATAGCTTTATCAATCACACGGTTCTAAATAAAAACACCACGGTTGGAGAAGTTTGACAGTATCCAACTCTTTAGCCGATGCCTTCTCTGATTGAGCTGTTATTCGAGTGGAAATCCCAAATATTACACTAGCAAACATCTGCTGGTTATTTGATTTGATTTATGCATGTAACACTTCGCTGGGGCGATGCTGCCTCATTTCAGGGTACGCTTGTCAGCAGCATCACCAAGGGCCTCATTTAAAAGATAATAGAAGAACCTAACAATCCAGCAGTCCTTCAAACTAAATCCAGTGCCCAGGTTCCAGTAATCACAATTGCAATTCATCCACTCCTGTGCATTTTAAGTGGCAGTGCTTTGCACATCAGCCGTCGTTGAATGAGAATGTAAAAGTCATCTTGCAGTAGCCATGCGTTAATTCTCTGAACAGATTAGTGAATATGAATCCATTAGCTGAAAGCTGTTTCCCTAACCGGAAAGAGAAGCTGATGATAAGCCTTTAATATATGTTGTACGTTGTACATCATTTTGTATTCGTATTTTTTTTTTATAGATATCAGTGAACCCAATAGTGTAACATTAAGTTACATCTAATATACATAAAGGTGTCAGCTTTACTCAGCTGGAGTTACCATCTTCAGTGTTTTTGTACAAGAGTGATAGTAGCAGTTGCTATTGATGTAATGGTAACCACAGTGAAACTATTTCATATTTTAACAAATGGTATAACAATAGTTTGAGCACACAATTCACACTGGTAATCCATTGGTACAATAGCAGATCCATAAAGTAATACCATGCCAGTTCAGTTATCAGAGTCTTATGCATTTACTGATATGTTATTGATTTATAAATAGTCCAATCACTTTGTTCCTATCAGGACTACTGTATTGTACAGTCCCTTAATTAGATTGCCACTACTGCTGATGCTTCTGCTATAGTTTCTTTAATAGCATATTAGTATCTTCAGTTTTGAAGATGTGTTTTCTTACACAGTGCCTTCTTTCCCTTTGTCTCGTCAACAGGAAGTGAAAGTAGCGATGCCCTACCGGAATCCATGCCGTCTGTCCCCGGGACCCTCCCCCACTTCCTGGTGGAGCCAGAAGACGCCTACATCATCAAGAGCAATCCCATTCACCTGCGATGTCGCGCCAGGCCGGCCATGCAGATCTTCTTCAAGTGTAACGGAGAGTGGGTGCACCAGAATGAGCATGTTTCAGAGGAGAGTGTGGACGAGAGCACAGGTACTGACTTTAACATCCAAGAGCTTCTAGATCAGGAGGGGTCCAATATGTGGATCACGGGTGAGAGATTTTTGGGGGATCTTTGAATATTTCAAGCATGAATTTTGAATAGGCCTGACTGCACAGCATCCCTGACTGCTGTAGAATACAGAATACAGATGTATGGCAGTCAGTGAAGTAAGCTTCATCCAGTTGCCCAAGTTTGCTCTCATTTTAGCAACAACCAACCTAAAATCTTGAAATTTGTAGAGCTTGGTTAAACTGTAACCTGCAATCAAAACCAAGCATCTAAATTTTAGATAAATATTTACTGATATGCAAGAAGTACTGAAAGCTCCCAAATTTCCTTTTATGCTTTGGCTCTGTCTCAATTTTTTTTTGTTTTATTATTTGGTTAAAGCCATGATAATGATTAGTCAATAAATGTAACTCTTATTCACTTATGGTGGATATAACTTAGATACACTAAAATATATTAGTTGACGTATTGGCCAATGCTCTAGGCATCAGTTAATACATTTAAAGATAACATTTTCTGAAAAAAATGTTTTTTCTTCATCCCCGGGATAAGGTGATATAATAGAGCAGCCCACACATACTGCACAGCACAGGGCATATGTATATCACACTTGAAAGCTTTCCATATATCTACAGAACCACTTATCCAGGGGTAAAGGACATTCTTTAGTACAAGTAATTGAGAGAATCAGAATGTAGGAACGTATGCAGATAACTAAAAGTCTGCCTTTATGTACTGTAGGTACGTGTACAACACCTATAGGTAACTGATCTGGAGAACTTCTTATCCAATTGATTTGCTTACACCATTTAGCACAAGTTAGTAAGGGCATCAGAATCTGGAAACACATGGAGAAACTGTCCATGTGGCAGGGGATGTGTGTTACTAAAATACTTCTTTATGATATATCTTTAATGTAAAAACAAAATTCTACAAAGTTATATTAAAAATGATCTTTAATAGCCATTATTATTTTTACCATACACTTTGTTTGACTATTTGAATAAATTGCCCTGTCTAAACACTGACACCTTTTAAGAAGCTAAGTTAAATAGACAAATGTTTCATTAAATGCATTTATGTGTTAAGTATTTCCTACTTTACACTCTTAAAACTGGAATTTCTGTTGAAAAGTATGTTGGGAAAATATTCTCAAACAAAGAAATGTGTTTAAGAGACAGAGTAGCTTAACTGAATCACTCTGTCAGATGTCTTGACCTAATTGTATTATAAAGCCTTGATGATATTCAAAGCAGCTCTTACAAGCAGCAAAGAGTTTCACCACATCAGTAAGTTCATTATTGTGTGATTGCTCTGCTGTGAAATTGTGAAATCTGTTTTCTAAAAGCTATTCATATTAGGAACATTAAACTCAAATCCATTTATGTTTTTTATTGTTACTATTAAGTAAATGCTACAATGTGAGTTAAAATACATGTGCTTTGAACCATTTTTCAGATAAATAGTGTATGATTTAAAATAAACCATATTGTATCTAATGGGTATCTATTGGGCACAAAAAAATCATATTGTACATGATAAAAAAAAAAATACAAATACAGTAGAAGCCCAGTCATCTGAAGAGCTTGGGAGACAGTAATTGTTCATATGACTGAAAGTTCGGATGAACACAAGTTTACAGAAAAACAGCAATACATGTACATATATATCAATCAATCAGTCAATCTTTATTTTATATAGCGCCTTCATAGTGGATCACCATCACAAAGCGCTTTACAAACGGCTCGGGACGCATAACTCCAGTCGCGGTCATCTACCGCACGGTAGAGCCTGCATCGACGGGCTCTATCGCTTAAATAATACGAAGACGATGTAATATAAAGCTACTTTCTATTTGTGTATAAGGCACATTGGGCCACTATTTTACATACTATACAGTGCACGCTACATGTATTGTGAGCAATAATTTAATGTGCACGATAATGTCAGAGACTTACCCGTGACCACCATGATATCAGAAGCCCCAGCAGCCTAGGTGTATCTTTTGGTCAGTAGCTTATTGTGAAGGTGGAGGTGGCTTACATTGATCGGAAATGAGTGATCGACAGACCCAGCACTCGGCAGCAGGACAGGCAGAGGCAACGGAAAGTGAAACTGCACTGCTTACCTTTTAATTTTATTCCTTGTGTGATGTAAAAAAAAATAGAAAAAAGCCTTTTTCCTTTCTTCTTTAATGCATATACAATAAAAGTCATGTTGTGCAATGGCATATTTTTCTGTTTGTTCTGTTTACTCGAGAAATATTGACAACTTTTCTTCCTTGTCGGCACTGTCACAGTTTCCATGGATAGGGTTGACAGTGCTATGTGAGTACAATCACATTGGGGAAGCCAGTAACCTGGTAGAAGCCTACTTTCATGTCCTATAAACCTATCCTCTGTGTTGGAAATGTAATATAATTCCCTGTGAGCTTTAGCAGGGCATGTTGTATTATACATATGAGTAGCTACAGCTTTTAATGGCAGGGATCGTGTGAATCTAACTAAACATAGGTGTGCAGTTAAAGCAGTGAAAACTGCTATTTTCATTTAACTCCTTTTTGTTTCAATGGATCTTTCCGTATGCTTTTCTTATCTCTTTCTCTCTCACTCTCTCTTATACTAAACTCAGCTTTCCTCAATTGGCAGGAAGCACTGCTTTTGATAGACGCTGACTCCACCCACTCATCACCCATTGGCCCATCGGTATCCCCTCACATTCACACACAGGCTGCTCAAGGAAAGAGGGAGAGTGACACAACAGCACACATACATCACACCAACACAGCAAATTCCCAACCCAGTCTCCAGTGCATTAAGTCCATAATTTTCAGGCCAGAAAAAGCGCTCCTATCAGTGGTTAAAGCCTGGTCTCCATACACACTGATAAATGATCACTTTAATACATGCGCTAAAATTATCACCCTTAAGTAAATACGGTGTGAATGAAGCTTATCTTATTATTCAGAGTAGGGTGCCTCATTTAAAAACATTATCATGCATTACCATACAAATCACATATTCATTCTGATTATCAAAATTAGTGTGAACCATAATATACCCACTATTTCGCGCGATAATGTATAAAATTGCAATATTAAATACGGAAATCATTAACGTGCACAGTAATTGCAATTATAGCGACCCATAAAGTTTAGCTCCTTTTCGTAAATGAGGCCCAGTAGATCTCAGCAAGTTGTAAACTGTGTAATAAAGTTTAATACGTAAAGGCTGTGGGGCTACACATTTTCTGTGGGTTTGTAGGATCCCACAACTCCACACTAGACCGGTTCTGTACAGAAGGTTCAAAAGACATGTGCACAATGACAGTCAGAAAGCAGACAAAAAAGAAAGATAAATGCTACCCTCTTTTTGATTCCAGCTAACTGTCCATTCTAACCTGAAGTGGCTTCTTTTTTTTTTTTTTCACTCCAACTCTATAAACTGTGGTTGATCCCTGGAGCCAGCATCGCAGCTGTTGTGTGTTCTGATGCGCTAGGGAGGCAATAAGCTGATCCCTGGAGCCAGCATTACACTTCAGCCATCAACACCAGACAGAAGGATATCTACATCATCATATGGAAGGAAGCGCAAATGGATGGAGACACAGATGGATCTCATTAGTTTACTGTAAAGCTACGTCTTAGTTGGTGCTTATCTTGGCGAGAGCCGAGTTCAAATCAGCATGAAGTTTTAACATCTACTCTCGTGTAATGGAAATCATTTATATTACATTCGCATTATTTCACAAAATCCTTTCAATTTCAGTCCCAGTGCCCTTTAAACATTGGCATTGCTAGGCAACTTCATTCTAGAGGAATACAAACTATATAATTCACAGCACAACAGCATAATTATGAAATCTGAAGGAGAAATGATAATGACATCTACTAACTGAAGAGGTCAAGATGAGGTCTGTACAGCAGGACTGTGTTTGTCATCATGTCACGATGAACAGGTGTGTTGGCTGGGTTTATACTTTGTGCTATACAATGCCGTTATTTCAGGTGACATTAATGATACACTAGAGCACATGGAACAGTGCATATATATATATATATATATATATATATATATATATATATATATATATATATATATATTCTTTTCTGCTGCGTTGGAACTTCTAAAGTCTCTAAGTCGCAAGCTTAATAAAAAAATAAAATCGAATTTGAAGAATGTAGTGGAGAAAAACAAGTTATTACATTTTTTTTATTATTTTAAGGATTTATAAGGTATATTGAAAAAACACTGTACTTTTTATTCTGATTGTTTATACTGTTTTTATTTTTTATTTTATTTTCTATTTTGAAAATTGTAGGTTAAACCTGTCATACAGTAAATCTTACCTCATTGAAATTGAACTTAAATGGCAACTGCAGGTCTGAAATATCATATAATAAAACAGCTACTCTGTAAGTACAACTGGGACACCAGAGGGCAGGTGTGGAAAAAGTATTCAAACGTGTTACTTGAAGTACTGTTACTTGTAAAAAAAAATGTAATTAAGTAAAAGTCAAAGTATCCTTCTAGAAAACGACATGAGTGAAAGTACAAAAGCATCATATTTTAAAAGTACTCAAGTATCAGAAGTAAAAAGTAGCCGCCCTTAAATTCTACCCGTGGAAATCTGCTGGTACCCTGAGTTACACACCAAGTATATTTATCAGGGGGCTCTACTATTTTACACACACCTGTACTAATATACATTGAAATCTCAATTCAGGAATTTCAATTTTAGTCACAACCTTTATCCATAAATAAAACACAATTCATGAAACAATTCTAGGATCAAATGTTAAAAATGTGAAATCCTGTTTTGAAACTGCTTGTAGATTCCCGTTACTCTTCTAAACTACTAAATGCATCCTCTGCAGCTAAACAAGCGGGACCACAATCAACACAGATGAGTCAAATTACTCAAAAGCAGTATCTTCTTCTTCGTTGGGGGTTTCGTTGTGTTTGTTGATTGGTTATTTTAAAAATCAAAACGGTCTCTGGTTGGGCATCAACATACTATGTCAGGGATGGCAAACCTTTTTTAGCTGGAGTGCCCAAAGTCAGATTTACATATATATATATATATATATATATATATATATATATATATATATATAATCACTAAGTGCTAAAGATGCCAATGATTAAGGGGATGTAAAACGTTATATGGTAACTTTTTAAAACAACATTTATATTCCTTGTGTTTATAATTAAGTTTTTATTGACCACATACCAACAAAACAAAGTTTTAATATTGCAGTATTGCTACACTACAGTGAAATGCATGAATTACATTTCATCACGGTTGAGAATTTTAATGCTAAACTACATTAAAATAAACAATCACAATCACAATGCAATGCATCGGTAACCCTGCATCGGTAACGCTGGCCATATTGTCAGTTTTTTTGTTTGCAGTTGCACACAAACATTATTGGTGTACCTTAATTTTTTTCAACTGTGATATATTTACTTCCTTAAACATATCTACTGTTTTTACATTTTGTAAAATAACTAGCAGTATCTATTATAGTAGCTATTTTTGGGGGGGGGGGGATAGCTGTGGTTGTCTTCATACAGTGGTGGGAAAAGCAAGTTGTAAAAAATTCTCAAAAAAACAACAACAAATGTCTCAAAATAAATTATGCCTCTGATATGAGAACATTTGTGGATAGGCTATTAGTTTTTTTTCAACATAGTTTGACACCTGCATTTCCCCCATAGTGTCAAGATTACATAAAAAAAAAAAGCATCAAACATCATCTGAGATACAAGTACTGTATGTGACAGTGAATATATTTTCGCTTGGATTATGTCATTCAGGATTTTTTAGGATCCCCGACTCCAACTAAATTGTGTCAGAGTGTGAAGTATGAATAGTACAGGAGATAGCGGTAAGCAAAGTTCTTCCTCCCCAGACCCCGCTGACACATCCATAGCTGACCACAATTACATATAGACAGACTTACTGTTTTTATCTGCTTCCTCCTGGCCCCAGAGTGCAGCACAACAGCATGAAACAGCCACAGCTGAATAGAAACATTCAGATAATAATGGCTACAGTTAGCACTGCTAATTACTCGGGGGCGGGGTCGTCCTTGCAAACCAAACTGACTGGCTTTCTAAAGTGCCAATCAGCTCTGATTGCGGACGGGGCAAAAAAAAAAACAACAACTAGCAAACAGCTGCTGACTGCATGCCACGGGTGCCATAGGTGCGCCATCCCCGTACCATGTCATCAAAGCGAGCAGATACTTGGCGCATGCAGCTCTGCTTTACCCAATCAGAATCCTGGCCAGCGCAAGAGTCAGGGTGCTGAAAGAACAAGTAGCGAGATATTTCTGGGAAATGTAGTGGAGTAAAAAGTACAATATTTTCTAAACAAACGTACTTAAGTAAAAGTACAAGTATCCCAAAAATAAAGTACTTAAGTAAAGTACAGATCCCGAAAACAAATACTTAAGTAGTGTAAAGAAGTATTTCTACTTCATTACTGTCCACCCTTGCCAGAGGGTAACCACTGACCCCCCTGCAACACTCTAACCCTAGGGGTTGTTAGAAATACAGTATTTCTTACTGGTGTATTTTTTACATTGACAGGGGTGCACAGTAAACTAAACAATAAGAGACACCCTACATTCAACATATTAACTTATAAAATGTATATGTTTATTGCTTAATACCTAAAATCATAATCACTATGTAGGTCTCTAGTACAGGGTTACTTTTTAAAAAGTTTAGGTCATTATTGCATGTTATCAGAACTGAGGCACCTATAAACCAAAAATGATTTGGGAGACTCAAGAGATTTTTTTTATTTTCCATATTAAGAGTGTTGCTCTTTGTGCAATCTACCTTGGCATCAGGTTCTTAGAAAGAGTTTCTTCATAACTGCTGATTAATCCATCATTTACAGGGAGTACATGGTCATATAATAGTAAGCAAAATTGTATTATGGATTAGGAAGATTATCAGCTTGAGAGATCTACACCAAATTAGGTTTTATTGATTACTCCATGGCTTTCCATCGCCGCTGTAAAATCACTAATGGAATCTCTTTATTGCCCACCAGGCAGAAGGAGCATATCTACTGATAAAAAAAGCCCTTGGGCAATTCAGTTGGGCAGAAAAAAACAATGTTTATTATTCTAGTGCCTTGATTTACAACCTTTTTTTAAAACTGTACCCCTTGTGTCTGAAGGTTTCAGCTCAAGTACCCCTTTACACAGTTGCAATAAAAGGCAGAATAGTCTGATTAACAAGTTATCATTTGTCACAACAGATTGGGACTGACAAACTGCTGGTTTAGGGCAGAATACCAAACAGTAATTCCTAAAACTTTTAATTACAGGTCTTTGGACGTATTCGCTTTACTTCCCATCTCAGCATAATTATGCATACCATTTAAAATATTTACAATGTTCTGATGTTGCGTCCCTGTGGCACGTGTTTTCTTACGTGATTGGGAAAATCGCTGTCACCTTTCTCCAGTTATCAAAACCTACCGAGATGAAGGCTTGTCTTTTCTTCGTCAAGAATATAAACATACAGGTAATGGACAAAATAATGGAAACACCAATGTAAAGTCACTTAATAGGACGTTGGGCCACTATGGTATCCCGCTCTGTGGAGTTCTCGGCGGACCGAGAACTGGCTGCTCACGCCCCAGGTTGAAATTTGCAGTCAATTGATCTGCAGTTGCTCGCCTGTTTTGCCTTGCACTTTGAATTAATGCACGGATATCACGATCCTGGAGTATGCGCTTCCGTCCTCTGTTGCCCGTTGCTGATGATGTCATTCCCTCGGAGTTCCATGCCGACATCACCTTAGACACCGTTGCTCATGAAACATCAGCAAGTTGAGCTGTCTTGGTCACTGAAACTCCTGCAAAACGCGCCTCACCCCTCTTTCAGTCACTTTTTTAAAACGAGGGAGTACTAGCGATCTAAGTACAAGTCCAATCCCTCCACCTCAAAATAAAAGCAAACCTGTATCAAGGAAATATGACCACAGTTACACTGAGTTTGGCTTCATTGTGTGTGGAACTGAAAATGATCCAGCAACAGTGTGTGTTGTGCCTAGAAATGCTTGCAAAGGAAAACATGGTTTATTGGTTTAAGCTGTGGGAAAACACTCGCTCTGAGGGAATGCACATATACGCCTTTGCCAGTTTTGCCACCCGGGAAAGTCGTTCTATGTTCGACTTCTACCATTCTAACGGAATGCACTGTAATGAAGTGCAAGGCTCCTTAAAATAATTCTCTACTTCACTTTCTACAAATGTGCTGCAAAATCATAGCAGCCTGTTGCCACACTGTGCCCAGACTGTGATCAGAGCTTTACCAGCAGTTTCACAGGAGCAGCATTTAAAAAGGATTGCTTAGATTAATCTCTAGCCTCAGAAATATGAATAGGGATCCAAACATTATTGATAATTAAATGACAAAGCTTTACAAAATCTTTTACAAGAAACAAACATTAATATATTGGCATTCATGTCGGGCAGAATCGATTTCAGGTTTTAATTTCTTAATTACATTTATCAGTCATTAATCCTTTGATAGGGTGTAGGGCAGACAGGATGGCAATGATTCGATGTGAGGAGTCTGCAATTGGTATACTCTAAGTCAAGTAGTTCCTTTGGCTAGTTCCTTCTTCAGTGAACTGAAGAAGACACTAGTTGAAACGTGTGTCTACTTGACTTTTCTTATAGTTTACCTTAGAATTCAGCATTTTGAAGTTGTAGATAAGTTGTCCTAGAATTCTTTAGAAGGTCCCCTAACAGTTCCTGGTATTCAGAGTACAGTATGCGTCATCACATGCACCAATATTGTCTTTGCTTTTCGACGAAGAGTAATAATACGTTGGTCTGTTTTCAAAATTAAAGAACTAATACCTCAAAAGAACAAAGAAAATAAAAATAGCACTTGCTGATCTGCTGCCTGTCTGTTTACATGAGTGCTGGCGGGAAAATGATCATTTCTGAAAGAAGCACTGTCATTGTACTGCATAGACCAAGGCTTCTGTTCCCAAGCAATTTGCTTAAATTTATTGCCTTTTGGATTAAAAGCATGGGATATCTTGCCAAGCTGAACAACAATCGAACAGCCTGCTGTGAGAAACTGCTTTGTATCCCAGCCAAGTTACAGAACAAGGCTAGTGGAGGTGCACATCAGCGCTCAGGCTATGTTTGTGTCCAACCCAATTGCATGGGGAAGAAAGACGGTTTCTAGCTATTGTAACAACAGGCAATCTTCCTTCTTTGCCTTCTGCCCTAGAACAGGTGATGCAACACCAACATATGCAGCAGGTTCCTTTCTTGTCCATGAAATGGATTACAGTGTTAGCTGCCACACTTGCCAAAATTGATTAAAAAAGCAGTTGAGTTTATTTGTTGTTTTTTCTTAAACTGCATTTGGAAAATGGAAGCTGACAGGTTGAATGCAAATTAATAAGAAAGTTTACAAACGAGAGGAGGCCATTCAGCCCATCTTGCTCGTTTGGTTGTTAGTAGCTTATTGATCCCAGAATTTCATCAAGCAGCTTCTTGAAGGATCCCAGGGTGTCAGCTTCAACAACATTACTGGGGAGTTGGTTCCAGACCCTCACAATTCTCTGTGTAAAAAAGTGCCTCCTATTTTCTGTTCTGAATGCCCCTTTATCTAATCTCCATTTGTGACCCCTGGTCCTTGTTTCTTTTTTTCAGGTCAAAAAAGTCCCCTGGGTCAACATTGTGTATACCTTTTAGGATTTTGAATGTTTGAATCAGATCGCCACGTAGTCTTCTTTGTTCAAGACTGAATAGATTCAATTCTTTTAGCCTGTCTGCATATGACATGCCTTTTAAACCCCGGGATAATTCTGGTTGCTCTTCTTTGCACTCTTTCTAGAGCAGCAATATCCTTTTTGTAACGAGGTGACCAGAACTGAACACAATATTCTAGGTGAGGTCTTACTAATGCATTGTAAAGTTTTAACATTACTTCTCACTAGATGATAAATTAATCAATTTTAAAATAGAGATCCGACCCTGACCAAACGACAGATTAGCATTCATCCAACACTTCATAGTTAATGTATGGAGACAGACAAGGGTCAGAAAATACCACAAACTGTACTGGAACAATGGCAAGACCTTTTAAGTTTTCTACATAAAAGCCCTGAACATAGGTGATACAGTGGACCTGATCCCACAAGAGTTAAAGTGTCCGCTCTGAAAGGTCAGTGTGCAGGCCTGTTCAGAAAGGTCAATATCTGGCTTTTAGAGAGGCCTATCTGTCCATGAACAAAGAATCGACTTTATCAGGGGGACAAATAAGTGTGACATTCCTTTGGAAGCATCCCCTTGTTGCTTATTGACCCAGAACACTTGGATAAAAATATTAAAACAGCTGTGTAAAATGTAACAAAGTTAGGCTTGCCAGCACACAGGCACACACTGCCTCATTAGGAATACTGCAATGAGACCTTTAAATGGGTTACCACTGGAAACAAGAAACAGCTTGCCAAGTACCTACATTAACAACATAACATGGTGTATTGTGTATTCTTTCTTCTTCATTTTATCGTAAATTGAAAAATATCTTCCATTGCCTGCGTCTCTCTGCATCACTCAAAATCCTATAAAGATTTTTAAAGGGACTACACTTATTTTTGTCTAGGTTGCACACTGTTTTAACCTCTATTTAACAATATTTTTATGAGAGACAGGTAAAGGACGAGATCCCTTGTCAAAGGCCTAAAAACGTAATTATCAAGCTCTGTTTCAATTTGTCACATTTCAGTTCTCCATTAAAAAAACAGGAGTCATGAAATACTGGGGTAAACGTTTTAAAATGTGGCACATGCAGACTATTTCAGTGTATTATTATATGAAAAGTCTGTCACCAGACAGTACAACATAAGAATAAAGGTAACCACCACATTGACCTCTTTGTAAAATGCCTTTAAAGAAATTCACAATGTGCATTGCTGTCCGTTATACAAAATTCCCCATTAGAAAAAGGAGAGAAGCAACACTCAGTAACACCCTTGATAGATGTACATCTGTCACATATTATTATTATTATTATTTATTTCTTAGCAGACGCCCTTATCCAGGGCGACTTACAGCGCTGCTCAAAACATCTGGCTTCAAAGCATCCTACATTAAAGCATTCTTGTCTTTATGTGATCATGTTGTTTTGTACCATTAACACACGTTTTTACATTACATTAACATCAGCTACTGTCATATAAAATAGCAGGGGATCTATTTTAATGGGAAACTAATGGCAATCATATTTCACATTGCTCTATCTGCACACAAGAGAGTGGAACTATTCTTTTACACAAGACATATAATCCAAAATGCATTTTTAAATTGCTAAATAAAATGTTTTCTTTTCAATATATATATACACTGAGTGTACAAAACATTAGGAACACCTTCCTAATATTGAGTTGCACTCCCTTTTGCCCTCAGAACAGTCTCAATTCGTTGGGGCATGGATTCTACAAGGTGTTGAAAGCGTTCCACAGGTATGCTGGCCCATGTTGACACCAATGCTTCCCACAGTTGTGTCAAGTTGGCTGGTAGTGGATCTCTACTCCGAATAGCTCGTTCCATCCCATCCCACAGATGCTCAATTGGATTGAGATCTAGTGACTGGGCAGGCCACTGCAGTAAGCTAAATTCACTGTCATGTTCGTGGAACCATTCCTGGACAATCCTAGCCTTGTGGCATGGGGCATTATCCTGCTTAAAAAATCCATTAGCAGATGGATACACTGCTGCCATGAAGGGATGCTCCTGATCGGCAATGATGTTCAGATATCCTGTGGCATTCAAACGTTGCTCCACTTTTATCAAGGGGGCCAATGTGTGCCATGAAAACACACACCACACCATCACACCACCACCACCAGCCTGCAATGTTGACACGCGGCATGATGGATGCATGTACTCATGTGGTTTTCTCCATACCCTAGTCCTCCCATCAGCGTGAAACAGCAGGAACCAGGATTCATCAGACCAGGCAATGTTTTTCCAGTCCTCCAGTGTCCAGTGTTTTCATTCCTTAGCCCACTGCAATCGCAGTTTCTTGTGTTTTGCTGAAAGAAGTGGAACTCTGTTAGGTCGTCGGCTGCCATACCCCATTCATGTCAAGGTACGACGAGTTGTGCATTGTTTTATGGGTCTTTCGGCACCAATGTTGTCTGTTGCTCTGCACAATTCGTGTCAGCCTCCTTTGGCCTCTTTCACCAATGAGCCGTTTTCGACCACTGGCCTGCCGTTGGCTGGATGTCCTTTGGGTGGTGGACCATCCTTGATACACACGGGAAACTGTTGAGCATGAAAAACCCAGCAGCGTTGCAGTTCTTGACACACTCAAACCGGCACGCCTGGCACCTACTACCATACCCCGTTCAAAGGCACTTAAATCTTTTGTCTTGCCCATTTACCCTCTAAATGGCACACATACACAATCCATGTCTCAACTGTGTCAAGGCTTAAAAATCCTTCTTTAACCTGTCTCCTCTTCATCTACACTGATTGAGATGGATTTAACAGGTTACATCAATAAGGGATCATAGCTTTCACCTGGATTCACCTCGTCAGTCTATTTCATGGAAAGAGCAGGTGTTCCTAATATTTTGTACACTCAGTGTATATATATAGTGTGTGTAGCACAGCCTCATCTACAGAAAGCACAAGCAAAGACGATGGGAACATAAAGTACACATTTTAACCATCTTTACCTGTTTATGAAATCATCCGGAATGGGTTGTATTGTATTTCGAATATTAGTGTGGGGACACACTTCGCTTTTTTATATTTTAATATTCTTCCAAAAAGCCTTTAATTTTGAATTCTCTGAAAAACGTACCCTTTGTACTGTTTTACAGTCTCTCTGGTACCCGGTACACCATCAAATGACCAATCAGACAAAGAAGAAAAACCTCTGTATAGGAGAATGTTTTATTTATTTGACTTCAATTATGGATTGTTTTCCTCTGCATAACATCCTTCTGATATAGTCAGACATTTTATAATATGATTGAATATGGGGGTTTAACACATGTTATGCAGTGTTTTTGTTGTAATATTCAAATATTTGTTCCTGCACCACTATAAATATTGGCCAATCTTTTATGTTGAAACTGCTGAACTTTTATAAAAATCTGCAGCACAGGAAGTTCTGGGCAGCAGTGTGGAGGAGTGTGGAAGATTAATATTGAAATAATCTACTCTTTAAAAAATATCCACCAATGCTGTTATTTAATCTTCCATTTTTTATGTAGTTTGCAGCCAGTGCTCTTTTTTATTCTTTACTGACATTTCCAGTTATCTTTTTATATGTGCATTTATCCAGAAGAAACCTCTGCAACTCTTCCAATGCAATCCCTGCAGGTGTGACACTTGTCCTGCCTGGTTCTCCTCCAGGGGCCTCCAGAATGCCTCTATTCCTGTCAAGACTGTTCCAGTCACTTTTTGCCATGCTTGTTAAGCCTTCTCGTTCAAACGGAAGTCAAGGCCCGGTTTCCCCAAAAAACTGTACTGTCAAGAAATGTATGAATTATTGAAAGAAGCTAGACTGACAGCAACGGCTTTGATGCCAAGATGTGACTTAATGTAGTTTGCAAGTCTTCACCTCAAACTATTTTACCTTAGGGGAACTTATTATTATAATTAATTTCATAGCGGACGCCCTTATCCAGGGCAACTTACAATTGTTACAAGATATCACATTATTTTTACATACAATGACCCATTTATACAGTTGGGTTTTTACTGGAGCAATCTAGGTAAAGTACCTTGCTCAAGGGTACAGCAGCACTGTCCACCACCTGGGATTGAACCCACGGGATTGAACCCCTTTGGAAATAAGTTGTGCCATAAGGAGGGACACAGGCATTTTTTTTTAGATAAATATGTAATTGAATAATTACATTAATATGCAAGGGTCGAATTTGAAAGTTGATAGATCTGTTTTCGATCCAGCTTATTCACTTTCCTGTTGTTTACCTGGATATATCTGCCTGTTTCAAAAGAAAGAACCGATTCGGTTCCAAACAAACTCATTTACTCCAAATGGTGAGTGACTAATTACTGTATTTTGTGCGCTTCTCAAAAATACACAGAAAACTAAGAAATCTACTTCTAACTATAAAACCAAGCACAGACAGAGACAGCTGAGCATTGTCTGGCATTTCTTTCCCAGCAAGGGTCTGTTGTGTGAAGGAGAGATGTCTTTGAGATTCATTTTCCATGGGCTTGAGATACAAGCCTGTTTGTCACTGCCAGCTTGGCCCCTTGTTTGCAATTCGCTGTGGAAGTCTCTGTCAATGGTCTTGGCAAGGCAGCT
Source organism: Acipenser ruthenus (assembly GCF_902713425.1). NCBI lineage: Eukaryota > Metazoa > Chordata > Actinopteri > Acipenseriformes > Acipenseridae > Acipenser > Acipenser ruthenus. The sequence goes on along the minus strand of NC_081234.1, from coordinate 5,372,356 downwards.
GGAAAAAAAACTAAACTGGGGGTTTAGTTTAATAGGGACTGTCTGTGCTTCTCCTGTTTAAAACAAATAAAGCTGACAAATGATGAACTAGCAAAGCGGCACTCTGTCTCCTTTAGAACAAACCATGCAATTATTCACTGCCTGCCAGCTCGAGTTATACTGAGCTGAATCCCTCATCAGCATATCACGATTGTAGTCCTAGTTTTAATTTCTCAGGTTTCTCACCTGGAAACAGCAGGAAGTTTCTTTAAAAAAAAGTTCTCAGTTTGTTTGCCTTTCATTTAGTATGTTACTGTTAGCAGTGTCTTCAGTTTCAAAGTATTTAATTGGCTGCCATGAATAGCAGTCAACAGGGGAAGCAGTTGGTTCCTGCTCCCCCTACGCAACCAACCGGTCTGGCTTCTGCAAGCAGTCATCTGATCCCCTCAGCTGACCTTTCCTATCTGCCTGTACCTCCATTCAGCACGCTGATTGTCAATGAAATCCATCCCTTTCCAGTCTCCTCGCTTCAGCTCAAGACTACATGGTTACTGCCATCGCTCCATCCACTCTCTTGAATTTTTTGGAATAACTTTGGATGCTCTCCACTCCGAAGCATGCCTCCTCCCTGATGAACTAGAATGCATTCACTCCCTCATTCAATCCTTCTGGACCAGCCGCATCCATCGGCTTATCTGGATTTCTGTTACCAATAATTTCATCTTGCAAGCCTATCACCTTCCAGGTATAACTAACTCTGCCAATGCTCTTTCTCAGCTCATTTTTTCCCCCTGACTGTTCTCTATTCAGTAATCTGATACTCAACTAAATTCTTCCCTTCACAATCTGCTTGTTTCGCACAGGACTATATGCCCTCTGCTCTCGCTTTATCCACCTGCTCCTCTTACTCAACTGGCTGGTCCTCCTTCACTACCTCCTGCAAGCAAAATCAGGTATCCCCTTCTTCCTTCAACTGGGAAGTCATTCTATCGTTCCTCATTCACTGATTCACTCAAAAGACAAGCTGTACCTCTCCCTAGGAACATCCAAATCTCCCCCTCCCCCCCATTCCTTTGTATTGGCGCAGCAACCTCAGCAGCTAAAGTAAACATTAACCAGTACCTTATCAGATATCAGATACTCTTTTATATCTATTCCGTCAAACAGAATATTGCTAGCATGCCCGGAGTAAGGGCCATCTCGCCACCGGGACCAGAGGTTTTCTACCACAAGGGGTTTTTTTTTTCTCTTTCCGCTGAGAGACGAAATTAGTCCTTCATTATAATTTTTTTTTTAAAATCATCCAGCATTGATTGTCACTAATTAAAATGTTTCGTTACTAACTCTCTTTTTTTTTTTGCATTGGTGGCGCAAATGCGGGGAGCCGGGGGTCCTCTTTTGGGGGCAAGTGACATTCACTTCCCAACCTTAGGCCCAGCCGAGCTAGCCTCGACCTCCGAGAGGAAAGCTCTCTGAGAGCCAGAGCGGACCCACCGCCAATTCTATTTGAACAATCTCTCATCATTCCAGGTTCCAGCATACATACCCCCAGCCTGGAGGCCGATCGGTTCGGTCTCACAGAGAGGGCAACCCTGCACTCTTTCTCAAATCTCCGTTTTATATCATTGTTAACCTTGGGGGAAGCATTGATGCTCCCAGCCTTGGAGGCCAATCGTTTCGGTCTCACCTCCAAGAAGGCGGGTCTCCTTGAGCGAGGGGGAAACCCTGTATTCTTTACTAACAATTTGCTTTCATCTATGCCAGTGTTCCTCTCTGGCCCCTTCTTTGCAAGCACATAATTCCTATTTCATGTCCCAGAGCTTACTCCTCACAGTCCTTGCTTCTGTCCCATGAATTAGCTACAACCACTTGAATAGTTACAGTATAACACAGAAACATAAGTGAGGTCCCTCTGCAGCGAAGGAACACCTTTTATTAAAATTGTGTAGCAATGCTCTTGGTAAGAGTCACCTTGGATTTGCTAACTTGTTTACATCAGCAAGGTGTCATGTAAAGCAGCTAGTTTGTTTCTGAACTCGTTTTTAAGACACAACCTTTATTCCTCTCAGCTGAAGCCAAAATATTTGAGCTGAAGTCAGCTACAATAATCTTATCACCTGTTCATGCATTCAACCTTCATAGAAAGTTACAAAACCTGGCACAATGGTAAACGCGCAGGAAAGTAGGAAAGCATGGCAAAGCATGGCAATTATAATAGGGATGATATACTATCGAAGAACTATAGCACTGGAGTACTGTGATGAATCTCCTCCTAGCAGCTAATGAGTTAATATCAGTTGAAGACATGTACTTACCTCTCGACTACAGAGCTTGCTCTTTAGTTTATTGGTAAGATGTTTGTCTTTGAAGCTTATGGTTTACAGTTCGTGTCCAGTCCTTGCCTATCTATTCAATTCAATAGAATGAGATTCCAATTCATTACAGTACCAGCAATGGCAACATAACATATGTTGCACCCTGGTTCTAATGTGATTCCATGGTACTGCAATGCATGACTATCTACTCATTCATTGTGATACCAGCGGTATGTCAAGCATGAACATTTTACCACTGGTGTATTTACCAATGGTTCATTTGTAGCTGTGCTTGCCCTCCTATGGTAACAAATCCTTGAATCATTGTATACAATATTTTGTGGAAAGAAAGGCTGAGAACAGGATAGATTTCAGTATTTTATTTGTAAGACATTGATATTTTTATTTGTGTTATTGTCAAGTAACTTTTACAAAGAGATTTCCACACGAGAAAATAAGAAACTCACCTTTTTCTATTTATCTCGCTCTATAAATCAGCTCAAGGCAAAAACTGAAAATAAAGTTGGTTTCTCTGTGTTTTTGGAATCATCTCAATAAACATGGATTATAAACAGATCTGCCAGGCAGGAACAGCAATAAAAGCCCACCCTGTGGAAATGGAAGTTGTTTGCACTGTTGTAAGAAGATATTGCGAGTGCAGCTCTGTCTTAGAGATACAAGCTGTTGGAAGCTTACAGCATTGAAACGCAGCTTGTTTTCATGCATTGCAACACATGTTGCTTTTGGAATAAACCCTAATCCAAACCCACTTGTCCGCATCTAGTGGGTTTACACAGCTGCAGATGCCCATCTTCTTTTGAGCAGCCACACAATAATCGCCGAAGGAGATATATATAGTGTGGAAGATCTTCCAAGCAATGGATATGCGATGGCGCGCAGTCCACCTCCAGAACCATCATTTAGTCTCACTTCAAAGAGGAGGAAAATTGTCATGGTAATAGAAGACATACCATGAATGCAGAGTACTGAAATTATCCCACAAAGGAGGATTGTTGAATAAACCATCTCAGGCGCGTCAGGTCCAGTTTATTTTCACACGCGCTGTTTATTTTACACACACTGTTTAAAAGTTCACTGTAAAACAGGTTTAAAAGGCACTGCATATCAACAGGACACTCAGTACTGCATCACCAGCCCCGCCCCACTCCTTGTTCGCTGTATTTTTAACATACCTCTTCATAGTCGTGCATACCGATAAATCATCTCCTGATCACTTGTTTTATCACCAAACTCCTCAATAATGCGATCCAAGTCATTATTTTATTACTATAACATCTCAAAAAAGCTCACTGATATTCTTTGAGCACTGGATGCAGAAGCAGCTGTCTTGTTTGTTTCTGTCTGTGTTATCTCTGTGGTGCAGGGTCTATGTGTATTGCTCAGATCCGCTCCTTATTTCCGTCTTTTCTCGGCTCCTATCGGTCTCACTCGGCCATTGAAAAGTTTTCTCGGCTGTTTCTGGAGAAAAAGATCTGCGCTTGACGTCTTTTTGATGATGTCGGACAGGGTCCGACATTGGACCGGAAAGGGAAAATTGTAATGTTGGACCTGGTCCGACATAGGACCGCAAAGTTAAACAATTGAAGTCAGAGATCACTTTCTTTAGATCAAGCTCCACATCTGCTTAGCAACAATATGTGATTTGGAACATTGAGGTTTGCCTGATGATTCTGTTGTTTGATTTGAGAATGTAAGATAGATTCCAAACTGAAATCTGGTAAGAACAATAATCACTCAGGACAATGAAGACGTTATTTCCTGCTAGATACAGTATCTCAACGCTTGGTGTGTAATAAGATATATAGTCAAGTGTAATAAAGTATATACTTATGAACAATTCAGAAAGTACCATTGGGATACCATTTCAACACCATTAAGAAATTCTAGAAGAATATAAGGAGACCACAGAAAATCATTAACAAAGATGTCTTGGTTGAAAGCAGCTAAATGTGATAACAGTGCTCTAGTAGCTATTCTACTGTCTGTGAATTCCATTGAGGAAAGATTCTAAAATCCAATATCACCAAACACTGATAGCAGTTATAATATAAATGCAGCTGTGAGCCATGTCACATAGGAAAGAACACAAGCCTAATCACTTAATGAGAGTTGCTCCAGCAACAATATCCATGCCTTCTGCTAGATTAATGTGCATCATATTAATCAAACTTCAGGTCTTGAGTCTTGACAGGCAAGTCAATCATATCTCAAGTAAAACTTTATCCAGCGTGAGGATTTTTTATGAGGATGTATTTGAGTTTCATTGAAAGAGCTCAAGACTAAAATCCCAATATGTTACACTATCTAAGCGGTTTGAGTAGTCCTATTTTAAAAATGCAGAGTGCATTGTAATTGCGTTGCTACAGTTAGTGTCATAGCTGCTTCTATTAAGTCACTTTAACATAGAAAGGGTTTGTATCATTTCAGAAAACCTGAGCTAGAAATAAACACAGCTTCTATTTAATTTAAGGCACTTTTAAGACTTGTGTTAGAGTCATTACTTATCATAAATGTTTGGAGCTGTACAATACCTATCCCCAAAATATTGCTTTCAACATTAACAAAATATACTACTCACACAACTTTGGGATAGAACCGAACAGATTAAGTCATGGATACATGTTCAGTCCCAGCCACCTTGCTAAGAACTCATGTTCTTGTTGCAGGTCTGAAGATCCGGGAGGTGCTGATCAACGTGTCTCGGCAGCAGGTAGAGGATTTCCACGGTCCTGAGGATTATTGGTGCTTGTGCGTGGCCTGGAGCCACCTGGGCACCTCCAAGAGCCGCAAAGCCTCTGTACGCATCGCCTGTGAGTATCCGCCAATGTTTCCCAGAGGCATTCGTGACCCACAGCAATGTTGGGGAAAGATTCTATTTGTCCTGCACCCAGTCCTGGGTTTTATCATTTTCATGTTGAGAAGTATTGCTAAAATGGTAATGGCTATGCTAATCCTTTCCATTGTTAACTGGTATCTTTTACTGAATCATCTAAATAATCAATTGAAACCTTCCAGATTCTTTTTACTTATGAGGACAGGGTAACATAATTCAAAAAAAGTAAATTGGAAAAGAAAGCAAAACATTGGAAATGTAAATCTGTAAATTAGAAATATAACAAACTACCAGTTTCTAATCAGAATAAAACCCTGATAATCAGGTGTTACCTTGGTAGTTGACCTTTTGTGTATAATAGAGCCCTCGACTTCCTGACGCGATTCACTACCAGACGCTAATGTTTTTTTTTTTCTTTTAACCAGGGTACTTTTGCCTGATTATTAGTGACAGGAAGCAATGAAAAATATTATTAAAGTGGCGAGGGTGTGTAGCGAGTGACTGCCATATTGAGTTTCAATAAAATAAATTCTATGCCTTGCCTTGCAGACCTGCGGAAGAACTTTGAGCAAGACCCTCAAGGCAGTGAAGTGCCTATTGAAGGGATGATTGTGTTGCACTGTCGCCCCCCAGAGGGAGTGCCTGTGGCTGAGGTAAGTACCTCTAGGAGGCGCTGCTGAGTTGGAAAAATACAGCTGTCAAGCTACACTGGTGTATTTTAAGGAAAGTGTTGGTATATAAAGTTTACCATAGTAAAAGCATAACAAAGTGTAACAAAAGGATAGTGAAATCATGTTAAAATCATAGGTAAAACATTTGTTAGAACAGACCTTAAAGTTTTATGAATAAGGCTCTATGTAATTTACACACTGTCTTAATACCACCATACTAAAATGTATAAAACAGATTTTTTTTTGTAAACCTCATTTCACTGTATGTTTATTGTATAATATAATGCTAGTAAGAGTTCTATATATCACACCTGGGGGAAACCCACAGCTGGATTAATACAGAGTTAAAGAGTGGCACTATTTAGATCTGCCAGTGTTTAGATTATTAAAATGGACCCATTGCACAGCATTGGTATCACATGTTAGGCCTGTGTTTTTCATAAGCAGCACAAAAGAAAAAGAAAAAAAGACCTGTTGATATACTATTATGTGTGTATAATTCTATAAAGTTGTTTAAGTGATAGTGCTCTACCATGTGGTAGCTGACCGCTACTGGAGTTATGCATCTCAAACCGAAGGCAAAGGCCTTAATGAGTCAAGGTCAACTGCCACACGGTACAGCCTTCATCCAGAGGGCATTATCGCTATTAGAAAATTATTTTCTTATCACTTTCTTTAAAACAACACTTTAAAATGTAAATTTACCTTGAACTGTAATGATTTCAGGTATTCTTGAGAAAGGTTTTAAGAAAATAGTCTAGAAAGTTTTCATAAAGGATCACATACATAATGAGAGAAAAAACTAATAACTTTAGCAAACAAAAAAACCTTTACTTGTCAGAGCTGCTTATAGCTTATCTGGACAGTGTCAGATATCTGAATGGAGCAATATTACTGAACTGTCCATGTCTCGGTTTGTTGTTATTGAAAGATGCTGCGCTCCAGTCAAGTGTGACAGGCTGTGATTGGCTGATCAGCAGTGGTGGGTAGAGGACGGTCTGGTTGCTTTTGTTGGTGAAAAGTATTGATTGGCTGGTTTTGGTGGATAATAAAATTAATTTGGATCAATTGTGTCTTTGTTTAGTATTTGCTGTCCAATACATGTGAACTGAAATTGTATTAAGGCAAGTCAAAAGGAAAAAGCCAGTGGTTGCGTGGATTGATTTTAAATTTGATTCACAGTTGATGCTGTGATGTAGCAGCGAACATCTACTGTCTGAAAGAAGCCTGCTAGATCTGGAAGCTGGCTGGCTGATGGTACTGAATCCTTTTCTAATTCTGCTTAGATCATATCATCATTGCCATGACTATTTCAGCAGACATCGGGCTGCAGGCTGCTTCTAAAAAGGTGGAGGTGGAGAGGAATATTAGTGTTGCACTGTGCACAGAAGCTTAGAGGTAACACAGTTGTGCACTGAAGCCTGTGCAATGCTGATTGCCACCTTAGACAGTCAGCATTGTTGAGTCTTTTCAGAAGGAGTTATACAAAAAATGGTAAGCATGACAAGAAATGAAATTAGAAAACTATAGATGATATCACAAAAAAAAATGACATTGAACTGCAGTCTTCAACGTCCACTCAACCAAAAGTAGAACCCACTCGATTCAGTGAATGAGGAAAATCAAAAAGCTACAGACTATTCTTTACAAGTAAGCATGTATAGGAACATGAGCACAGAAAGACGACATTAATAATGTGGAAACAACTCGTAGCTGCAGAAGCTGAACTTTACTAGACAAGCTTGACATTAAGTATTAAAAGAAAAGCTGGAAGCAAGATAGCAAGGATGCAAGCTTCAGGATTCAGTAAAACAAGCTGAAGTACAGATATTTATTTCAGCAGGTCTATTCTGTGTGCACGGTTTTCTATTGGAATATAATCGTGTATATTTGTTCTGTCTGCAAGTCGAGTTAGTTTAAATAAAGTGTTATGGCTATGACAAGTCATCATGTTTTTGCCAAAGCAATTACAAGTAACATGGGCATTTATCCATTGCAAAGTATGTTGTTGTTTCATAAAGCAAACAGTCTGCAATTCTGTCTCCAAGGCAATGGCAGGTAGCAATATATTCACCAGCAAGTCGTGATTCACTTTTAATGCTTTTGTTTAAAATCAATAACCCTTTTAAAAATCATTAGCTCTGGAGCAACAACAAAATAAAACAGCATTATAAATGCCAGTGGATCTGGATTTGTGATGCATGAAATGACAAAAAAAACAAACATCCCCCAACCTGTAACTGGGACTGCCAAATATCTGCAGCATTAAAATAGTAGCATTTTTACTAAAATCTTATGTGTAACAGGGTGCAGGGTGGTGTCCTTGCACACTGCTGGGCTCATCTGCATTCGTGGTTATAGAGCTTTTAACCTCATCTCATATTACCAACACGAGCAATGACATGCCTCGCATTTTTCAATTTTCGGATTCATATTCAATTACAAAAGGAGAACCCTGGCATGAACTTAAAGAGTTACCAGCCTTACAGAAGCATCTTCCTCTGGGATATCATTACAGTTAGGCTTGCTCCTTTTCAATGTTTCTTTTTCAGAGGGGAACATGGGGTTAGTTTCTCTGTATACAGATCAAACCATTTGTTTTCTCCTTCAGAATGAATGGAAGATACAGATTTGTGCAATTTGAGGTGTCACTGCGCTGTGTTTGTTTTTGTGTGTCAGCTCTAAATAAATTACCCCTGTCTGCTGGGCAGGCCTCCCTCCTGCTTTGATGAGCGGTAGCTGGCCTGGGCTGCACACAAAACCAGAGGGCAATCTGATTCTGGGAGTGAGTTATTGTTGGAAATGCAGCTCAGGGTAATTATAAAATATTGTGTCTAACAAAAGAGAAAATATGCTTATGAGTCCAGCATGTGTAGAGCTCCTTGATTTAGTGATCTAGCGCCTATCGTGGATTCATTTAGATGATGGGCTGGATCCTAGCACCCTGTGCATTGATGACAAACACTGGCGATGAAGAATAATCCCTATAATTGTGTTGATGAAATAACACTGGGATCGGAAAACACATAAGTGAACAAGATTAATTCGTCCATGTATTTGAGCTAAGGATCAGGCCTGCTGACTCACTTTTTATTTTGTCTGCTTGTTCGTTTGTTCTCATTTGTAACCTCTGTGATTGAACAAACGCGTTTTGTTTGATTTGGGAGCAGCTGCAGTTTGGCACTAGTAAATAAATAGATGGTTTAGAAAAGAACTGTGAAACATTTGCCATCTGTAGTGTGGTTTATATAACATCTCTGATATTTTCTGGTTAATCAAAGTTGCAGCTTCCTGTTGTGAGTCGAAGATCTGACAAACTTATAATAGAGGGCTAATAGTAAGAGCTTGTTTGGTAAGGGCTTCTGTACTGAAGACAACACAACTATATTCCAAAAGAAGCTAAGACTCATCTTACCTGAGGGAGAGAAATTGTCACCTATCCTAAAGTATGGTAATAATAATCTGAAAAAGTAATATAATATTGATTACTGATTACTGGCTCCAAAAAGTAATCTGATTACTGATTTACTTTCTTATAGAAATACTATATTACTTATAACTTGCCAACTGTTGATTGCACAATTTCCCGGTCAAGCAATGACAAGTAATCTGTTACTTTTGGCCCTGAAAAGTAATCTGATTACTTCTTAATATTACATTTTAAAAAAGTAATACCACACTGTAATAAGTTACTCAAAAAAGCAATCTGATTACAAGTAATGCATTACTGTAACTTGGGTCTTTAACAACCATGCCTCTGCTTCCAAAATAATTGAAACACCTTGCAACTCAGTTCCATAGCTGAGAGGGACTTCATGATTTATATTATAAGAAAATCTGTTTATTACCTTGGCTCAAATACATATGCAGATAGAACATCTAAGAGTTTAAGTACAATGTGGTATTAAAAACAGCAGTAGCAAAGATTAACAAAGTGAGAACTTATTTTTTAATAGGAAGGGAGACAGGACGATCTCTAGACAGGGAGGAGATGAATAAGGCTGTGATGCCAATGACCGTGATTGCATCTAAGCAGAATATAATGAAATCAGTAGACCCCATTTGTGAGAACTGTTGATTGCTCGCAGTAATTGGAACAAATGCACCAATTAAGGAAATCCATTCCCAGGCGCCCAGCACATATTTGCTGGGATAATTTATATCTGTCCTTCTATTTCCACCATGGAGCTTTTCATCATTAGGCTTCGGCGGTGCTTGATGCCTACATTGTGATGCAAAGCAGGTTTAACTTGCAAACAGTTGGGCTAATTGTGCCACCACTACACAGGCTGATAATAGGTTTGAATCTGGCCTCCCAGCAATGTAATCATGTCAGGTCTTGTGCCATTTAACCTCCTCGGTGCCACCACTGCGTACAGATTTGAATGTGATAAATAAGCAGTTGAAGAAATGAATTTAATGCATGGAAAAAAGACCAAATGGGACTGAAGGGGATTTTACACTAACCATATTCCATAACACTGTTGATATGGTGTATGGTGCATTCAACAAGTCTGCAAGGAGAGATGCGTGACAATTTCTCAATGATTATTGTCTCCTTCAGTGAAATTAGGGGTTTGAAATCAAAGTAATGTATGTGTTGCCATTGCAATGGTCAGCTCCTCACCCTCTATCACTGAACCCAGTTTACAGAATCTCACCTTACATTCCCACACATTTAACATTGTGAATACCTTTTACTGTACGGCATATGGGGATGGTTTTGTATAGACAAATGTACATGAAGTAAACACATAAAACACGGAATGGACGTACGCTTTGTACCAGCACTTTCACAACACTAGAAAGAGGGTATTTTAAGTATTTGTCGCCTGCAAGCACATCATTCATCCCATTGACTACTGAAACTCTTGCCCATAGATGTTTAGTAAAGTAAAATAACAGAGGCTATTCTTCCAGTGCTTTCTCTCATCTCTCAAGTTCAATGATTTACCTGAAGAAGCATGATAGAACCGTTTCCTTGGTGATCCCAAGATGAAAATAAAGTCTGCGGTAGAATACATAAACAGCGTTTGGCAGTTATTAAAAAGGCACGATGGTGGTGTCTCAGTTATAGTGTTGACTTTTTGTTCACTGCATTCTCTGCCTCGTTGCTAAGGAAGGATAAATATTGTCTCCAGGGAGTCCATGAAAAAACTAGGATTGAAAAGTAATTGTGAATTATCAGTCGCTGTGATTTATGTTACATGTAATGTATAAACTGAGGCAAACTTGTGTCCTTGCCTTTGGGGGAACTTGGCTGCCCACAAGGTCTGACAAAGTAATTCCTATTTACTATACTTTTGTGACACTGTAAAATGTGCACCAATTTTTTGTTTACACATTTTAGCAATATGTCATGCCTATACAGTACATTGACTACTCCATAGGCAGCTTTCAAGATATTAGTGAAAAGCTGAAGACCATAAACTTATTATTATGAAAACTTACAGCATCCTTTCACAAGAATTTAAATGTTCCCTTAGTATTAGAAAAGGAGTTGTCATTCAGTATACTAAACCAAAAACATACTTTTTTTTAATTAAGTTGCTCTTAGCACAAATATAAGCCCATGTGTCTGTATTCAAGGGTGTATAAAGACACTTTTGCATATGTGTGCAAAAGTCGAAACATAACACTGGTCATGAAACATCTCTAACTTACTATGAATTATACCAAGTAATTTGAACATGAAAATATAACATATATACAGACGTGCTCAAATTTGTTGGTACCATTACAGCTCATTGGAATAATGCTTTATTCCTCCTGAAAAGTGATGAAATTAAAAGCTATTTTATCATGTATACTTGCATGCCTTTGGTATGTCAGAATAAAGCAAAGAAGCTGTGAAAAGAGATGAATTATTGCTTATTCTACAAAGATATTCTAAAATGGCCTGGACACATTTGTTGGTACCCCTTAGAAAAGATAATAAATAATTGGATTATAGTGATATTTCAAACTAATTCGTTTCTTTAATTGGTATCACACATGTCTCCAATCTTGTTATCCGTCATTCAGCCTATTTAAATGGAGAAAAGTAGTCACTGTGCTGTTTGGTATCATTGCGTGCACCACACTGAACATGGACCAGAGAAAGCAAAGGAGAGAGTTGTCTGAAGAGATCAGAAAGAAAATAATAGACAAGCATGGTAAAGATAAAGGCTACAAGACCATCTCCAAGCAGCTTGATGTTCCTGTGACAACAGTTGTAAATATTATTAAGAAGTTTAAGGTCCATGGAACTGTAGCCAACCTCCCTGGGCGCAGCCGCAAGAGGAAAATCGACCCCAGATTGAACAGAAGGATAGTGCGAATGGTAGAAAAAGAACCAAGGATAACTGCCAAAGAGATACAAGCTGAACTCCAAGGTGAAGGTACGTCAGTTTCTGATCGCACCATCCGTCGCTTTTTGAGCGAAAGTGGGCTCCATGGAAGAAGACCCAGGAGGACTCCACTTTTGAAAGAAAAACATAAAAAGCCAGACTGGAATTTGCTAAAATGCATATTGACAAGCCACAATCCTTCTGGGAGAATGTCCTTTGGACAGATGAGTCAAAACTGGAGCTTTTTGGCAAGTCACATCAGCTCTGTTCACAGACGAAAAAATGAAGCTTTCAAAGAAAAGAACACCATACCTACAGTGAAACATGGAGGAGGCTCGGTTATGTTTTGGGGCTGCTTTGCTGCGCCTGGCACAGGGTGCCTTGAATCTGTGCAGGGCACAATGAAATCTCAAGACTATCAAGGCACGTACTGCCCAGTGTCAGAAAGCTCTGTCTCAGTCGCAGGTCATGGGTCCTCCAACAGGATAATGACCCAAAACACACAGCTAAAAGCACCCAAGAATGGATAGGAACAAAACATTGGACTATTCTGAAGTGGCCTTCTATGAGTCCTGATCTGAATCCTATCAAACATCTATGGAAAGAGCTGAAACTTGCAGTCTGGAGAAGGCATCCATCAAACCTGAGACAGCTAGAGCAGTTTGCTCAGGAAGAATGGGCCAAACTACCTGTTAACAGGTGCAGAAGTCTCATTGAGAGCTACAGAAAACGTTTGATTGCAGTGATTGCCTCTAAAGGTTGTGCAACAAAATATTAGGTTAGCGGTCCCATCATTTTTGTCCATGCTATTTTCATTTGTTTTCTTATTTACAATATTATGTTGAATAAAAAATCAAAAGCAAAGTCTGATTTCTATTAAATATGGAATAAACAATGGTGGATGCCAATTACTTTTGTCAGTTTCAAGTTATTTCAGAGAAAATTGTGCATTCTTCGTTTTTTGTGGAGGGGTACCAACAAATTTGAGCACGTCTGTAGCTGTGTAAGAAATGAATATACTTTGCCTATATCCTATGATCATATTTTTCCATTATAATTATACCACACACAAACATAAACATGTTTGTGATTATACAGTCCTGATCATTCTCAGTGTGGGTTCTCGCATCACAGTGTTTGACACCAGTTTGAACTGATTTATTTTGTCTTTGTCAGGTGGAATGGCTAAAGAATGAAGAATTGGTCAGTTTATTCAACGACGATAACATAGACACCAGGGCTGATCACAACCTCATCATTAAACACGCCCGGCTGTCAGACTCTGGGAACTACACTTGTCTGGCCAGCAACATCGTGGCCAAAAGGAGGAGCATGTCTGCTACTGTGGTGGTGTACGGTGAGGCTGCTTGTTTTTATGTATTATCTTTTCCTGGTTGTATAGATATGATGTCCTGTATGAAGGAATACAACTTAAAGAAGCTTTTAATTATATTTTCAATATTGTGACAGGTGGCATTCATGGGGTTTCCATGCAGCTCATTTTACACGTGAAGTGGAGATGCACATGCACGTTTGGGAGAATTAATCGTGTAAATCAGGTTTGTGGCCGAAAAAAACGGCCAAAGAGAGGGATAGTTGGTGAACTGGTTGTCATGAGCCAGCTCAATCGCCCAAAACAGCGCAACGACATCCAACAAGTTGTTGATGCCCTCTCAGAACTGACCAAATAAAATTTCAAATGAACGTATTGATTGTGTTTTATTTGTTTGCATCATTAATATTTAACACAATAGCAAATCCAACACAACTTAAAAGAAAGGAGAGCCTCCTCAGATCACTGCTGTCAAACTGAAACTCAGGTAACCTTCACAGTTGCCAAGTCCACTTATAATAAGCGGGATTGGGCTTGTTTTTTGGGAGTCGCGGGTTGGAATTTACATAAACACCCATACTGTAATATGGGTTGTGCTTGTTCTGGGCTTGTTTTGAAAGGCAGTGCCGCTTTTTTTTCTCGTGAGACTTGGCAACACTGGTAACCTTCCCCGTCTGTCTCATAGGCAGCCTCTGATTCCTGAACACCTCATTTTGTGGTTGACAGGAGTTTGTGCAGGATACAGCAGGCAGTGGCAATTCTGGGAACAAATGAATGCACTTCAGTCCGTTTCATCAGTATCTGCCACCTCCCTTTCAAGTGCCCACTGCCCATATTTGCCCAAGCGTGGTGCTTGAATGCTTCCTCAGCAGCTGTCAGCCATCCGGACAGGTAGGGTTTCTAAGCCAGGGTAGTATACACAGCCCCACCTGATCCCCAATATGCTGTATTGCCTGAATGAAATATATATACAGTGCCATGAAAAAGTATTTGCCCCCTGTCTGATTTTCTGCATTTTTGCACATTTTTCACATTGTATTTGGTCAGATTTTTTTGTGGGTTGTAGTAGTATATAGAGGGAGTCTGAGAGAAAAAATGTCACCAAAGTTTGGTGCTTCTTTCATTTGTTTGGTGTGCAAGGTAATCAAACATGCAATCTTCAGGTGTGAAAAAGTTATTGCCCCCCCTAGTTAACTCAACCCAATTAAAGGGATAATTAGGGTCAGTACTTTGGTTAACAACCAGGCCTGATTTGGGCCAGCCCTGCCCAATATAAATCTGACTAACTTTGGCCCTTACCATCAGAGTGAAGTTGTCGACACACAGGTTCTAGAGGCGCATCATGCCACGAACGAAAGAAATTCTTGAAGACCTCTGGAAAAAAGTTGTTGATGCATATCAGTCTGGAAAGGGTTACAAAGCCATTTCTAAGGCTCTGGGGCTCCACCGAACCACAGTCAGAGCCATATTGTCCAAATGGAGAAAGTTTGGGACAGTAGTGAATCTTCCCAGGAGTGGCCGTCCTGCCAAAATCTCTCCAAGAGCAATGCGTAAAATCGTCCAAGAAGTCACAAAGAACCCTAGAACAACATCCAGGGATCTGCAGGCCTCTCTCGTCTCAGCTAAGGTCAGTGTTCATGACTCCACCATCTCAAAGACACTGGGCAAACATGGGATTCATGGCAGAGTAGCAAGGCGGAAACCATTGCTCACTAAGAAGAACAGCTCGTCTCAAGTTTGCCAAAAAGCATCTGGATGATCCTCAAGAGATCTGGATTCATGTTCTATGGACAGATGAGTCAAAAGTGGAACTTTTTGGCCGACATGGGCCCCGTTATGTCTGGCGAAAACCAACACTGCATTCCACAGTAAGAACCTAATACAAACGGTCAAATATGGTGGTGGTAGTGTCATGGTTTGGGGATGCTTTGCTGCATCAGGACCTGGACGCCTTGCCATTGTTGAATTCTGGAACCATGAATTCTGCTCTGTATCAGAGAATTCTACAGGAGAATGTCAGGCCATCCGTCCGTGAGCTGAAGCTGAAGCGCAGCTGGGTCATGCAGCAAGACAATGATTTGAAACACACAAGCAAGTCTACATCAGAATGGTTGAAGAACAAGAAATTTAAAGTTTTGGAATGGCCTAGTCAAAGTCCAGACCTAAACCCCATTGAGATGTTGTGGCAGGACCTGAAACGAGCAGTTCATGCTCAAAAACCCACAAATGTCACTGTTGAAGCAGTTCTGCATGGAGGAGTGGGCCAAAATTCCTTCACGGCGCTGTGAGAGACTAATCAATAACTACAGGAAGTGTTTGGTTGCAGTTATTGCTTCTAAAGGTGGCGTAACCAGTTATTGAGTCTAAGGGGGCAATTACTTTTTCACACGGGGGCATTGGGTGTTGCATAACTTTCTTTAATAAATAAATGAAATATGTATCAAATTGTTGTGTTATTTGTTCACTCAGGATCCCTTTTATCTAATATTAGGTTTTGGTTGAAGATCTGATAACATTCAGTGTCAAAAATATGCAAAAATGCAGAAAATCAGACGGCACTGTCTATATATATATATATATATATATATATATATATATATATATATATATATACAAAGAAGACTACGTGGTGATCTGATTCAAGCATTCAAAATTCTAAAAGATATAGACAATGTCGACCCAGGTGACTTTTTTTACCTGAAAAAAGAAACAAGGACCAGGCGTCACAAATGGAGATTATTTTTGTTTATTTTGGTTGTTGTTTATTAAAAAAAATAGTGCGTCTGCGCTGGAAAATTCAATTCCTGTGTCCTGGGTCTGTGTTTTTAAAGGTGCAAGAACCCGAGGCGGTGCGATTCTTTTACAATATATATAACGTCTCTGTTGGTTTTCAGCCATTTGAAAAACAATTTGGGCAAGAGCAGTACAACACATTAATTAACCAACCAGGCACAAGGTATTTTGCTTTATTACAGCAGCTTAGATTCACTCATGTACCAGTTCTCTGTGCATGGAAACCACATTTTCACAAAAAAAAAATTGCATGGAAACCCCATGATTGACACTGATAGGGTTTCAAGTTTCAATCTTAGGGTTTACTAATATTTTATTTTTATTGATCCCCAAGATTGAAACTCACAACCATGTCACATAACCAAAAAAAGTTTGTGCTGTTGCCCACAAATGGGCTAATAGCCACGTTATTATTACTGTATTATGTATTTAGCAGGTGCCTTTATCTGACACCACAGATATTTACTGCAGATTTCACCTTATAGACAATACTGTGTTAGTGTTTTATAACGAGAATGAAAGTGCTACTGGAATGGCATTGTTGGGGCAGTAGGAGCCATGACCATATCGCCTTATAACTGGTTCCGTGGTTTAAAGCGACACCTTATAGAGGGGCAGCACTGTATATAAAAGGTGGGCAGTATACACGTTGTGCATATTATACAAAAGATGTAACTCCAGGAAGCTCAGGGTTGAATGTTAAACATGTATTATATTCTGAAAGTAAAGGTAAAGAATGTGCTTTGAACAAAAAGGCAAACACAACTTCTGATTTCCAGTTTTGAGTTTCATGGTCCCTGAAGTCCACTGCAAACAGTGATAATCTGTTGACTAAAGATTTCCCACCTAACTGAAATAACTGAGAATGGATCACAGGTAACTATTTAAAAACCCTACAGATCTGTCACCGTTGTACAGTGCTATGGTGGGTGTTTCAATTTTATTTTGCCCACTCCCTGTATATCCACTCAGGGCATTGTTTAAAATGAAGACAGGAATACACAAACCACAAGAGGAGGCAGTAATGAGTTTATTATAAAAAATAATTTAAAAACGCATTAATCTGTAGCATTTTAATAGAAGGCTTTTCAAAGCAGCATTTGGTAATTGCGTTTGTGATTATTCACTTTGTTCATTTGATGAGTCTAAATAGAGTTTAGTGAAAGGGCAACAGCTCACTGCCTCCATGCCTACTGGTACACAGATCATTTTACATAATGAATATAGTTATATAGTTTTGCTTTATGAAAGTTAAAAATAGCTGCTGTTTTGTTTTTTGTTTTTTAAGGCTTCTATGAAATTTTCAAAACACTTTGGGAGCAATTAGAGTACGTCTCATACTTCTGCATAGCAGTCAGTGATCTCTGATAACTCATACTTGTTGGAAAGTTTTCTGTTCAATACGCCCATAGACAGACAGACACACTGACAGAAAGAAATATACAACCTTCCATAGTGTATTCATTAAACTCTCCCCCCTGCAACATTCCACCCCTAGTGAAATACATTGGTAAGAAATACCACCTTGCACAAAAGGAGTGCTAAAGGTATGTTGCAGGGGGGACAGGGTAATGGTTACACGTGGTGTACCAGTCGTACTTAGTGAGACAACATGTTTGACAACACTTTTGAGGACACATGGCTCCTTCTGAGTTTTAAAAAGTAGGACTGATATAGAAAATGATACAAAGTGATTGTAAACGACAAGAAAAATACATTTGTTTTATTTCAGACTTTGTACCCTGTTTACCCTTTAAATGAGATAGAAATCACTTGTATGGCTAATAAATGTGAATGATATTAACGGGAGTGTGACAGTACTCAAAATGTTATTATCTGGAGCTTGTCCCCATTCACTTTTGCTGGGATTTGTTATTATAGTGATTTCTTCTAAAAGTTTCCTACAGTACAAACATGGCAACGTGCAATAAAGCATAGTGAAAGCATGGTAAAGCATAGGTAGGCATTCTAACGCCCATCAAAAAAGCATGGTAGATCTGCTAAGTTACTGTGCAAATTTACCGTGGTAACATTTTTGAAGGGATAATAAAGAGAGGGTGACTTTGCCAGGGAAGATAGCGAGCGAGTTTGACTGAAGCAGCTGTCTTCTCTTCTCTACAGTGAACGGGGGCTGGTCATCGTGGACGGAGTGGTCTGCTTGTAATGTGCGCTGTGGGAGGGGCTGGCAGAAGCGGTCCCGGACCTGTACCAACCCAGCGCCCCTCAATGGGGGGGCCTTCTGCGAGGGCATGTCGGTGCAGAAAAGCACCTGCACTGCCCTCTGTCCAGGTAACAAGCACCGTTTTGCTTGAAAACACAGGAATATATTCTAATGATTATGAACGCTGCTCTCAGCACATCAAAAGCCAGATTTCAGAATATCCCAGTACATCTTATTTAAGTGTTGTCTCGTGTTTAGTGTCCATCATCAACTGACAAACATTCTAAAGACACGGGTAACGGCATAAACTGCGTATTGCTACATGATTTATAATAAGTTAATATGTACAGTTGATCCTGACTCATGGTATAAAAGAAGACATATGTGTACTATAAGAGACAAGGTCAACTGTAGGTATTAACTTATATTATGTTAAGGAAACCGCAGTTCTTTACAATAGGAAACATTCCTCTTCATCAATAAAAGTCAGACAGGACATTTTCATCCACAAATGAACAGGGGAAAAACAGCCATAATACAGATTTTTTTTTTATATATCTCTACAGGCAGTTGATTTAATACTGTAAAATCAGGAAGGGTCCTACAAAACCCAATTTCCATTTGCTCATACTTGGGCTAATAATGTCTGGCTACTACAAAGGAACTTGCACTCAGAGGCCACACGCTTTGAACTCACTGTGCCTTAAAGCAGTGTTTTATATGATACACAGTAGGGGAGAAAGCCTTGTAGTAGACAAGCTTAATATCACAGTGCTCCTTAATCTCAGGGAAGCATTTGAACGCATTTACAAAAAGCCAATTTATGCTTTTACCACAAAAATAAATCAATAGTGATGTGCTCATCATATTACAGGAAGAGAAGAAGTTCTGGAGAAAGTAATGCATGTAAAGCAACACAATATACTTCTTCTAAGCACTTTTGCAAGCGATTTTCCCTGCAGGCTCCAAAGATAAAAATTTACATTTAAATTAGTTGTGAAGGAAGCTTGAAAGAACCAACTGTGGCCCAGTACATGCAAGAGCAGAGTAGGCGACAGTCCTTTGTGAGAATTCGAGTGAGTTCCCACTTTCAAAATAGCTTGAAGACTGGTTTCCAGTGGTCTGTACTGGCTCTAATTAACTTTCTCTAGTAACTGAATTAGTTGAGTAATATAGTGTAGAGTTGCATCAGTCTGCTCCGTAAAGTGAGCACGACACTGCTCTTGCCTGATTCTCCTCCTACCTCGCTGATCGCACATACCGAATGCCTTGGCTTGCTCACCCTCTGCCTCTTGCTCTGTCCTGGGACCTCTCCTGTTTTCTCTCTATACCCGCTCCCTGGGTCCCCTCATCTCCTCCCATGGCTTTTTGTATTATCTCCATGCTAATGATGCCCAGATCTTCCTCTCCTTTCCCACCTCTGACCCCGACGTTTCCTGCTGTATCTCGACCTGCCTCTCAGCCATCTCCTCCTGGATGCAGTCGCATCATTGCAACCTCAGCCTCTCCAAATCAGACCTCCTTTCCTCCCCCTTTCCTCCCCCACTGCTGATCTCTCTATCTCTATCCCTCTTAAATCCACAACCCTCTCTCCCTCCTCATCCACCTAGAACCTTGGTGTCACCCTAGACCCCTCCCTCTCCTACTCACAGCACACCTCTACTGTGACACGCTCCTGTTGCTTCTTCCTCAGCAACATATGCAGAATTTGGCCCTTCCTCACCGACTACTCCATGCAGCTCCTAGTTTTGGCCCTGGTACTGTCCCGCCTTGACTACTGCAATTCCCTCCTGGCCGGCCTCCCTGCCTCTGCCATCCGTCCTCTCCAGCTCTTCCAAAACTCTTCTGCTCGCCTTGTCTTTTCCCTTCCTCATTTCTTCTATGCTGCACCGTTGCTCTGCTGTCTGCACTGGCACTCACTTCCAATTCAAAACTCTTGTACTCGCCTACACCCTCTCTCTCCCCCTCCCCCAGATTAGCTGTACCCCCCCTCCGTTCCCCTTACAGAGCCTGCTCCTTCTCCACCCTTGCCCTTCAGTGGTGGGACGACCTACCCATGGATATCAGGACTGCTCAGTCCCTGACCACCTTCCAGCACCTCCTCAAGACACACCTGTTCAGACAGCATCTGTAAACTTCACAACTCTCGACTATACTGGACTATATGGCACCCAATTGTACCAGTACTTGCATCAGCTTGTACTTGCACTGAACTGCTCCATACCTTGCCGTATTTTATTACTGCTTTTAATTATAATTACTTCTTGTATCTTGTATTTGACTGTACTCTTATAGGTATCCGTATTCATGTTGTTTTTGTAATTGCTCTTATTGAAAACATTCTCATCCATTCATCATACTTACTATGTGCTCAGACTGGACTTTACTCATATAAGCAAATATTTTTAATAAACGTTAACTGATCTTAGTCGAACCCGCTCTTACACGTGATTATTTTTTGCTCTTTACTATTTACTGTATTCTCTATTTATTGGCCCCATGTGTACTACTCAGGCATTGATTCCTACACTTCTGAGCAGACCTCATAACTAAGGCCCTGTGTAAATCGTGATTTCACAGACTGGGTGGGGATCGTGAAATAAACCCAATACTGTGATTTATTCAATATTCTTAAGAAATAAAAATACATTACTTCATAATTAGTATTTGTATTTCATACCAAAAAAATCACATTAACTAAACTGTACAGCTCTGCTTGTTATGTGACTGCATGTACTATTCGGCATGCACATAGTGCTGTGAAGTGGTTATGTCATGTGACTATATGTAATCTAGGCGGGAAATTCAAATACTACACACTGTAAACAAGAAAATGCAGTATCCAGCAGGAGTTTTACACAGCGATGGAGGTAAGCTCTTCTGTGCGTCCTGCAACGTTACTGTAGATCACTTCTGAAAATCGCCTGTTGACAGCTATTTAAAGTTTAAAGTTTATTTATTTATATAGCACCTTTCACACAAAGTGTCTCAAAGTGCTTTACAGTACAATAAATAACAACCAAATACAGAATAAAACACAATTTTCACCAAAAGAGAAAGGCAGAAATCTAGAGTATTACTGTGACTGCTTTACTTGCAAAGAAACAATGTTCCAAAAGTCCACTGAAAACCGTGAAGCACGAAACACATAAACATTTTATTTGTTTTGCAAGGCCTAAATTGTGAACATGCATCCGACGTAGAACGGAAAGTTGTCCTTGGAGATACACTTTACCTACAGGCTGTTAATTACAACACTGTTTCGCAAGCTATTGTAAAGTGACGTTGATTTTGATGATGTCAGTGAATTTATCTCTCTTTGCTGTTTAAAAAAATAGTAATCTGTACACACAATTTATAAAATAGTTCAGTGCACATTCCGCGAAATATGATACTTTACCTGTGACACTGCTGTGAATTAAAAAAAAATAATAATCTGCGATTTTCACAGGGCCTTACTCGTGATGGAGTCTGAGTTAATATCTCACAACCTGCCTAGCTTGCCTCCACAATTGAACACCTTCGAACACCGTTCGGTTCTAGAAACCACTGTGCCAGAAACTCTATCTTGTTTGTTTCTCGGTTTTGTACCATTAACAAGTAATTTTCTACTTTAAAAAAACAGGATTTAATTAAATGCTGAAGTAAACGTTATGAAAACATATCCCTAAATTAAGTAGATAAATGTGTGTTGTAAGTTTTGCATCAGTGGTCCTTGGGGAATTAAAACAGTGGATTTGCCCTTATGTTTCGCCCCCTAGTGGACGGAAGCTGGGATGTGTGGAGTGAGTGGTCAGTCTGCAGTCCGGAGTGTGACCGCCAGCGGAGTCGAGACTGCACTGCCCCCTCTCCGAGGCACGGGGGCAAGTCATGTGAGGGTCCGAGCCAGGAGACAGAGAACTGTACTGAGGGGCTGTGTACACAGAGTGAGTGTTACTGGAACTACAGCTGGGTTCCATACAAATCAAACCAATTACATTGTGTTTACTTGAAGGATTTAAAGTATTTCAGTAATAAAGAAATGAATACATTAAAACTGACATGTCCATTGTGTATCACTGTTTCATCCCTCGGGGCAATTGCTTTCCCTCTATAGGTCTCAACTCCTGTCAATATTTGAATTACATTATACAATATGAAATACAATAGTGTATTAGATAAAATACTACAGTTTATGCCACACATGTGGCTAAATAACTCAGAGAATAACTTTAATTACTATTTGACTGAAGCCAGGTAATACAGCAGGCCTGTCTGAAAAGACAGACGAAGGGGCTTCTTAAAGTTTTTGTGTATAAACAAAAATTAGAAAATAAGATTTTTGCAATTTGATTGTTGTTATAAAATAGTAAAACTAGTTAAAGAAGTCCTGAAAGTTTACACACACTGTGAACTATGCTGCTCCATACACTGGAATTCAGACATGACCTGGTAGCTTGATTGCAGTCACAGTGTTGTGGATTACGATTCAGACACACAGACAAACAGACAGTTGAGTCTATTGCCAAACACAGTAGAGTACAACATACTTCAATTAAACTGTAAATTAATATAAATGATAAAATAAATATAAATAGCACATCCCCATTTATACCAACCACGACTGCAGTATGTTCGTGGAGTATTCTTTATGTAAGATAAAGTATAATATTTATATGAAATGCAATGCAGTTTTAGACTATGTTTTAATCTTTTTTCTTGTGGGAGATTATTGCTTTAAGTATAGCTGTGCTGGAAGATACTGTATCTTTTTTTTTTTATCTTTACAAGCCTTAGGTATTGAGAACTTGGTTTTTAATTACAATTCAGTGTAATTCTTTTTTTATATGAGGTAGTTTAGCCAGTTGCACCTTTGTAGATAATCTGAAAGCAATTATATTTTGTATGTGTCTTCAGATGGAGCCAGCCAAGCTTCTCCAAATTACTACAGCAGTGCACTGGTAAAAACATTATCTAAGATCTACTTAGCCAGGCGCTTCTATAAAACACCCCTTGCCCTCCCTGCAATGAGATGTAATTTCTTGGGTTATAGATATTGTAAATTTCTATAATTATCTCTTTCTCTCTAATTCCATCCCTGTAGACCGAAAGCTACTTCACAAGGTGAAACCACAGAGTAAGTTGGATTTTATTCTGGGGGGGTAATTAATTGGCATCTTGTCCACAGGGGCAGGAGTTTTCTTTAAGTTATTACCCTAAGCTTCATAATGAAGTATGTTATAGTCTGAACCACACCAGCCTACATTTATAGTACATAGCTAACACAATAATTCCAGTCAATCTGTTCTAATATGTATTACCATCACACCGTAGATCTCACATTTTCCTATGTGTATTTGATTTGTAATGATATATTTTTTACAGCATTTCTAAACAAAAAAGAAAATGACAAAGTATCTGCATGGCGTGATCAAAACATTTTCTTCACTCACAGATTAAAATAAATTACCATTTAAAAATCTAATTCACCTTTACAGTAATGTGTGTGATTTTCATATAGGAAAATGTGAGACCTATGAAATTATGGAACTTTATATTAGGTAAGATTTATTTTTAAAAAGTTTGATGACCATGGAAGATTGCTGAGGTCTCTGTCATGCTCGTCAAACCATTCGTTCTTGAAAGTAGCCATCGCCATCAGGGTGCAAGTGCAGCATTGCTGGGTCAGGGTGGACCTGATGAAGTAATCCTTCCAGAGTCATCAAGGGACCCAGGGTATACCAGGAGAACATGCCAAATCCAATCTGGTAGACAGGTCCTAATAAAGTGTCCAGTCACTGTGCATATTTCCAAGCAGTGGTGGCTCATCAGGTGGCAGAGAGGGCACTGCCCACTCAAAAATGTTCAAATAAATAATATTTTTATTATTTATTTATATGTAATATGTAATATAACAATAAATACATATCTTTAAAGCAGAGGCAGCCATTCCAACCAAATTCTCCACACAGTCACCGCTGTACATTCACAGGAGGCGCTTTTGTCTCCTCTGTAGTTATGATGAGCACATCTATTAGCCAATCACATTCTTCCATTGTTTCAGCTGGCTTGCCTGGAACACTCAGTAAGAAAATAATCAAGGATGGCTTGCCTCCCCTCCCCTTTTGCCTGTTTTAGCCAGTCACACATTGATGACCTCGGATGGTAAACTGCTAAGAGTTAAAGGGACGAAGCACAGTTTAGAAGGACGTAGCGAATGCCTTTAGATTGATTCATATATAATTAGGGCTTCTGATTTTCGGTTTTAACCAATAAAAAACCAATAAAACACCCCTGATACAAAAAAAATGAAATCGTGTATATCCAATAAACACCAGAAAAACAGTGGAAATGGTTATGCAATTCACGTTGACTTGACCCCTTTCTCCATGAAAAAAATAAATAAATGTCCCAGTGCAGTTGGGCAATGTCCCTCCTTCCTGACTTGTATCTTGCATTGATTTGTTCTGAATACTTTAAACCCACCCCGACTACTGAGTGGCAGCACATTCCTACATTTCTATTGGATGATTCTAACACGCTTGCAAGATTTCAAACGAGATGTTCTTGCTCGCAAGATTTAAAGCTGTATTACAGTACATAAGGTTCACATGCTTATGGATTTTAAAACAGAATTGCAAATTGTGGCGAAATGTAAAAAAATGCACAAACACCCTGGAAGAATATGCTCGTGACCATAAGGATTTCATTGAGGAAGACATCAAAAAAAAAGAAGGTACAATTGAAGTGTTCAAGTACTGTCGAGTTACTATAAATATTGTGACTAAAAACAACTAAAACAGTTACATATAAAATAGCTTAAAAAATAAGCACAGAAAAATGACATTAATAAAAAAACGTAAAACAGAAGGCCTAATTATAATTAAGAATACTGTTTCTGTTTGTTTCTTCGAATTGTAATGTACCTTGCTCTGGAATTAAAGTTTGCTTCATTTTTCAGAACGGAATATCATTATTTTGTTGGTCATTTATTTAAGTTTAGCAAAATAAGGCGATAGGATGTGCTTGATTTTTGTCTGCCTTTCTCCTGCCTTAACAACTTTGTTTAGAAAATAGTTTATGCAAAGTATGTTAGTTATGTGGTCTTGAAATCTATTTTTTTTATTTTACATTAGCATCAAACATGCTTCTATAAGTGTGCCACAAAGATACCAGTACTGCTATTAGTCTAATATTACAATTGGAAACACTGATGATATTCTGCACATACATCTTGTGAACAGGAGCAGCCCCTACTCAGAGTACTGTATACCCTGGTAAATGAACTAATCACAACAATTACAGCATGAATACATCACCCTTGAGTCTGTAGTTCATGTAGCTTTTGGGGAGATACATTTACTTTACATCAAACTCCTGGTTCCTGATCATTTAAATAATATACTTTAAGTAAATGTCCTAACAAAACCATTTTATAAAATGTTTCTGCTATGCACATCCATTTATTATGTAGGTCTCAAATGTGCAGTTTTGAAAGAAACACATGTTATAGCAAACATGTATTTTCATCTCAAAACATGATATCTCGTATTACACTAGGTTAAAGAAATATCTGTTCAAAAGCTGTCTTGCTCTGTCATTTCACCTGGAGAGTAAAATTCAGGAAGGTAAAGTAGAACCAGATATTGTGTTTTAACCCTTAGCGGTCCATTTATTCAGCGCGTGTCAGGTCCAGTTCACACGCACAGTTTATTTTAGACGCGCTGTTTAAAAGTATTTTTTTTCACAGTAAAGCAGGTTTAAAAGGCACTGCATATCAACAGGACACTCAGTACTGCATCTCCAGCCCTGCCCCACCCCTCGTTCGCTGTTTTTTTCACATACCTCTTCATAGTTGTGCATACTGATAGATCATCTCCTGATCACTCGTTTTATCACCAAACTCCTCAATAATGTGATCTAAGTTATTATTTTATTACTATAACATCTAAAAAAAGCTCTGCAAATGTCTGTGATATTCTTTGAGCGCTGGATGCAGAAGCAGCTATCTTGTTTGTTTATGTCCATGTTATCTATGTGATGCCGGGGCTATCTGTATTCATGAAATACGCGCCTTTTTTTTTCGGCTTCTCTCGGCTCCTGAATCTGACTCGGCCATTGAATGGTTTTTTCGGCTTTTTCCGGAGAAAAAACGACTAGAGACCTGTTTTTTGCATCTTTTTGATGATGTCGGACAGTGTCCAACATTGGACCGGAAAGGGTTAAAATAAAAATGCATGTGTGCTATAACATTTTTTATTTTTTTTTCAAACCTGCATATTTGAGACCTATGTAGTGAATGGGATTGCAAAATGGCTAAGATTTATGGAATTATTTTGTTAGCTACAGTTACTTGAAGGTAGTTCTGAAATCCAGGACTAGGTGCAGGGCTAGTGTTTCAAACCTTGCAACCCTTGCCAAGAAAGCTTCTAAAAGATACTTGGTTAGTAGGTGCTTCTGTACTAATTCAAATTACTGATGTTAAGTGATATCCCTATGGGCCAGTCTGGAATACTGTATATTCCCTAGGTACCCTCCATTTTTTTTTTAAATAAAATCCTGTGTTGCTGATGAATGAGGCATTTGTTCTACATTAAGCCCACTCAGACTGCCTGCTTACTAACTATCTTCAATTAATCAGTAATCGTCCGCTTTTTCAATATATCAGAATTACGTTTATGAGCAAGCTGTCTGACAAGTGCATTATTTTAGAGGATTACACCACCCACTAATAAAAAGCAGTAGGGAGATACATTCACACACAAAGAGCTATTGTGACAGAGATGGCTCTCGTTACATCTGAATCAATTCCGTTTCGATTCTACGGCAAACCAATCCATTAGCCTCGAGTTCCCAAAGCCATAGCCAAAACATCTTTAACCTGCTGCTGTTTTTCTTGTTGTAAACCAAGCTTCTGAGGCAAGTGCTCTATTTTCTTAAAATAGATTCAAGAATTGCTTGTGCTATTCTCAGAGGAAGCTGCATTTCGAGTCCTGGGATCTCTGCCTTTGGGAGCACCACAGCACTACTGATAGGGAATTAGGAATGATGCAATCAGTATTACAAATACATATATAAAACTCAACTTTGCATAATAAATAGGATTAAGACACGTCATGTCCCTATTAAAACGTATTAGTTGCAACAACACTTTTTAGAGAGTATAGATCTCACACCATGAAAAGCATTGTAAATGTTTAAACCACAACACATTCTATATAAACAGATTAAATACACCGATATCAGCTTTTAGGCTTTTTTATGTGCTTTTGAAAGGCGCTATAAAAGTGCAATGTTGTTGTTAGACTATGTTTGTAAGTGTTCGATGGCTGCCTCTAAATCATGTTCGAAACAGTGGCATTTTATTACTTCATTTGCCTTCACATGTTGCAATAATGACAGACCCCCCAGTCTAAACAACAACTCATGGAAGATTATATACATTTGATAACAGTGTCATGTACTAATATATATTGTTATATAAAATGTGGTATATTTTCACCAGGTGTAATGTCGGGGGTATATTTGGGGACAGACGGAAAAAGCATCTCGCCTGAACAATTAACTAAACTGTAAGTTTTGACACAGGAGTTTGGCTTTGTTTCTTTTTTCCAGGTATTGAGAGCGGCAGTGACGTGGCCCTGTACTCTGGCTTGGCAGCGGGTATCATTGCCGTGGCCGTCCTCGTGGTGGCAGTCACGCTGTACCGGAAGAGCCAGAGCGAGTACGGCGTGGACGTCATCGACTCCTCCGCTCTCACAGGGGGCTTCCAGTCCTTCAACTTCAAAACCGCACGGCAAGGTGAATATGTGCACTAGGTGGCACTGTGTGCTATGAAACAATCCCTTTAGAAGCCAATGCAAATAAAAAAGGGAATTCCATAGGAAAAGAGCGTATCAGGAGTTCTCAAGTAGCTCACATGGTAAAGATATGACCATGTGGGTGTGCAGAGTTGTACAGTCAGGGGAGGGCAGGTTCGCATCCTGGCTATGTGAAGTTGCCGATCTTGGCTGGGGATTCTGCAAGAAACATTGGCTAGGCCTAAGGCACTTAGAGAGATGAAATCGTCAGGGCCTGTTTCTCCTCCCCTGGTCAGGTGCCCAGTGAGCAGAAGCAGACACTGCAAGGCTGTCTTTCAAAGCAGCTTACTGACATCCACTGTGGAGCTCTAGAGTGTAAAATAAGATCTAGCACAGTGTATTTCTGCCTCTCTATTGTAACAGCTCTTCACTTAAATGTATGGCTATGGCCAAAAGAATTAACAAATTTTGCTTCATAAAGTCAAATGAAACCTGATGAATAATGGTACATTAACATATTGAATTACATACTGCTTTGTAGTTTTCCATTTACTGTGCATAACGAAAAACCGACAATTATTATTTTTTTTTTTTTTAATTATTTAAAACTGTCTAGGTGATGCAAAAGTCCCCCAATGACTGTAGCGGGCTTCATATGTCTTGAGCTGACACTTCTGGGTTAACAAAAGTTATTTTCAAGAACTGCAGAGTATTCTGAACCCTGTTTCAGGCACCATACCATATGGTTTTATTGTTTTGCTTGTCTCTAATAGCTATTCACACTTAAACACCTGAACTGCAAGCTGTCTATTTGTAGCCTCTATTTCTTAAATAATAATGCCCACTTGCAATATGCTCTGGCACCCTGTCACAAAGACGGCCAGAGTGGGTTGCGTCAGACCAGAAAGGAATTCAAACACAGACGGTGGTGATGATGAGCTGAGTGCAATGGCTGCACTCAGCGTTTATTAACAAATAAAAGGTTTGAACAATGGAATACAAAACAGCACACGGAACTTGACGCCAAAATAAACAGACAGACAAAACGGACTAACACTAAACAAACGGTGCACGGACAGACAAACAAACACGGTGAGAACAAACACTTGTCTTCCACGTTTTTACTTTCTAGTTTCTCCTCTCTCTCTCTCTCTCACCCGTTCTCCTCTTCCGAACACCCAACCCCGACTGCAAGAAATGTGCGTCTATATATACTATTGTGCTGGGATTCAATTACTAATTAATTATTCACTTGAATCCCAGCACGTGAATTAATTCTGTGCAACCCCGTGCTCACATATTACATTTAACCAGCACGTGAAGTGATGTGTGCTCTCCTCGTGCCTAAATACAAATCTACACTTTTTAAACACACGTGAAACACAGACCCGTTTATATCCCGTGTACCAATCTATACACCAACATTAACATACACACGCATCCATACAACACATAACAAGCAAAATACACACAGATGCACACAGGGGCGGGGCACATTCGGTCGGGCTCCTCCCGCTTGGGCTGTGGACACTCAGGCTCCTCCCGCTCGGGCTGTGGACGCTTTGGCTCCTCCCGCTCGGGCTGTGGACGCAAAACCAGCAGGCATTCTTCCTCTGCTGGTGGAGACGGGGACAGCAGGCATTCTTCCTCTGCTGGTGGGACTGCTACCTGGGCTGCTGTTCCACTTATAATTGCCTCCAGGTAGCTGAGGACCAAACCCACACCTTCCTCCCAGGTGCTTACGGTCTGTTCCCTTGCATAAGCCTCCCATCGTTCCCTATCCATAAACTGCAGGAACTGGACGACTACTGGTATAGACTGGGCCTCCAGCCCAGCATTTTCCAGCATCCAGTCCCGCACTTTGATGGCGTCTTCTGCCATTTTTTTTTTTTTTTCTTTTTTAAATCCAAACTGCGGTTCCTGCTCTGGCCTGAGTCCTGGAGGCGCTGTCGATCCCACGCAGGACACCACGTGTCACAAAGACGGCCGGAGTGGGTGGCGTCAGACCAGAAACAGGAACACAAACGACAGAGACTTGGAGTTTGGTGGAGCTGAGCGAATGGTTTCGCTCAGCATTTAATAAAACAGCACAGAAAATAAAAGGGTTTAACAGACAAAAACACGGGACACGGCACTTGACGCCAAAATAAACAGACAGACAAAACGGACTAACACTAAACAAACGGTGCACGGACAGACAAACAAACACGGTGAGAACAAACACTTATCTTCCACGTTTTTACTTTCTAGTTTCTAGTTTCTCCTCTCTCTCTCTCTCTCTCTCTCTCACCCGTTCTCCTCTTCCGAACACCCAACCCCGACTGCAAGAAATGTGCGTCTATATATACTATTGTGCTGGGATTCAATTACTAATTAATTATTCACTTGAATCCCAGCACGTGAATTAATTCTGTGCAACCCCGTGCTCACATATTACATTTAACCAGCACGTGAAGTGATGTGTGCTCTCCTCGTGCCTAAATACAAATCTACACTTTTTAAACACACGTGAAACACAGACCCGTTTATATCCCGTGTACCAATCTATACACCAACATTAACATACACACGCATCCATACAACACATAACAAGCAAAATACACACAGATGCACACAGGGGCGGGGCACATTGCCACACACCCTTATTAGGATTCGGCATTGCTCTTAATTAGAGGCGCAAATTAGGTTGATCATGTGATATGACGTGATCCCTGCTGCACTATAAACCCAGGCGAGCAAACCGTCTACCAGGAACTGGGAAAAGGCAAAGGTCTAAAAGTTCAACAAGATGCAGAAGTTAATTGGGGCAGACTAGTCCCCCACTTTTTTATTCATGTTGCTACTAATAAGAATGAGGGCCCCAGGTGTTGTTTAACTTTTACATTACATCTCTACAGGGCTGACCCTATAACCTTTACATTACATCTCTACAGAGCTGACCCTATAACCTTTACATTACATCTCTACAGGGCTGACCATATAACCTTTACATTACATCTCTACAGAGCTGAGCCTATAACCTTAACATTACATCTCTACAGGGCTGACCCTATAACCTTTACATTACATCTCTACAGAGCTGACCCTATAACCTTTACATTACATCTCTACAGGGCTGACCATATAACCTTTACATTACATCTCTACAGAGCTGAGCCTATAACCTTAACATTACATCTCTACAGGGCTGACCCTATAACCTTTACATTACATCTCTACAGAGCTGAGCCTATAACCTTTACATTACATCTCTTCAGAGCTGACCCTATAACCTTTACATCTCTACAGGGCTGACCCTATAACCTTTACATTACATCTCTACAGAGCCTACCCTATAACCTTTACATCTCTACAGAGCTGACCCTATAACCTTTACATTACATCTCTACAGAGCTGAGCCTATAACCTTTACATTACATCTCTTCAGAGCTGACCCTATAACCTTTACATCTCTACAGGGCTGACCCTATAACCTTTACATTACATCTCTACAGAGCCTACCCTATAACCTTTACATCTCTACAGAGCTGACCCTATAACCTTTACATTACATCTCTACAGAGCCTACCCTATAACCTTTACATCTCTACAGAGCTGAGCCTATAACCTTTACATTACATCTCTACAGGGCTGACCCTATAACCTTTACATTACATCTCTACAGAGCTGACCCTATAACCTTTACATTACATCTCTACAGGGCTGACCATATAACCTTTACATTACATCTCTACAGAGCTGACCCTATAACCTTTACATCTCTACAGAGCTGACCCTATAACCTTTACATTACATCTCTACAGGGCTGACCCTATAACCTTTACATTACATCTCTACAGGGCTGACCCTATAACCTTTACATCTCTACAGAGCTGAGCCTATAACCTTTACATTACATCTCTACAGGGCTGACCCTATAACCTTTACATTACATCTCTACAGAGCTGACCCTATAACCTTTACATCTCTACAGAGCTGACCCTATAACCTTTACATTACATCTCTACAGGGCTGACCCTATAACCTTTACATTACATCTCTACAGGGCTGACCCTATAACCTTTACATTACATCTCTACAGGGCTGAGCCTATAACCTTTACATTACATCTCTACGGAGCTGAGCCTATAACCTTAACATTACATCTCTACAGGGCTGACCCTATAACCTTTACATTACATCTCTACAGGGCTGACCCTATAACCTTTACATTACATCTCAACAGGGCTGACCCTATAACCTTTACATCTCTACAGGGCTGACCCTATAACCTCCCCTTTTTTGTAGAAATCACATCTTTATATGGGCAGCAATGTGGAGTAGTGGTTAGGGCTCTGGACTCTTGCCCGGAGGGTCGTGGGTTCAATCCCAGGTGGGGGGGACACTGCTGCTGTACCCTTGAGCAAGGTACTTTACCTAGATTGCTCCAGTAAAAACCCAACTGTATAACTGTAATTGTATGTACAAATAATAATGTGATATGTGTATAATGTGAAATAATGTGATATCTTGTAACAATTGTAAGTCGCCCTGGATAAGGGCGTCTGCTAAGAAATAAATAGTAATAATAATAATAATTATATGGCTGGACCAGTTTATTATTATTATTATTATTATTATTTATTTCTTAGCAGACGCCCTTATCCAGGGCGACTTACAGTCGTAAGCAAATACATTTCAAGAATCACAGTACAGTACGTTTATGCTAACGTAGTGAAAAAAATTAAGCTGACAAATAATTTTTGATTCAAAAACACTTTATATACAAGAAAGGTATACCTCCAATACAATCATATAAGCACAAGATTTAAACTGACTTTGGACAAGGCCTCAGTACAGCTCAGTGCATATGTTTGTATTAGAAAGCACGGATATCCATGGAGTCAGTTCAAAAGAGATGAAAAGACTGACAAATCTTTACAATGTTTGATATTTATACCTTTGTTATTATTATTATTTATTTCTTAGCAGACGCCCTTATCCAGGGCGACTTACAATTGTTACAAGATATCACATTATACATTATTGCACATTATACAGATATCACATTATTTTTACATACAATTACCCATTTACTGGAGCAATCTAGGTAAAGTACCTTGCTCAAGGGTACAACAGCAGTGTCCCCCACTGGGGATTGAACCCACAACCCTCCGGTCAAGAGTCCAGAGCCCTAACCACTACTCCACACTGCTGCCCTTTGTAAACAATTGTTGACTCCACTCCCATTTGTCTTACTTCTGTCCAATGATAGGGGTTTCCACTCTATCTATCATTGCACACTCCCTCTGCGGGGGAAAAGGGGAGGGAGGGGGGGTTGCATACCACATTGTACCTAGCAGGGCGCATCCATCTTGTCTTTCAGTTCCCCTCCCCCATCTCACACTATCTCTGCTAATCTGCCTTTTGGCGTTTAGCTCAGACACCTATCTGTGACTTTGAGTCGTGTTAGGCTATGCAATACTGAACATAGCTGGTTTTGCCGATGGGAAATGAAAGAACTCGAAACCTACACAATACTGTATAGTAACTTAATATAAACGCATATTAAAGCAACTGAATTAGTAAGCACATTAAAACCACTATAAAAACACATTCACACACAATTTAAACATAATGATTAAAAACAGCTTAACTATAAAAGACACACATAAACATAATGTAAAACTAATAATTAGTAAAAAAAATAATTAATAACATAA
This sequence comes from Acipenser ruthenus, assembly GCF_902713425.1. Lineage (NCBI taxonomy): Eukaryota > Metazoa > Chordata > Actinopteri > Acipenseriformes > Acipenseridae > Acipenser > Acipenser ruthenus. The sequence goes on along the minus strand of NC_081234.1, from coordinate 5,338,440 downwards.
TTAATACCTCATGCAGAAAGCCATCACTACACTAACTTGGCCTTTTTTGTACATATGAAATGTTTTTAAACAGATATATTATACATTCAGGGAAATATCTGAGATGGGTGCATTTATTTTACAATGACACAAAAATGTGCTACATAAAGGTGACCTTTGACTTTTGAGTAAGGTACTTTTTCAGATTCGACTGTAGACTACAGATAAAGCCGGCTTCAGCCCCAGTTTGATATTAGAACGAGATGAGATTGTTTTACAGACTGGTTTTACGGTGCTGATGGAAATGTAGTTAAACTTAGGCTGTTTTTTTCCCCACAGAATCAATGTTAAAGTAAGGATGCCTACCCAAGTTACAGGTTCAACACGATAGGAAAGAGCTGTAGACAAGCACCTATCAATTGACAATAAACAGAACATAAAGCAGTGAAAATTTATAGCGTTTTTTTGAAGGGGCGGGAAGTCTGGGAACTGAAATGCACCTGGACTGTAAACAGAGTTTAAGTCTTCCTTCCCTTGTCTACCTGAATTAACGTTGCTTGTTACATTTGTATGTGTGAGTGATTTTTAATCAAAATTCTAATTTCAACTTCTACCCATTGTGCACATCGGAATCATTTAATTTACATTTTTTCCAGTTCAATATTTCTTTATTTCCATGTTTCATTAAAAAAAATAAAAATTATATGGAAGAGCATTCATAAAAAATTGAAAAACCAATAAAAAAGGAAACTTACTCCAGTCGTGGGTTCTAAATCGAAACTATGTAAATAAGTTAAACAAAAGTTATGCACATGATTACATGAACATTTTCCATATAAATGCACTATAGATTCAATTTTTTTTGCTGAAAAGTTGATATCAGTTAAAAAGCAAGTAGCTTCAAAGTCTCTGAATCTGCTTTTAACTGGCATTGAGCTTCATTCGAGCTTGGCTGGAGAATCCTAAGTGAAGGCACTGAAGCCTTCCTTATTCCATTCAAATCACGTGACAGTGTGAACTTTTCAGTCCCCACGTACTCTACATTTATACAGACGAAGAGTAGATGAGGCTGAGAGTTCAAGGGTCACATTGTCTCATGACTTGAAAGGATGGCTATTCAGTGCTGGCACTTAGGATTCCCCAAGCAAGCTCAAAGCCAGGTGATTTAGAGACAAATTATAATAATTCAGTGCTGGAGGAACAGAACCCCAGTAATGACATGTGAAAAAAAGGAATTAAAATGACATTGGAAGGTCATTTAAATTGGAAATATCACCAGCTGCGTACATCCGAGACTTGAGCTCCCCTCCCCTTCACATCATTGGCTGTCAGCATCCCCTCTTCATGTTTTGTCAAGCAAAGCAGAAGTCACCCTTCTTTTGTGCAGTGTGAGCAGGCCCGGATGAGGCCTAGGCAAACTAGGCAGCCTCCTAGTGCGGCAAATTTAGAGGGGCAGCAAAAAAAAAACACGGTAACTGGTATTGCACTGAAGGATCCTATCCAAACACGCTCTTTCGCATGGTATGGAGTGATCGATAGTAAATTGCTTTTGTTCAATCTATTACGCTGTTCTGTAGAGAAAACTGCTTTATAGAGACCCTAAGTTTCAAGAAGTAAGCTAATAGGCAGGCATTGATTTTTGCTGTCAGTACAAGAATTTAGTAAGTTCATAATTTAAACTTATGGGAATTCACAATATTTTGACAATAAATACCAATGATAATAAAATGTGTTCAATTCTGTATTTTACCTATCATTTATTTTATTTATTTATTGCATTTATATAGCGCTTTTAATACAAAAATATCGCAAAGCACTGTACAGTACATTACAAAAAGCATTTACATTTATACAACACAATACCTTTGTATAAAGGACCCCAGGCATGTCACACACACACAACTGCTACATATTAAATAGCATATTTAAAAAACAGTATATAAAAAAAAATGTTAAATAGCAGAAATTTAAAAGTTACATTAAAACCCACTAAGATAAGAAAGCCGTTTTATAAAAGTATGTTTTTAGTCTTGACTTAAAAACTGTAACAGTCCCAGCTTCCCAGACGAAAGAAGGAAGGGCATTCCATAATTTAGGGGCTCTGCATTAAAAAGCTCTTCCTCCCGTTTTCATTTTGTTGACCCTAGGAATAACCCTTGGGATACCAGAGAGAAGTGTATTACAGTAATCAATTCTAGATGAAACAAAGGCATGCATTAGTCTCTCGGCATCAGATACAGAAATAATTGGTGTAAGTTTGGCTATATTTCTCAAATGGTAAAAAGATACTTTAGTAAGTTCGCTAATATAAGCTGACATCCAACACTTGATGTCTGCAAGACAAGCAGCAAGTAACTCCCAGGCAGAAGTATTTCCTGGCTTTAGGGACAATTATAGCTGGGTATCACCCACATAGCAATAGAATTTCACTCCATGTGTGAGGATAATATCACCTAACGGTAGCATATGCAATGAAAATAACAACGGACCTAGAACAGAGCCCTGTGGAACATCGCAGACAACTTCAGACCTTTCAGATTTTGCCTCCCCATAGAGACAAACTGAAATCTATCAGAAAGATCATTTTTGAGCCAGTGTCTGGTTACCAGTGAGACACTCCTTCTGAAGACACTATTTGGCATAATAGCGGGATAGGCTGAGACAGTTCAGGTTTACAGACTCCCGTCATCACCATCAACAGACAGGCGTGTCGGGTTATTCAATTGATCCATGATAAGCCGTTCGTGTATCTCAATTACAACTGAGAAATATATTAATAACAATGATAAACTTGTGAAGTACTGTATTTCGTGTTTCTGTATTTGCTGCACATACAGACGTGCTCAAATTTGTTGGTACCCCTCCACAAAAAACGAAGAATGCACAATTTTCTCTGAAATAACTTGAAACTGACAAAAGTAATTGGCATCCTCCATTGTTTATTCCATATTTAATAGAAATCAGACTTTGCTTTTGATTTTTTATTCAACATAATATTGTAAATAAGAAAACAAATGAAAATGGCATGGACAAAAATGATGGGACCGCTAACCTAATATTTTGTTGCACAACCTTTAGAGGCAATCACTGCAATCAAACATTTTCTGTAGCTCTCAATGAGACTTCTGCACCTGTTAACAGGTAGTTTGGCCCACTCTTCCTGAGCAAACTGCTCCAGCTGTCTCAGGTTTGATGGGTGCCTTCTCCAGACTGCAAGTTTCAGCGCTTTCCATAGATGTTCAATAGGATTCAGATCAGGACTCATAGAAGGCCACTTCAGAATAGTCCAATGTTTTGTTCTTATCCATTCTTGGGTGCTTTTAGCTGTGTGTTTTGGGTCATTATCCTGTTGGAGGACCCATGACCTGCGACTGAGACAGAGCTTTCTGACACTGGGCAGTACGTTTCGCTCCAGAATTCCTTGATAGTCTTGAGATTTCATTGTGCCCTGCACAGATTCAAGGCACCCTGTGCCAGGCGCAGCAAAGCAGCCCCAAAACATAACCGAGCCTCCTCCATGTTTCACTGTAGGTATGGTGTTCTTTTCTTTGAAAGCTTCATTTTTTCGTCTGTGAACATAGAGCTGATGTGACTTGCCAAAAAGCTCCAGTTTTTACTCATCTGTCCAAAGGACATTCTCCCAGAAGGATTGTGGCTTGTCAATATGCATTTTAGCAAATTCCAGTCTGGCTTTTTTATGTTTTTCTTTCAAAAGTGGAGTCCTCCTGGGTCTTCTTCCATGGAGCCCACTTTCGCTCAAAAAGCGACGGATGGTGCGATCAGAAACTGACGTACCTTCACCTTGGAGTTCAGCTTGTATCTCTTTGGCAGTTATCCTTGGTTCTTTTTCTACCATTCGCACTATCCTTCTGTTCAATCTGGGGTCGATTTTCCTCTTGCGGCCGCGCCCAGGGAGGTTGGCTACAGTTCCATGGACCTTAAACTTCTTAATAATATTTGCAACTGTTGTCACAGGAACATCAAGCTGCTTGGAGATGGTCTTGTAGCCTTTACCTTTACCATGCTTGTCTATTATTTTCTTTCTGATCTCCTCAGACAACTCTCTCCTTTGCTTTCTCTGGTCCATGTTCAGTGTGGTGCACACAATGATACCAAACAGCACAGTGACTACTTTTCTCCATTTAAATAGGCTGAATGACTGATTACAAGATTGGAGACATGTGTGATACTAATTAAGGAAACTAATTAGTTTGAAATATCTCTATAATCCAATTATTTATTATCTTTTCTAAGGGGTACCAACAAATGTGTCCAGGCCATTTTAGAATATCTTTGTAGAATAAGCAATAATTCATCTCTTTTCACAGCTTCTTTGCTTTATTCTATGACATACCAAAGGCATGCAAGTATAGATGATAAAATAGCTTTTAATTTCATCACTTTTCAGGAGGAATGAAGCATTATTTCAATGAGCTGTAAGGGTACCAACAAATTTGAGCACGTCTGTACAAACGGCATTTGCTGCCTTCATGTTTATAGCCTTCGTGTTTACCCTTAAGAAAAAAGAAAAAAGGGTATGCATTGGGACTTGTGCAAGTATTCTAAAAGCATTAAGTAAGTTTATTAACAGTGCCAGTGAGACTAGCTTTAAATACTCAAAATAGTCTGATTGAGCAATTTCCAATATTCATCTTCTGGCTCAAAAAGCCAAGAGTCTTCATGTTGCAGCCCTGCCCAGTTGGCCTCGTCAGTGGAGATCCAACGACCTTTCAGTGATTGAAGGTCTAACGCCAGGCAGAACAGGTGGCCGAACCACCAGCTATCACTGCACTTCACAGAGAAGCACACGCTGTGTCACTGGACAACAACAGGGACTTCCTTCCCGAGCCAAGTCATGCAAACAGTGACACAGCAGCTGTGTCAATAGACATGCTGTCTGGCTATTAGAAAAGGATCTCTAGGAGTCAGGAAGCTAATGGAGTATAAAGTCGTACATTTACAGCTTTTGGGAACAGATTCAAGATTGTGGTGATCAGAACTTCAGTCTGAACTGATCCAAAACTTTTTTTTTTTTGTAATTTGTAGTGCTCACCATTCTTTTTAACCAGTTGTACAAAAGGGATGGGAACCAAGTGTATTAGCCTTATTCACAAAGCTCTTGAGTTGAGTTTTTTTCTATTATTATGGATAAAATTATATTTGTGAAACTGTTTTAGACTGTTAAACTGGTCTAGGCTGTTTTAAACTGGTCTAGGCTGTTATTAAAGTGGTCTAGGCTGTTACTAAACTGGTCTAGGCTGTTATTAAACTGTTATAAAAAATGTAAAGGTGAATTTCCTAGGATCTTGTTGGCCTGTCATTAACTTAACTTCTGTTAAGAAGTTAAGTTAATAGGCATAGGCACTGAATAGGCTGAACTCATCTAACATTGTGTTTATAGCTTAAAAAGTCAAAGTAAATATATGTTACAATTACAAATACATTGTGTACTAAGTTGCTGTGTTGGATGGTGAAGAGACACAGGCAACGCTAACCATTTTGGAGACTAAATGTTATTAGTATGTTATGTTATGAGGACAGCAGTGTGGAGTAGTGGTTAGGGCTCTGGACTCTTGACCGGAGGGTTGTGGGTTCAACCCCAGTGGGAGACACTGCTGCTGTACCCTTGAGCAAGGTACTTTACCTAGATTGCTCCAGTAAAAACCCAGCTGTATAAATGGGTAATTGTATGTAAAAATAATGTGATATGTGAAATAATGTATAATGTGATATCTTGTAACAATTGTAAGTCGCCCTAGATAAGGGCATCTGCTAGGAAATAAATAAAATAAAAATTAGTATGCTGTTAGAAAGGCAACCCAATGTTGATATTTAATTTTAAAAGCTGAAACCAAAATTATAAAACTGGATGCTCTTTGAAAAAAAATGGGAGCTATTCATATTAGAATAAGGTGGAGAATTATGAATAGAAAATAAACAGTTTCTGTTGCCAATTCTATAGGTACCAATACCTTACTTTTGCTTGATAACATATCCCTGGTATCCAATGGTAACACAGTATAAGGTTGCAGCAAGATTGCATTGTTTTTCTCATTGTCCCTCCTAGGTAATTCTCTGCTGCTGAACTCATCCATGCAGCCTGACCTGGCAGTGAGCCGTACCTACAGTGGAGCGATCTGCTTTCAGGACCCCATGGACAAGGAGCTGATGACCGAGTCCTCCTTGTTCGACCCCTTGCCAGACATCAAGGTCAAAGTTCAAAGTTCGTTCATGGTGTCTCTGGGAGTTGCGGACCGAGCCGAGTATCACGTCAAGGCTCACCCCGAAACCTTCCCCAGGGTGGTCAACAGAGACTGCAACACCCTCAATGGCATGAATGAAACACCGCTGCACCCGAGCCTGTCCACTGTGCCCTCGAAACCCGAGCTCAGAACAGTTGGCATATTCGGGCATCTGGGTGGACGGCTGGTGGTCCCCAATACAGGTGAGCTTCAGAAATCTGAGATTAACTTTTGTAGCTTTTTCAGACCATAGTAGGATTTTGATGATTTTTATGCGTGAGCCTTTATTATATATCTGCAGCGCACTACTAATAGTACTTCCAAATACATGTTTTATAGCAGTCACGTCAAACACATACCGGTACACTTCTACCAAACCAAGCCATCAAAGAAAAAGCAATTTAATACAAAGCCTATTCACCTTGGGGTCGGCAGTTCGAATCCAGCCCGTGTCAGTAGTTGATTAAAGGTTATTTATCGGACGTCTGTTTGATAAGGTTTTCTGGATCCAGACAAGGTCTTCTGTAATGTAATTTTTTGTTTGAAGCAGCAAAGAATCTGTTGAACCTCTGTGCTGACAAAAACCTTGTGCTAAGTAACTGTGCTCTCTGAGGTCCAGACGGATGCAAGGTGTACTGTTCCGTGAAGCAGATTGAGCAGGTCACAGAAATCATAAAGGAAGAAGCCCTACAGTATGTGACTGGAATACAGCACACACTTTTACTCACCAGCATCACCACAGCAGTAAAGATAATTCTTTATTCTAAGCTTGATTTATATTCTTTCAGATATATCATTTTTCTGGAACAAACCACTTACAGAGGTCAATAATAATGTTATTTCTGGATAGAAAATCATATTACTGTGTAGCCAGTTAGAGGAAAACACCTGATATTTATTCTTAACTGACACCCTTTTTTCTTCTCATTTCTTACCACGCCCCTTGTATCTTGGGGGTTGTCTTATTTTGACTCGATCTGGATGTCCTGAGGACTCACACCATTGGGCCAGCTTATTTTGGAGACTAATTAATCGTAACAGAAAACTGCATTCTTACGATAGCAGTTTGGACATGTGCTACAGCCTAACTCTAATATTTACTGTATATATGTTCTAATATATAACAAAAGCTGCTATGTTTTGCTGAGCTTTGTTAGGGTGCATTTACGTTTCATCATTTCCATCCTTTTTTTGTTGTTATTTTATCATAGTTTTATCACGGTGGCTGTTTGAAGTTATCTCTTTACTGTTAACAATGCGCCCTGGTGAGTGTAACAGGAGTAGAGGTCTGCTTGGGCTAAATTTAAAATCCGATCCAAACCCGACCTGACCAAACAAAATCCAAACCCCACCTGAGCTCGAGACCTTTGAAATATTTGCAGACCTGACCCGACCCGACCATCTCCACAAATATCTTCCTAACACACTATTGCAACTAAGTACATCAGTGTAGAGTATTCCCGCTTTCCAGTTAAAACATAAATAATTAATCATATCTCATTAACTTCCTTTCCTAGTAATCCAACACTGCATGATTTAAAAAAAGACAACAACAGGCTTCTTCAAAACGCTGTTACCATAAATAGTCACACAGAAAATTCTCTTGCAAATTCGCATACTCATTTTGGTCAAGCCGATTTCTTATAAAACCACTAAATTAACGTTCAACAACAAATACTACACCACAACTATGGCTTTTAAAACAGCTGCAGAGATGAATTTCCACATGGACTTTTATTATCGCTGAATACAACAATGTCGTAGATTTAGATGCACCTTTCCAGCAACGGAACTCTCCACTGCTACACATTCTCCTGTTGATAGGTTTTATTTTCCTCCATCAGCCTATATACAGATGAACCCGCTTTCTATCATGATTGCCATGCGAGCATACTTCTTGGTGACGTTGGTGTTTTGCAACTGAACTGTATCCGGTTAACACCGCCACGCAGCATTTGTTGTCAGGCTGCACAAAATGTCAGTTTATCAGCTGAGATTATCATTGGTTTTTAGTTGCGTTAGAAATTAATTATATCGTGTGGTAACTTAGTAAAGTCCGGCGACAGCCCAGGCTGCACAAAACGAACAAGCAGGTTTGTGAAACGATATTACAGAGGTAATTTCTCAAATAACCTATGGTGCATGGTGAGTGGTTTTTCAAAAATCGTGAAGCAGGAAGTGAGTTTTAGGAAGCACTTGCACACAGAGGAAGCAAAAAAATACTCACTTAAAATTAAAAACGCCATAATCCACTCACTGATAACACTAACACGACCTGAGCTGAGCTTGAACCATAATATACAAACTACATCTGACCCGACACTTAGCGGGTGTCAAGTCCTGTCGGGCTCGGGTGGAGAAGTAAGGCTCTAAACAGGAGTGCGTCTCAAGGCTGTCCCTCTTCTATCACACTTTGCATCTGTATCAGCCGGTGCAAGGATTGGGCTCCCCAAAGGATAATTGGTCAGAGCGGCATTTGCTGTGCAATGATTTAGGAGCTCCTACAGGCGGCTCTGCTGTCAGATCAGATAAAAGCATGTCAGGGTAGCAGGTGTTTTTTTTAATGAAAGCTAACTGGTGTTGTCAAGTTGAAAATGCACATGGCAGTGCCTGCATTCTCCCAAACTCACACCATGGCCCCGGCAGTGTCTGCATTCTCCCACATTCATACCATATCTCACCAGGCTTTTCAACCCCATTTCAAACTCAGCACCTCAATAAACTGGTTGATTATCCCCCAAGGGGGCTGAAATCCCCAGTGACAGGGATGTAGTGGAGGTGTTCATACGTACATGTTGCACATTTATACATATAGCTGGAAAACCGCTGTTACAATTGGGGATGAAAATTGGTATTAACATTATTTAATATAAGTTATTGAAAGTATGATATTACTGGTGTCTGTCCATACATTTATCCATCTGTGTTTCACACATTTGTGCATAGCATTGTATCAGATTGCTGTTAAGTGGCTCACTGGTGTGAGTCTTATTGTGTGGATTAATACAGAATGATTTGGTCAATACAACAATGAGTCAAGCAATAAGAACAAGGTATCAATGCACATAATTACCAATTTCAGAGACAAAAGAACTCTGCATAAGCCTTTTTATACCTAACTGGTTACATCAGTTTTCAATTTTTTTTTTTTTTTTCTGTTTCCCAATATAGTTTGGTATCCACTCAAACCAATTCTTGGTAATAAACATACTCACGATTAATGCAATTGACACACACACCCTGTTAATAAGATATATTACTAGAAGAGAGTACAGTAGAAGAGTACAAGACACCAACAACCTCCATGTAGCACATCCAAATAGGCAGTAACTTTCCACAAGCTTGCCTTTATGTTTAGAACTTACAAAATGTGAATCGAAAAAAAAGAATACACAGAGTATAGAAACATATCAAACAGAAAAACATTATGAAACAGCACCTCATCTCAGCATGGTGATTAAAACATTACGAAACAGCACCTCATCTTCCAGCATGGTGATTAAAACATTATGAAACAGCACCTCATCTCAGCATGGTGATTAAAACATTATGAAACAGCACCTCATCTCAGCATGGTGATTAAAACATTATGAAACAGCACCTCATCTCAGCATGGTGATTAAAACATTATGAAACAGCACCTCATCTTCCAGCATGGTGATTAAAACATTATGAAACAGCACCTCATCTTCCAGCATGGTGATTAAAACATTATGAAACAGCACCTCATCTTCCAGCATGGTGATTAAAACATTATGAAACAGCACCTCATCTTCCAGCATGGTGATTAAAACATTATGAAACAGCACCTCATCTTCCAGCATGGTGATTAAAACATTATGAAACAGCACCTCATCTTCCAGCATGGTGATTAAAACATTATGAAACAGCACCTCATCTTCCAGCATGGTGATTAAAACATTATGAAACAGCACCTCATCTTCCAGCATGGTGATTAAAACATTATGAAACAGCACCTCATCTTCCAGCATGGTGATTAAAACATTATGAAACAGCACATCATCTTCCAGCATGGTGATTAAAACATTATGAAACAGCACCTCATCTTCCAGCATGGTGATTAAAACATTACGAAACAGCACCTCATCTCAGCATGGTGATTAAAACATTATGAAACAGCACCTCATCTTCCAGCATGGTGATTAAAACATTATGAAACAGCACCTCATCTTCCAGCATGGTGATTAAAACATTACGAAACAGCACCTCATCTCAGCATGGTGATTTAAAACATTATGAAACAGCACCTCATCTCAGCATGGTGATTAAAACATTATGAAACAGCACCTCATCTTCCAGTATGGTGATTAAAACATTATGAAACAGCACCTCATCTTCCAGCATGGTGATTAAAACATTATGAAACAGCACCTCATCTCAGCATGGTGATTAAAACATTATGAAACAGCACCTCATCTTCCAGCATGGTGATTAAAACATTATGAAACAGCACCTCATCTCAGCATGGTGATTAAAACATTATGAAACAGCACATCATCTTCCAGCATGGTGATTAAAACATTATGAAACAGCACCTCATCTTCCAGCATGGTGATTAAAACATTACGAAACAGCACCTCATCTCAGCATGGTGATTAAAACATTATGAAACAGCACCTCATCTTCCAGCATGGTGATTAAAACATTATGAAACAGCACCTCATCTTCCAGCATGGTGATTAAAACATTATGAAACAGCACCTCATCTCAGCATGGTGATTAAAACATTATGAAACAGCACCTCATCTTCCAGCATGGTGATTAAAACATTACGAAACAGCACCTCATCTCAGCATGGTGATTAAAACATTATGAAACAGCACCTCATCTCAGCATGGTGATTAAAACATTATGAAACAGCACCTCATCTTCCAGCATGGTGATTAAAACATTATGAAACAGCACCTCATCTTCCAGCATGGTGATTAAAACATTATGAAACAGCACCTCATCTCAGCATGGTGATTAAAACATTATGAAACAGCACCTCATCTTCCAGCATGGTGATTAAAACATTACGAAACAGCACCTCATCTCAGCATGGTGATTAAAACATTATGAAACAGCACCTCATCTCAGCATGGTGATTAAAACATTATGAAACAGCACCTCATCTTCCAGCATGGTGATTAAAACATTATGAAACAGCACCTCATCTTCCAGCATGGTGATTAAAACATTATGAAACAGCACCTCATCTCAGCATGGTGATTAAAACATTATGAAACAGCACCTCATCTCAGCATGGTGATTAAAACATTAAGAAACAGCACCTCATCTCAGCATGGTGATTAAAACATTATGAAACAGCACCTCATCTTCCAGCATGGTGATTAAAACATTACGAAACAGCACCTCATCTTCCAGCATGGTGATTAAAACATTATGAAACAGCACCTCATCTCAGCATGGTGATTAAAACATTATGAAACAGCACCTCATCTTCCAGCATGGTGATTAAAACATTATGAAACAGCACCTCATCTCAGCATGGTGATTAAAACATTATGAAACAGCACCTCATCTCAGCATGGTGATTAAAACATTACGAAACAGCACCTCATCTCAGCATGGTGATTAAAACATTATGAAACAGCACCTCATCTTCCAGCATGGTGATTAAAACATTATGAAACAGCACCTCATCTTCCAGCATGGTGATTAAAACATTATGAAACAGCACCTCATCTTCCAGCATGGTGATTAAAACATTATGAAACAGCACCTCATCTCAGCATGGTGATTAAAACATTATGAAACAGCACCTCATCTTCCAGCATGGTGATTAAAACATTATGAAACAGCACCTCATCTTCCAGCATGGTGATTAAAACATTATGAAACAGCACCTCATCTTCCAGCATGGTGATTAAAACATTATGAAACAGCACCTCATCTTCCAGCATGGTGATTAAAACATTATGAAACAGCACCTCATCTCAGCATGGTGATTAAAACATTATGAAACAGCACCTCATCTCAGCATGGTGATTAAAACATTATGAAACAGCACCTCATCTTCCAGCATGGTGATTAAAACATTATGAAACAGCACCTCATCTTCCAGCATGGTGATTAAAACATTATGAAACAGCACCTCATCTCAGCATGGTGATTAAAACATTATGAAACAGCACCTCATCTTCCAGCATGGTGATTAAAACATTATGAAACAGCACCTCATCTTCCAGCATGGTGATTAAAACATTATGAAACAGCACCTCATCTCAGCATGGTGATTAAAACATTACGAAACAGCACCTCATCTTCCAGCATGGTGATTAAAACATTATGAAACAGCACCTCATCTTCCAGCATGGTGATTAAAACATTATGAAACAGCACCTCATCTCAGCATGGTGATTAAAACATTATGAAACAGCACCTCATCTCAGCATGGTGATTAAAACATTAAGAAACAGCACCTCATCTCAGCATGGTGATTAAAACATTATGAAACAGCACCTCATCTTCCAGCATGGTGATTAAAACATTACGAAACAGCACCTCATCTTCCAGCATGGTGATTAAAACATTATGAAACAGCACCTCATCTCAGCATGGTGATTAAAACATTATGAAACAGCACCTCATCTTCCAGCATGGTGATTAAAACATTATGAAACAGCACCTCATCTCAGCATGGTGATTAAAACATTATGAAACAGCACCTCATCTTCCATCATGGTGATTAAAACATTATGAAACAGCACCTCATCTTCCAGCATGGTGATTAAAACATTATGAAACAGCACCTCATCTCAGCATGGTGATTAAAACATTATGAAACAGCACCTCATCTCAGCATGGTGATTAAAACATTATGAAACAGCACCTCATCTTCCAGCATGGTGATTAAAACATTATGAAACAGCACCTCATCTCAGCATGGTGATTAAAACATTATGAAACAGCACCTCATCTCAGCATGGTGATTAAAACATTATGAAACAGCACCTCATCTTCCAGCATGGTGATTAAAACATTACGAAACAGCACCTCATCTCAGCATGGTGATTAAAACATTACGAAACAGCACCTCATCTTCCAGCATGGTGATTAAAACATTATGAAACAGCACCTCATCTCAGCATGGTGATTAAAACATTATGAAACAGCACCTCATCTTCGAGGTTTGTGTGCGGACGGACGAAAGCGTTCCGACCATTATTTCCGGTCTCATAAAGTGTAGCTGGCATGGATGGGGAAAGCCTGTGGAAATGTGGCTGGAGCCTTAATAAGGTCATTGTTTAATAGGTAATTAAGGCTCCAGTCATAGTATAAAAGACCCACTCCGGACTCAGAGCGGAGTAGAGTTTAGTGGAGATAAGAGTGAGAGCGAATGCTACCAGCCAGCGAACAAAGGTACTTGTTTTTGATAATAATTGTTTGTGTGTGTGTGTGTGTGTGTGTGATTTTACTTTGGCCAATGTGCCCTTTTCTTTTTGTGTGTTTTGTTTAAATCTTTATTTTTGTATTTAATTAAAATACGAGTGCAGCCGCACCGTTTTCCCCCCCCGTACCATTTGTGTTATTGTTTCATTTCGCTGGTCTGACATCACCCCTGCAGCCCTCACTGTCACAATGCCTCAGTATGCTTCTCCCTCATATGTTCTCTTTATCTTTCAGGAGTGAGTCTGCTGGTACCCCATGGGGCGATTTCGGAGGATACTCCCTGGGAAATGTACATGATCGTTAATCAAGAGCACTCAAGGTGAGTTCCACAACCCAAATCAGCTCCTCCAGTTAGGGGAGGCTTCACCCAGAGCCTCTGCTCAGGCAGCCGCTATTCAGTCCTATTCACAAAAATAAATTAGGTGTCAAACATTGTGTTTATTTCCCGGATAGCACACTCTCGAGCCATGTGTGCTTGGTGTCTCTTGCATGAGCAGCAGCCCAGACTTGCTAGGCAACACTGAAAACGTCCTATACTCGTATCACAAAAAGACAGGCACTGCCCTGTAATTAAAGGAATGCTTCCAAAGGATTTTATTACTTTTCTCCTTCAAGTAGGCTTACAGCGATGGTTATGAAACTGCATCCCTGTGTAGTAGTTTAGAATATCAAGCTGCCTCCATGACATAGCCAGAAGGGTGTGAGTTTCATAGCCTCCTTGCTGTGTAGTGCATATTTATGAAGATATAATATTTAACATTCATACCTCAATATCCTAGGCCACCCCCCACTGTGTATGGCAAGCCAAATTATCATTTAGAGATATCTCAAAGAGATATCTGTAAAACATTTCCAGATATCTTACATTGAATTCCAGATATCTTTAATTTTGCAGTTTCTAAAATTAATTTAAAGATATCTGTAAATAAATTTGAGATAAGGAAAATGTTGTATATTGTTGTTTTGAAAAAAAAAAAACATTCTTAATTAACAGATAATAATCAGTATTGTTTGTTTAGACCAGACTGGCAGGGCAGCACAGCAGGTCATCTAAACTAAAACCATTTTAAATATTACGACCCTCTGTTACTAATATCCAGTCCTTTTAGAAGTAGATCTAGAATGTTGTGGGGGAAGACAAACTTAATTAACATCACAGCATCTTAAGTCTCATAGGTTAAGATTTGAAATGTCATTTTACAAAGTGCATTCAATTACAACTACTAATTTCTCCCACGGCTGTAAATTGTTCTGGAGGTATGTCAGATCAAGGTTAGAGCCCTGCGAAGTGGATATAGTGGAGTCTTACTTTGTCACTCTTTTGCATAAATCAGGAGAAGCGGTCCCCAGATTGTCATGACATTTGGTATTCATATTATTTTGCATACATTGCTGAGAAAATCATCTTCTGGGGATGTATGGAGGTGTCTGTCTGTCCGCACATCCGGCCATGTGTATGTCACACATATTTTTGCATATATCTGAAGAAATGCTTATGCATCTGTCATGAAGCTGGATATAAGTATTATTTTGCATAAGTTATTGAGAACATCACATTCTGGGGATATATGGGAGGCTGTGTGGTCCAGTGGTTAAAGAAAAGGGCTTGTAATCAGGAGGTCCCCGGTTCAAAGCTCACCTCAGCCACTGACTCATTGTGTGACCCTGAGCAAGTCACTTAACCTCCTTGTGCTCCATCTTTTGGGTGAGTGACTCTGCAGCTGATGCATAGTTCACACACCCTAGTCTTTGTAAGTCGCCTTGGATAAAGGCATCTGCTAAATAAACAAATAATAGTATCTGTATAGCTATCTGTCACACTTATATGTTTGTAAATATCATAACAAGTATAAGAATAGAACTACAACACCGTTGATGGAGGCATTAGGCATACTGTGAAACAAAAAATTGCATCTTAGCTTGTTTAACCTAGGAAAGAAAACCTGCTGCATTAAACAAGAACACGTGTTATATAGTCAGGCGATCTTGCAAATGTTCTATTCCGTTACTCAAACAAGCTGTAATTGGAAATGATTGTAATTACACTATAGAGGTAGGAGCCAATCAAAGCTGTTGGAGAAATGTACGATAACTGATGAGGATTTGTGAATATAATGACTGTGAGGCTTGTGGTTAAGGAATTTAATTGCATATTACAAAGCACGTGGCATATAATTAAGTCATTTTTTTTCCTGCATGGTTGCCCCTAGCATGCAACATCATTCTGCTCCACAAATATAAAGTTTCAGGAGGCATTTATTAGAAGTCATTATCTTTATGTATCTAATTACAGATTGTTAGTGTGCTGCAGGGGGATTTTGAATTGTGCAGTAAGGTGTACAGTGCTGCTCATGACACTGTGAACCTGGCACTGACTTAAAAGATTTAAAAAGTAGCTTCTCTTACCAACTAATCTTAAAGGTAATTCAATGATTCTCTACTAAAAGGACTGTTTCTCCTCACCGTGCTATAGTGGACCCTACTGAACAAGAGGAGCTGCCCTTTGTGCTTCAGGGGCCTGCATCCGCTCTTGAGGTCCTGGGTGTAAAGAGGCAATTGGTTTGGTCATGGAATCGGAGGATGCCCGCTGACTTTCGGTTCTCCTGAGTGAGGAATTGCTATAGTGAGGGAACATAATTGGGCATTCTAAACTGCACAAAAAACAGAGATAAAACAATGGGAAAAATAAATGGTAGCAACAGTGGTATGGGACATTGGTTGAATGGTACCACAGTGCCAGTTCCACATTTCATTGGTTAAAATGCACAGTTGCCCAAATCATAGACACCTTCAACACAGGACAAGAACCACCTGTTTCTAATCAAAACATGCCTTCAGCCACATAGCCCAAATCAAAGCCATTTTCTAATTGATTTTCAAGTCAGTGTATACAATTTAAAGCACTGTAGTGTTGTGCCGATGATCTTAATTATCCATGAATCTGTCATTTCTTGCTCAACAAAGGTCTGATATAAACAGAGTTCACCTTACAATATAGTTTTCATGCATGCTTGTAAGGGAATGAAATGGCAATATAGAACATATTTAACCAGTAACATTTATACAGAAAAACAATGCAAAAATACGTAAATGATTAATCAAGTTGTTGATGAAGAAAGTCTGGTTATCGATATTGATTTCATCCACTGATTCCTGTTTTCTAAAGTAGTGTACTAAAAAGAAACGTTTCAGTACCACTGTATTTCTTATGACTGAGTGTTAAGTTTTGGAAAAACAACAGGAAACAATAAGAAACATAGTAGACCTTCAGGATAATGGTATAACATTTCTGTCTTTTTCAGGGCAGGGTGTAGCCACGCAATCTAATCTTCCGGTACATTAACTGCATTCTACTGATCTCCAAAGCATGTAGTAATAGAGTATGTCACCTGAAATCCATTATTGTGCCGAGCAGCTTACGAAACTGTACCTTTAAAACACACAGATTCTGTGTCCCTGCTATATGGAATGGCATTTTCTGTGCAGCTGTTTTGTTCAGATAAGGATGCAGTCCTCCGGTCTCTGCAGAAACAGCAGCCTGTATTGCTGTAGAATTGAAAGATGTCAATAAAAATTAATTTCAGGATATCAGCATCTAACAAGTCCTCATGAAATTTCATAGGTTTTATTTTAGTGAATATTATTATTATTATTATTATTATTATTATTATTATTTAGTCATTTTGCAGACGCTTTTATCCTCACTGTGCTACAGCGGACCCTACTGACCAGGCACCCGCTTTATCCAGGTGTTACAGGGCAGTAAAGGGTTACAATGCAAGCTTAATATTTAAATACAGTGTAGTTTACTGTAAATGCAAATAATACTACTAAAATACAATATGCAACAAGTTAGGATTACAACAAGTTATATCTACAATGACATAGTAGTGCAATAGTGCAAGGGAAGTGCATTAGATGAGGATCCAGTAACGTGGTGCTGAGGTCAGGCAAGTCCAGTGCAGAGCAGGAGGGGCAGAGCAAGGGATCTACAAGTACAGTCTAAGCAGATGGGTCCTGAGGAGGCACTGGAAGGTGGTAAAAGACAGAGCAGTCTTGAACTTCTCCGGTAGCTGGTTCCATCACAGAGGGCAAAATATATTCTAAGGGACTGATGTAAGGATAGGCGCAGTACAAACAATTGAGACCAGGCAATTATTTTGCACTGTGGCCTATGTAAGCTTAACAGTAATGCAAATTACTCAACACGCACAAATAATGATCTGCAATCATGATGAGGGTCGCATTGAGTGCCGCCTGTACATCGGGCTGTTTAGCGGCCTCACTTATAGCCCAGAGGTGAGGTGAGTTAGGAGTACAGAGAGCAGTAGGTGCTGTATGAGATTTGTGGAGTACGAAAATCAAGCCAAACAAAAAAATATGTCAGAGGAAGGGCAGCAAAGTCCTCTTGGCGCACAGAAAAAAAAGAAAAGTTTTCTGAGGAGGAGCTGAGAGTCCTTACGGCTGAGGTCACTATGAAATGGAGTTATTTGGAAAAGCCTCAGCCAACATCAATTATGCTATCAAAGAGACCATATGGTCCTCTATAGTGGAGAAAGTCAATGCTGTCAGTGTTACCAGGAGGACAGTCAACCAGGTGATGAAAAGGTGGCAGGACCTCCAGCAGCGAACAAAAGCGAAACTCGCAATGCTGCACAGGCATGTAGCAGGAGGAGGGCAGCCATCCACATCACAGCTGACACCACACAAGAGCCAAGCATCGCCGCATCAGGAAGTGTACCAAAGCAGCCATCCTGAGGCCAATGACAAGTCTCTGAAGGTGTGTGCTTTTATACAGCTCTTAATTATTTGCTTCATTTGAATACATTTCAATATCATTTAAATTGATTAATGATGGCAAACTGCTAATTTGATAATAGGGGCAGAACGCCAGGTGAAAACCGTTGTTACATACGCCGCATTTTTCGTGATCACTAAAGTCCCACTTTACGCCAACTAAACACGTATTTTTGGCAGCAACATGGCTGTTTTGCAGCCGCAAATCCCTTTGCACGTTTCCTTACATCGGCCCATAAATATATCTGAATACATAAATGTGACGGGGGACTGCCCCGTCTTTATGATCATGGTTGGGACTGGCAGGGAGGGGGTTAAAATTCCTCCCTGCCAGAAAAACATGTGAGAATGTGGCTGATTGACTAATTAGCAATTATTGAATAATTGGGCTCCAGCCACAGGGGATAAAAGCCAGGGGAGAGGCCCTGGCTAGGAGAGAGTTGTAGAGAGAGTTCTGGAAGGAGAAGGAGTGTTTTGTTTGTGCTGTGTTTTTCTGTTCCAGTGAAGGCAACGCCCAGCCTGGAAACTTTATTTTGTAAGTTTTTGTTTTGTGTTTGTATTTTGTGTTTGAAACCTTTTTGTTTGGCCCTCGTGCTGGTTTATTTTGTATTTTTGTTTATTAAAACTTTATTTTTGAACTTAAAACTGTCTCTGAGTCTCAAACCTCGGTCAATCCTGTCACAGTTGGTGTCAGAAGCGGGATAGCGCCACCTGGAGGCTCAGAGCAGTATTTTTTTTTTCTTGAATTTTGGGAGTTTTTTTTTTTTTTTGGAAAATGGGGAAGAGCAGACAGCGGCAAAGGCAGGAGATGCAGCAGCCGAAGAAATGTAGGCTGCTGCAACAACAGCCACCCCAGCTGGAGGACCCAGCCAGTCTTTTCCCCTGGTGCTCATGGTGCGGGATGCTGGATCATCGGTGGAGGTCCCGTCCAGATGGGCCACCAGCTGACTGGTGTGGGCGCTGTGAGGTGGATGGCCACAACTGGGCAGGATGCCCCCACAATCGGGACCAGGAGCAGCTGCAAACCCCGTCCTCGGCAGCCACCCCACCACTTCCAACATCACCGCCTTCACCACCATCCCAGGAAATATGGGACTGGTTGATGCACCCTGAGGCGGACCTCTTCCACGACCTCCCCATAGTTATCAACACGCTGTGGCGTCGAGATGGGGGGAGGTGGGAAAAGTGGGAGGAACAGCATCACCCAGCGTCCTTCGTAGAGCTGGCCCTGATGGTCGTTAATTACCTGGCGATAGATATGGGAGATGCCCCAATTATTCCAATAAAGAAGGTGGAGCTGTCGTCCTGAGAGCCAGAGAGGGGTGAGCTGTCGTCCCGAGAGCCAGAGAGGGGTGAGCTGTCGTCCCGAGAGCCAGAGAGGGGTGAGCCGTCGTCCCGAGAGCCAGAGAGGGGTGAGCCGTTGTCCCGAGAGCCAGAGAGGGGTGAGCCACCGTCCCGAGAGCCAGAGAGGGGTGAGCCGCCGTCCCGAGAGCCAGAAGGGGAGGAGCCGCCGTCCCGAGAGCCAGAAGGGGAGGAGCCGCCGTCCCGAGAGCCAGAAGGGGAGGAGCCGTCGCCCAGAGAGGGGGAGCCCGAACGTCCACAGCCCGAGAGGGAGGAGCCCGAACGTCCACAGCCCGAGAGGGAGGAGCCCGAACGTCCACAGCCCGAGAGGGAGGAGCCCGAACGTCCACAGCCCGAGAGGGAGGAGCCCGAACGTCCACAGCCCGAGGGGGAGGAGCCCGAGCGGGAGGAGTCGGTGCGTCCACGGCCCGAGCGGGAGGAGTCGGTGCGTCCACGGCCCGAGCGGGAGGAGTCGGTGCGTCCACGGCCCGAGCGGGAGGAGTCGGTGCGTCCACGGCCCGAGCGGGAGGAATCGGTGCGTCCACGGCCCGAGAAGGGGAAGCCCACAGGCCTAGGGCTGAAGGGACCTGTAGGGGAAGAATACAGGCTGTTCCCGCCTCCGCCAGCAGAGGGAGACGAGCTGCTGTTCCCGCCTCCGCCAGCAGAGGGAGACGAGTTGCCGTTCCCGCCTCTGCCAGCAGAGGGAGACGAGTTGCTGTTCCCGCCTCCGCCACTAGAGGGAGACGAGTTGCTGTTCCCGCCTCCGCCAGCAGAGGGAGACGAGTTGTTGTTCCCGCCTCCGCCAGCAGAGGGAGACGAGCCGTTGTTCCCGCCTCCGCCAGCAGAGGGAGCCGGGCCGCCGTTCCCGCCTCCGCCACCAGAGGGAGCCGGGCCGCCGTTCCCGCCTCCGCCACCAGAGGGAGCCGGGCCGCCGTTCCCGCCTCCGCCACCAGAGGGAGCCGGGCCGCCGTTCCCGCCTCCGCCACCAGAGGGAGCCGGGCCGCCGTTCCCGCCTCCGCCACCAGAGGGAGCCGGGCCGCCGTTCCCGTCTCCGCCTCCCGAAGGTCTGCTGCTGCTGCCGTCGCCCCCCGAGGGTCCGCTGCTGCTGCCGTCGCCCCCCGAGGGTCCGCTGCTGCTGCCGTCGCCTCCCGAGGGTCCGCTGCTGCTGCCGTCGCCTCCCGAGGGTCCGCTGCTGCTGCCGTCGCTTGGGGTCTTCGGGAATCCTGCTTCGCCTGGGGTTGCCAGGGATCCTGCTTCGCCTGGGGTCGCTACACTATGGCCGGAGCCCCACGGAGGGGAGTTGCTGGCCATGAAGAGGGGGAGGGAGGTCAGGAGACCAGCTCCCCCAGCGGCACTTTCGCGGCAAGATAGTGTGTGGCCGGAGCCCCGGAAGAGGGAGCTGCCGGCAACGAAGAATTGGGTGATGCCGGACGTCCCACCATGGCCACCCCCATGGACACTGTGCTTCCCCCTCTTCCGGGACTGAGACTGAGGGGGGAGGTGGCCATTTAGGCCATGTTGTGCTTGGCACAAGGGGGGGGGATATGTGACGGGGGACTGCCCCGTCTTTATGATCATGGTTGGGACTGGCAGGGAGGGGGTTAAAATTCCTCCCTGCCAGAAAAACATGTGAGAATGTGGCTGATTGACTAATTAGCAATTATTGAATAATTGGGCTCCAGCCACAGGGGATAAAAGCCAGGGGAGAGGCCCTGGCTAGGAGAGAGTTGTAGAGAGAGTTCTGGAAGGAGAAGGAGTGTTTTGTTTGTGCTGTGTTTTTCTGTTCCAGTGAAGGCAACGCCCAGCCTGGAAACTTTATTTTGTAAGTTTTTGTTTTGTGTTTGTATTTTGTGTTTGAAACCTTTTTGTTTGGCCCTCGTGCTGGTTTATTTTGTATTTTTGTTTATTAAAACTTTATTTTTGAACTTAAAACTGTCTCTGAGTCTCAAACCTCGGTCAATCCTGTCACAATAAACAATGTTCATACAAACTATACAAACCCTCCTTGTAACTAGCTCCTAGTGACGAGTGTACGATTACAGCGATACCATCTACATTTTCCAGTTGCTGTATTTAGTTTCTTCCCGTTTAAGAAGGCTACTTCAGAAAAGAATCCTTCCGAATTGAGGTTGTTTTAAAAAATACCTGTAGGGGGCGTGTCACCGTAACTTCTGTGCCTTGCGTATCCCCTGGTGGGCGTTGTTAAAACGTTTAGGAGTCTTTTCAGAAGAAGCCACTGTGGTTGAAAAGGGACATTCATTAGCAAGCCTGGTAAAATAAGAATCTAAAGCAGAAACAGCAACAGAAAATAAGAGAACACACAATAGGTTATTATAGGTTACAGGTAAGCAATTGAATATCATGATGCTATCAATGGGGTTTTCTTTTCCATACATTGTACTTTTTATATTAACAGAATACTCCTTCTTCAGTAGTCCTTCCTAGTAGTCTGTGAACATTCATGGAACATTCATCCCTTTAAGATGACTCTGTGTCAGTCCTTTTCAATTTGGAGACAATCTGAAAACATATGTATTATTTTGTCAGTATTACTCCAGTTGTAATACAGTGCTTACACGGTTCTCCAGCTATCTGACACAAGGTTTAGATCCCCGCTTTGGGATCCTGCTTTGAATGCCGTTTAATACATTGGGGTGCGTCTGGGGACTGAGCAAGCAGAGAGAGCTTACGAATGATTAGCAGAGCTGTGCCATCCGAGAGTCATGAGAACCCAACCCAGATAAGGATCACAGTTCTTTAAACAGGTAGTTTACATTGTTGCTATCATTATTTTAAAAAAATACAAGAATGATGTCAGTAACATACACCCCCGCCATGGCTGGAATTTCATAATAAATGCAATCAGCAGGATGAAATAGTTGATGACTATGATGTATATAAACAAGATGTACAGAATAGAAAAGAATGACAATGAAAAGTTTAGTGAAAAGTGGTATTTAACACCTAGGTGTCATTAGGTAAGCAAATGAAGTGTTAGTAGCATGGTGAAGTCGATTAACATGCCTGCTATTCAGTATGTGGAATAACTTCTGATGTTGTGCTCTGGGCTCAACACCGAGTGTGGGGAAGAACAGTTGTCCCCTTGAGCTGGCATTAGCTCCTATCACTGAAAACCCCAAAACAACATGAAAACTTGCCGGGGACTTGATACTGGGCATAACAAGGTTCCTGTTAAAAAAAAAGAGCATCCATTGCCTGTCCTGTTGAAAATGGTTCAAACTTATCTAGATTAATCCTGTGTAATAAACCACCAGGGGTCTATCAGTTTTAACTGTGGCAGATCTTCATACCACTGCCTTTCAAATCTCTAAAAAACAAACTTGTAAACAAACTGACTTCCACACCAGAATTAGTTAAGAAGCTTCTAAATTGATCTCCAATGGAAATGCAGTGGTTCCACTGCAATGCAACAGTTATGTACTGGTACTAAGAAACTAAGAAATTGTTTTGGGGGAGTAATCTGTAAACTGATAACATTTTTCAGTAATTTAGAACTGTAAATTGGTTCCTTTTTTAGACAGGTAACGAAATGCGGTAACGGATTACGTTTCATGTGAAAAAATAACTTTGTTACTTTTCGGCTAATGCATAACGTGGAAATCATAAAGCACTTCATGAGTGCAAGTCAAACCTTACATGCACATGAACACGCTTTTCATATCATCTTGGTAGAACATGGCGTCAGAGGAGGGATCGAGTGGGTTCGAGAGCTGGCTCTACAAAGGATATTTCAAGCTGCAGCTTGACCAGACCAATAAAAATATCTGTCAAATGTATAAACTGTGTCTGAGAAGTAACTATAAGCTAGTTACATTTTTTTCAGAGTAATACGTTATTTTAACTAGTTCCGGTTTTGTTTACGATTACATTTTAAAAGTAACTTCCCCAATACTATATATAATTAATTTAAATGGCCTTCTTCACAATGTATCTGTTGCTCGTCATTTAATGCCTTTTGAATTGCAGGGCCAGAGAAATTGGTCATGCCATTAAACATGCATGAGCCACTTAGAGGAATGTTTCTCTCAGTGAGCAAAACGCTTCCTGCAAAGTGATGAGACTATTACAAGAATAGACGGAGAGGTAAGAAAAAAAGAAAGCAAAGATAAGTGTTAATGCAAATGTGAGTGTTTAAGTGCTGCTGTCACTGCCACTGCGCAAAACACCACTAACCCTGCCTGCTACCCTCAGGGAGCCAGAGTCACAGTGAGGGGACTTTGAATAATGCATTTCTGAAGGATGTGGAATTAGCATGCAGAGCCACATCAGCCCTGCAGCCACTCAATGTACAAGACATTAACGCTTTCCTAAGGGCTGGCACACACATACAGTATGCAGCACGGCATAGCTGGGCATTCTTGCGGTGCGATATAGCTTAGTCCCCCACTGGGCACACATGAGCGGTATGCACTACGCCACTGACTTTTTGCTACAATATTGTAGAAAAATTGAATGCTAGCTGTCAGTACCACACAGTAGGCTATGTTGTTTTTCTGTGATCTATATGTAGGTGTATGAAATGAGCGATCAACTTGGCAAAGAAACATACACTGCTGACAGCAAATAGCCTACAATCACTGAAGTGATAAAAATATATCTTTTTACCATCAAATAGTAGTGAACTACAGAAATGAAAAAAGGCAAAAAAGGTGATAACAGTATCATGTGATGCTGTGAGAGAATAGCAGTATAAAATACTGACATGCTTGTCATGTTGTTGCTTCTTTGGCTTCCCAGATGCATGCCTTCATCTCAGCATCCTTGTAGGAAATATGGAAAGGATCAACACTTCAGGGTGCTTGGACACCTCCGTAGACAACAGTTTGTCATTCATGATTTTTCCTGTCAAGCATTTGTTGTCACCTCTTGGCTGTGATTGGTTAATTCACCGACGGTACCGCGTGGCAGCTAGAAAAAATGGTTCTGGATTTCATTTGAGCAGCACCGCTCAGCGACACTGCGATACTGGAGTAATATATATCGCTCTGGTCTGTGCAGCACCATTCAGTAACATTTCCAACGATACTGGCAGTAAAATGCTGCCTGATAAACGACAGCATTGTGCCGCATATGTGTGTCCCAGCCTTAATTCTACAGAAACGACTGTTTTAATAATCTAAACATTGACTATTACTAATACCACCACCAAACAAAAATCATAAGCCTGCTCTTTTGCATCCATCTTTTGTTTTTTATTGTTGTGACGGAAATATAATGAGTTCTGGTTGTAAATCTCTCTCTCGACCTGTGAGGGTACTAAGTAGTGAAATGGAAAGGCTTTGGACAGGTTGGCCTGACAGTTTATTCCGTGGGTCGGGAAGTCAGTCAGCCTGGAAGAAGGCGAGACTCCGGTGCGGGAACGTATTGACCTGGAAGGTAAACGAGGTAGCAGTTGCAGGCAATAGAATCAGCTGCAATCGCATAAAAGGGGCCGGAGAATTGTAAATCTTTTCCTTCGCTTGGGTTTCAGAGAGACGAGGAAACTGGAAGGACCGGGAGATTTCCCCAAACAAAAAAATAGAGAAAGGAGTTTTTGAGTGTTTTGTTTGTCTGTTTAGTAACTGTCTGTGTTTTTATTATATAGCACTAGACGGCTAAACACCAATCCGGAGCTGTCACCAAGGGCCAGCACAAAACCGGATCACCACTGCACTACCGGGAGGGTGTTATTGTGCTTATGTAATGGCAATCCCACCCTACGCCACCCCACCCAATGGGTTGTCAAGTGAATCAGGCAAAGTGCTTCTGAAAGTTTTAAGCTGTGTTAGGCGATGAGATTGTTCCCACTATGCTTACCATTTTATAATAGCCAATTATAGTACAAGGTGCAAAGGTATGATCCATTTGGTTAAATTATACCTCAGAGATAACATTGCCCTATTTTGACAAACCAGTGGTGCTAATAACCCATGCACACTGGTAACCTATTCCAGTTCCATGCCATCATCATACCAGAGCTAGAGAGGCAGTGCTTATGGATCAGAACCATTGTGCTGTATTGGTCCAGGTTCCACTGCTGGTATCGTGGTATCCCCATAAAATGTATCTGTAAAGGGTATCCTGACCTGTGTGTGGTAAGATGTGTGGGAATTATAAGCTGTTTTGTAAATATGGAACAAGAAAACATTAGTTGATTAATTAACCACAATAAGTGATGACAAGCAAACCACAGAATTAAGAATAACCAAACGGTAACCTGGTCCCCTTTTAATTATTTTTTATCCACAAGTTGCATCTGAAAAGAACTGTCTCAAGGCTACGGGTTATATAAATTACTATTGTGCAAATAATATGCAGGTTGCATGTCAAAAGATTGCATGGGAGCCCCTTAGCAATGGTTGAACACCTGCCAGGAATTAAGATTAAACTGGGTAAGATTTCTAAACATCTGTGTTTCCCTAAGCCCAGAAGTTTTCTGTAGTGCAACAACTACACTAGTATCGCTGGAAACACCAAATGTATAGGTAAATCTTTAAGAAATGGTCTGTTCTCAAATCATTCTACTGTTTTCTGTTATTTCTTTATTTACAATGTCTTTTTTCTGTTCCCTTACCTTTCCTGATGTTTGCATATGATTCTATTTTTTACGTGACTAAGGGGTTTAAGCATGCATAAGCTCTTTTTAGTCGTTTAGATGGGTAATTTTCAGTGCTTCCAGGCATTTAGTCGTCCGTCTATTTTAAGTTATTCACCGCTAGTTAACTTAGCTGACATACCCCTGCGTGCGATTTCCGAAGCATTTACACATCTGTTACTAGGCTTTTAGGGATTGGTGTAACTTCAGTCGCTAATTGTTTCAAAGATAACAATTCACTACCCCTTTGATAGCGAGAATGGGAGGGTTTTTTTCGAAGTGGTTGCGGTGCACAGACAGAGAGAAGGAGAATGTATACTTTTGCTAGATTATACAGCCCCCATATTTGTTTTTGGACCTAAAATGATCAGATTAGTTTTTGACTAAATACACAAGCAATGTTGGATTTATGTGAGGAGTTATCAGAGGATTTGAACTCCACAATGTGCAGCTTTGCCATTCCTGTGGCAGTGAAAATAACCACTGCCCTAAGATTCTATGGGGGCTTTTTAAAGTATGGAGGATATTTTATGCAGTGTTGCCAACTCCACAAAGCAGGAAGTCACCAAAGAAACCTCATAAAGTCACTAGATGTCGCTATTTAGACATTCTAAAGTCGCCATAAATGTTGCTAGACAATTTGCCAAGTATTCCAGATAGAAATCTCAAGAAGTCTCTAGATGTTGCTATTTAGAGACCTTTATAAAAAAAGATAATTGACCGAGTGTGCTGCATAGGCGGTTCTGGCAGTGGACTTGCTGCAGGTAGCAATGCTGGTAGCTGCAATGCTGACAACGGAAATGCTGACAGCGGAGCGAGGTCCTCCTCCAGTGGCAATGCTGACAACGGAAATGCTGACAGCGGAGCGAGGTCCTCCTCCAGTGGCAATGCTGACAACGGAAATGCTGACAGCGGAGCGAGGTCCTCCTCCAGTGGCAATGCTGACAACGGAAATGCTGAAAGCGGAGCGAGGTCCTCCTCCAGTGGCAATGCTGACAACGGAAATGCTGACAGCGGAGCGAGGTCCTCCTCCAGTGGCAATGCTGACAACGGAAATGCTGACAGCGGAGCGAGGTCCTCCTCCAGTGGCAATGCTGACAATGGAAATGCTGAAAGCGGAGCGAGGTCCTCCTCCAGTGGCAATGCTGGCAACGGAAATGCTGACAGCGGAGCGAGGTCCTCCTCCAGTGGCAATGCTGACAACGGAAATGCTGACAGCGGAGCGAGGTCCTCCTCCAGTGGCAATGCTGACAACGGAAATGCTGAAAGCGGAGCGAGGTCCTCCTCCAGTGGCAATGCTGAGATGGAAATGCTGACAGCGGAGCGAGGTCCTCCTCCAGTGGCAATGCTGACAATGGAAATGCTGACAGCGGAGCGAGGTCCTCCTCCAGTGGTAATGCTGTCAGAAGAAATGCTGAGAGTGGGGCAAGGTCATCCTCCCATGGTCCAGTGGCAACACTGGCAGCTGCAAGGCTGACAGCAGGGTGGCATACACCGGCTGTGGCGGGGGCACTCCGTACTCCAGGAGTGGTGGTGGCACTGGCAGCGGTAATGCTGCCCTCCGCGCGGGACACTCCTGCAGTGACAGCGACGCTGCGTACTCTGGCAGTACAACTATTGCGGTTGGAGGTGGTCTCCTCACTTCTCCCCCCCTTCTCTCTAGCTGGCGGCTCCCTTCTCTTGGGCTCCAGCCCCAGAATTTCCAGCAGCACAACTGCTGCTGCGGACACAAGAAAAGCCCCGGGTGCCTCACTTAGCCCTGTTTGGGCAGCCACTTCCACCTCCTGCTTTCCCCAATGGCAAAGCACCACTCCTACCCTTTTAGACAGGTGAGGCAGGCGTCCATCTTCTCCATTCTTCTCACACAAAAAGAAAATCCAGAAAAATAAAAAATGTGTCCCCGCAGTACTGTTCCTGGCCTGCGTCTGTGGAACTGCTGTTTTCCATTTTCTGACACCATATCTGACCAAGATAGCATCGTAGTGAAGAAACACACAGTACTGTGAGTAAATGAAGTGCTGATGCGCAGATTTATTAAACAAATAAATAGTTTAAACAAAACAAAACACTGTACACAAAAGAAAACGGCACGGTGGCCAAAACAGCAATTGTTAATTCTGTATTTTCCTTCACCTCCCAACTCTAGTTCCGCCTCTGAACACACAACCCCTTTATCACCCGTGATCACCCTATTTATACACCTGTGTTTTTGCAGGGAGGATTTTAACTGCCTCCCTGTCACCCACTATTCCACACACACACAAACACACACCCAGTGCTCACATAACCCAAACTATACAAAATAAACCAAAAACAGTTAATTTACAAAACACCAATGTCACCAAATTTTAACAGTCAGTCTTATACAAATGCACACAAAAAAAACCTCTCTCATCAGTCGACAATTCATTCCTCTTTTAGATAATGACACAAACTGTTTCATTCCAGTTAATGACACAAAACGTATTTGTCTTGTAGCAAACTATATGCATGTGTTTAAATGTAAAGAACAATTAAATGTACAGTATTAAAACACTACTTTTTAATTCACAGTTAGTTTTCTTTCTTTTTTCTCGCACTCAATGTGCTGTCATAGGCAAACGTGAAACCTGGTTTATATCATGACCCGCTTTATATCACAAATTATGCCTGCATGTGAATCATGATATAAAGCTGGTTAATCTGTACTTCTTAACACATATCAACATTCACTCAATATCTAAATCTGCATGATGTCCTCGTCCCAGTCCCTTTAAAAGTATTGCTTGAAAGTGGATCTGTGAATTGCTAACCTTTGTAGACAGTTCAGTTTTGCAATAACTGCAATAGGCCTTAAGAACATAAGAACATAAGAAGGTTTACAGACGGGAGGAGGCCATTCAGCCCATCTTGCTCGCTTGGTTGTTAGTAGCTTATTGATCCCAGAATCTCATCAAGCAGCTTCTTGAAGGTTCCAGACCCTCACAATTCTCTGTGTAAAAAAGTGCCTCCTATTTTCTGTTCTGAATGCCCCTTTATCTAATCTCCATTTGTGACCCCTGGTCCTTGTTTCTTTTTTCATGTCAAAAAAGTCCCCTGGGTCGACATTGTCTATACCTTTTAGGATTTTGAATGTTTGAATCAGATCAGATGAGACCTTGGTTGAGTTGCCTTCCACAGGTTTTACCCAACCATTAAATTGCTGAGACTGACACTCCTTTTGGAATCGCTGAGTGTGCTTTGGTTTTTGACTTTTGAATCAGGTGGACTGCAAAAATTATTTAAAAAATATGACAAAATGACCACTACGCTGCTTTTCATGTGTTCCTTTCCGTAACTACCAGCTACGAGCAAGTAACGCAACAGCGTGCATAATCATCAGGGCACATTAACATTGTGTAGACGTGATGACGTCACCGTGGCGTGCAACTGACTGTACTAGATTTGTCGCTAGTCGCTTTGACAATGTTTTTGTTGCTAGAGAAACCCAAAAGTCGCTAGATCTAGCGACAAAGTTGGCAACACTGATTTTATGTCAAACCGAATACAAGAATAAATAAATAAATACATATAGAAATAAATAAATGTATTTATTTATTTATTTATTTCAACATTTACCGGATTCTGCCGAGTCAACGCCCCAGTTTGAACGATCACCCCACCCCAACTTTTAGCTGAAAGTCAAATTTTAACTATTAATTTCCGGGTTTTTAATAACCATGCACAAATAATGCCTGAGGAACTATCGCGGGTCACTTGAATAAAAAAAACTGCCTAGAAGTAGTTGCTCTGTGCATTGAATAATTCAGGGTTAGGGTTCATCTTTGGTTCAGATCGGATGATACAGACTCTGCAGTCTGATGGATTACGCTTTCCTGTTACTCTACAATCCATATTTTGGATTTTATTTTTGGTTGTTTATTTTTAGACACTGCAAGAGCTTGTAACTCAGGCACCATTGTAAACGTAATCTATCGACTGGTACCTAATGTTAAAAATACAATAATGCCTGTAATTTCACCCCTACCTGAGTCAATGCCCCCCCCCCCCCATACACTTTTTCCTTAATGGCAACTTTACGCCCCCCCCAGGTGTTGACTCAGCAGAATCCGGTATTCCTTTATTTATTTATTTGTTCATTTATTTGTTCATAAAATATCCTCCATATCAAAGATCCATCAGTGACAACTCGGGTACAAGCCTAGCTCTACCATGTCCAAAATAGTGACTGAAGTGACTGCACGTGAATAAATATATATGCTTTCCAAAAACTACAATTGTCACAAAAAACAAAAGAATAATTGTATACAATTGCAGGGAACACGTTATCCCATCCTCTTTTTTGTATGGTCAGAGGATCTGTTGATCCTTTGCCTTGCGGGAAGGTTTTACATGAATGAAGAACTGCATCAACAAATATTTTTTACTTCCTCAAATGAAAGATTAGCTTTTCTGTTCTTTTTTATTTTCTGCAAAACCAGAGAGGCAGACTCTCCAGTTGTATTGAGGTTTGCAGCCATTTATTGTGAAGCACGCCTTGTGTTTTTTTTTTTTTTTTTTTTTTTTTTTCAGAAACCCAAATGACCTTTACAAATGCCTAACTAAATGTAGCCGATTCTGAGCCCCGTCTGCTCATTACCATCCTAATTCATATTCTGCCTCGTCAAAGAACACATTAGGTTTCGAAAATCACAGCTACATTGACACGTCTAATCCAGTGTCACCTGTAGGAGAGAATTTAGTCATGTAGATGAACATAAGTGATTTAGATGCTTAAACCCCTAATTAAACACTTTATTTACAAAAACCGGGGATATACTAGCCCTGACTACACTTGCCTAAAAAAAAAAAAACTTAGTCACGTATAAAAAATAGGGCCCATAGTGCATAAACTGTATTTTGGGTGAAGTGAATGTTATGAACTGAAATTCCAAGTGTTTCTGTGGAGTTGAGCACGCCTTTATTGAGTAAAATGCAACATTACCTTGAAGTCATGAATACTTCCAATTAATACAGTACATACTTGCTAACTTATGGGGTATGCATTAACTACAGCCTTACATTTGAACTGTAATGCTAATTTGAACTACTGTACAAAAACTTGGTGTTATTTAGACCCCATTTAGTCCTGCCTTAATAATGTGGTGAACCGCGGTTCCCGCAGGCAGGAGCTTCTCACAGACAGAGATGGGACACGACCCGGGGACCTCCCGCTTTGAAGCATAGCGCTGATACCGCTGTACAAAGGAGAAGGGCTCACTTGCAGGAGCTGGTATCGGACTTATGTCTTCATGTTTTTAGATTGCGTCACCTACCAGCCTTGACCCCTAACCCTGTGCATGCTACAATAATATAAAAAATATTCTAGTCCGATGTAGTTAGCTACCCACTAGTACTAGGCTGTTTATTTTTTTGTTTTCTGTAAATCTTCCTTTTTCAGTCTGTTATGCTCTCCCTTTCCAAGTCAACAGACACGCTCCCTAAAATAAAATATATATATATATATACAAAAATATTTGTTTTAAACTGTACCAATACTGCAGATAATATTCTATTCCTTATTGATTGCCTTGCTATACAATATAAAGCATCCAGATTGTCTCCAAACTCACAATATTGTATGTATTATATAGCTGTACCTTCAGGGGTGTAGTGCTGTGGGGTCAGCAGGGAGAGCTGACCCCTCACATCCTGGGCAGGGAGAGCACCGCTTCTGTACTTCACATGTGGCCTTACACAAATCATTTTTTGTTTTGCAAACCGATGCACTTCTGTTTCAAAACCTCAGTCTCATTCGCTCTTAAGCGGCTGCAATAGGACAGTGAGAAGAGCTGATTCTAGACCAAACCATTCAATAATAATAAGATGAAGAATCCAGTCGCTTATTCACCAGTCACAAACACGCAATGCAAGCGATTCAACTGCAGTTTGTATTTTAAATTGAAAACCCTGCCTTACTGGTCATGTGTTTCTGGCAATTCCCAGGCAGGCTACAATTGAATGTAACAACAAAGGTGAGAATGTGAAAGAGTGAATGGTCAGGTTAAAAATAGCGTTTATCAGATTATATCCAATTGTAATCCGAAAATCTGTCTCTAAAGTCGAATAAACAAACATTTTAGATAGTGTCCTGTTTTCATCTGCACTATGAAACTAGGTTGTGTTTCACAGGGGGTATGAATGCTATGTGCCAGCTGTAGTAAAGAAAAAATATCAACAAAGGAAAAAAGGACACACCAAATTTGCATTCTTTTCAATGCCCATTAACGACGGCACTCCCAGCCTTTTTCATTCAGCTCATGTCCACACAATGAGATGTGCTGGGTAAATTCCTTTGCAATAACAAGGGACAGATTACTGAATCATGAACTCAGAAAAGAACCACGTAATGTCATTAAGAATCCTGCCACTAAATGCTACCTGGGATATGTTGACATTTTCTAAGAAACTTAATTGTCTTGAGCGAGACGCTATCGTTAGCATGCTGGAGTAGTGATTCCTTCAGGGACGAGCTCACAAGGCTGGGTTGCAAAGAGAGCAGGCTGCAGGAACTCAGATAGTCTATTTGATTTTTCTTGACAGTGCTCTTTGCTGAATTGCTGCAGAAACAGACGTATCACAGATCAGAAGTCACATTAAATGTTACACTTTCATGTGTGAGCTGTTGTATTGTTTTAACTAAACTGCATTCTGTGGATATTAGCATTTGGTGGGTTTACTGCTAAATGTACAGCTTACTGCTTAAAACAAACATAACAATGCAATTAGAGAAATGTTTTGACAGGAATTGTCAATGGACTCAATTCTCAAATTCAAATCTTCATTAGCACATTTTCTAGCACAAGTAAAAACAATAAAGTTGAACTATTTATAGCTAAAGAAAAATACAGTCAACATTCGAATATCCTTTACCCAGATACATGTCAGTCACGTTTTACCGCCCTTGTATTAAGAAAAAAATATATTATAATTCTTTGTAACAAATTAATGTACTTACTTGTCACACGCAATTTCCAACTCCGTCACCAGTTTTCTGATACAAAGCCCATCTCTTCAATGTTACAATTTATTTGAATGTCCATCACAGCCCTTTTTTTTGCTCTGCATGCCAAATCAGTCTGTTTTTATTGTGCAGCCAAAAAAACTGCATTATCATCTAACACAATGTGCATTTTAGGATTTTTTATAAAATCGTTGTTTTTATTACTATTATGTATTGTGGTCAGTGTTTTCAAAAGTATAAGGTATGAAAAATGTGTTATTCAATAACCTGAGGGCCCTTTCTCCCTGAAAGGTTAGTTAAAATATGTTGATGCCTGAACAAATTACAATAACTGTACACAAACCATATGTGAGTTTTAATTACAATGTGAGGGGGTACGGAATTCCATACCTTCACAGCAGCTATGGAATACTATGCCCCCCTATGTAGAGTATTGGGGTACCCCAGGGTCTAATATAATTGCACACATAACCCAAATAACAGTCTGTACACAAACCATGTGACATCATCCTGAAATGTGTGTTTTAATTACAATGTGAGGGGATACGGAATTCCGTAGCTTCACAGCAGCTATGGATTACTGTACCCCCCCAACCGGATTTAAAAGTATGGTACTGTATTACAGTCTACGTGTCGTCTCTTTTGGCAGATGATATTTTCAGAATCATATTCTGAATTAAAATACTTCTACTCTTGAAAATATTGTACTGTGCTAACAAAACCAATACAGTACATCTAAATGGAAGCCTACTTATTTTAAAACACAGTCCTTTCAGATACGTATTTTTGATATTGTATCTTTTTTGTGTTCCCTGAAAAATAGACAAGGGTTGGAACAGGCCAAAATGAAATAATTAGTTATTTAACATTAGACAGTAACATTACCCAGAAGACACTGCTGGGGTGGAATGACCCAGGAAGTGAAGCAGTCGCAGATGTCTGTCTTTAAAATGGAAATAGACGTTTGCTATAACATGTGTTTTAAAAACTGCACATTTAAGACCTTTGTAGCTGATGGAAGTTACACAAGTTCATATTAAAATGTAAAATTCAGGGGGATATTTTCAATTCAGTCAAGTTCCTTCAGTTAGTTGGTGTCTTATCACAACAGCAGCTTTCTTTCTGAAAAGATGTCCAGCAGTTACTGGTAACTATAAATACACACAGCAGACACAAATGCATAATTAGCTAATGCATTATTTCAAATATTAGCAGAAGGAAAACAATCAACTGGCGCAGAGCTGCGCTTGCCAGACGGTCGTATCCCTCATTCCACTCTCCTAAGAGGTGGGAGGTAAATATGCTAATCTGCATTCTCGCTCTTAAAGTTGTACTCTGCTTTGAGAAACTCATGCATTGTTATTGTCCAGTGTTATATATAATAAATATTGGCGCAGTCCAGTTTCAACTGCAATTATCTCCACAAGTGCACCTCAGATTATCGTGTTATGAACCCTAATATATATTCTTGTCACTCCTTTAAGAGTTACTGTACTTGATTGTATGCCCATTGTACATTACAGTTAAGGGGGCAGTGGCTGTTATTTTAGGGCTAACTGGATAAAGGCTTACCTTTATTATCCTTAGTAGCAATATAGTGGCACAATAGGAGACTAGGAGTGTATGAGAAAGGTTTAGTGAAGGCTGGTGCAAAATCAAGGCAGTTCTCGTTTTCAGCATGTAGAGACAGGCATGTAGACATACAGACGGATAGACACAATCCATGCATAGGGGTCCCTCTTTTTAGCTCGCACCCTAAACATCAAATGAGACCTCATTCTAAGTTCTCACGAGACAGTCTAAGTTGACAATGTGTTACATGCGCAATATTGGCACTTAATAGTGCATAATGACGTTGCTGTACAAAAAAATATCTTCTAAATGACAATGATTTGCCAAAAAACAAAGAAATGATTTGCATAGGTTTTTTAATTCCAATTTGTTCACAGATACTTAGTAGATAAATCTGCGCTAGAGGCTGCAGTGAAAAACATTCAAAAAAAAAAATAACACACATCGTTACCATCCCAGGACTACATAAAAGAGGTTTAATTTAAGCGAAATGTGCTGAGTTTTTATTTTCCATATGCTAAATGAATGCAATCAGCTTGTTTATTTCAAAGCCTTGATGACTGGACTATACTCCCCTGCAGTCTTTTTCTGGTCTCACTGAAATCATTATTCTTCCAGCTCTTGGTTGGCTGGCATTCAAGAGGGTTTCTGCTCAGGTGTTCATTAAATATGTGTCAGTGCTACAATGCAGGTACACCCCTGTTGTGAGGTGTTGAAAACTGAAATACAGAAAATACATGTTACTATTAATCGGGTAATTAGTAATCAACATTTACATCTGTGTGAAGTACAGGAGTTTACAGCCTTGTTATTTACAGCTGTCTCATGACCCCTGTAACATCTTCAGACTGCACGTGCCTGTTGTAGTTAATAAACATTAATGTCTTCACCGACTTCACCTCAGAACAGCTGTACAAACCAACCGGTAAAAACAGCAGAATGACGTCAAGGTTACTAAAAAAGTGGATTAAACAACAAGAAACTGCTGCAACAGTAACAAAAACTTTGAGCGAAACACACATTTACTATGAATGTACCTCGAAGAAATAACAGAAATCTATCAAATTGTTTTCAACGAATTATAACACATTAAATGCACTCTACTGTACATGTAATGGTAAAATTGTATCAAGCTTATCAAGAACACCTTGATAAAATTACACCCTTATTATGTACATTATGGTGTACTTTATTGCCTATGTTATTTTACTAACAAAAATAAATAAATAATAATGTCAAGAAATGAATTATTTCTGAACCTTTTTATTACTTTTCCATGGGATCTGCCTGCTCGATTTCCATAGTGAAGATGAGGAAGATAGCAGTTCAACTGGATATTAAGTCATACTGGCCTAGAAAAAAAGCTTTCTTTCTGTAATATTTTGTTTTGGCAGCGTGCAGCCAGAGGAGGGCTCAGAAATTCTGCTAGGCCCAGAGGTGACCTATGGCCCGCCTGACCTGGCTTTGTCCAGTCCGGTTGCCATGACGATAGCCCACTGTGCAGAGGTCAACATGGAGCACTGGAGCATCCGGCTCAAGAGGCAGGTCGAACAGGACAAGTGGGAGGTAAGCCAGCTCACCTGTGGGTTAGGCATGGTAACGATAAGGAAATGGAGTAGGCTACAAAATCACTGACAGAAAGAACAATGTTACGTTTCTATAGAGCCTTACAGGTTTCTATCAGACTGCAGATCATAAGGGCACAACCTGCCAAGTACCTGCAGCCCCTGCTTTTATTTGCGATTGTTAGCAGAGATGCTGCACATTTATAAATCTTAAAAATCCCCAATGAGAATCCCCCTTTAAATGTCTGAGCAGATATTAATTGTTTTGGGTTTGGTAACTGGGTGTGTTTGAAAAAAAAAATGACAAATAATCATATTTCTCCAATTAAATCGTTGTATGACCTCCTGTGTGACACAGTAATTGTGAGGTGGATCTTTAAAATCGTATTTTTAAAGTGGAGATGATTATATATACAGGGTTATGAGGCGGAGTGTCCCGCCCCTTTTTTCATATTATAAGTTATATGTTTATATGACGGCAAAAGCCGATTATTGTTTGTTATTGTTTTGTATATATGTTTTTAAAAACCTTGTGAGGATGCGTGGCTGATCAGCTACTGATTATTTAACTAGCTGACAGTGGCACATCCCTAAACTCGTGCAGAATATGGCCGAGGGGTAATAAGATAATTAACAGCTAGTTAACCCCACGGCCAGAATATAAAAGCCTGCAGCTGTCCGCACTCACGGAGGAGAGTACGGGAGAGCGAGCAAGGAGAGAGTTATTAAAATATAAGCAATTGCTAAGCGTGCGGGTTTGTACACCAGCACAAGACTTGTTTGTTTATTTCTGTTTGTTTGGCCAACGCGCCTTTTTGTTTAGTATGTCTTTTGTTCTGTTTAAATCTTTTGTTTTATTTTACTTAATAAAACACTGAGCGCCGTTGCGCTCCAGTTTTGCACCGCCATTACCTGTTTTGGTTTGTGTTCCTGGTCTGTGACGTCACCACACCTGCGCACGGCAAACCATCCTGTCACAGGCTACCAAGATATTTAGCACATAAGGGGTCTAAGAATGACTTGAGGTGACGCATTTATTTCCTCTTTTATCTCAGTTTCAAGGCTGGTAATAACAGCATCATTTTGACCGGTTTTCTTCCTAACACAGTATAGGAAGAAAACTTCTTAAGAAGTCTGCTAGTTTGCTGGAAGTAATGTAATAATAAAATAAATAAATAAACACATTTGATATACTGCATTTCTTGAGGCAAAAATAATACTGACTTTGAATTGTTCATTCTTTGCCTTCAGCTATGCACTGATTTGCTTTTCTTGTATAAATAACAACAAAAAAAACAATAACAGGCTAATCTCACAGTAATCATATTATTCATAAAAGAAGCAAAACATATTTTAAAGAAGTAAAACTTTTGGCAGTAATTTTCCCAAATGTTGGGAGATGTACGTCATGCTTTATTCCTGTTGTAATTTCTCCAAGTTTGCAGAAGTTTTATTTAATCATGATCACCCATGTCTAATATTTTACAATAGTAATTAAGGCCTTGGCTAAAATGCCTGTCTGCTTGGCATTTTACCACAAAATATACAATTGAGTCTTTAAAGTGATTTTTTTTTTTTAAATGTCTTTTTTACCCTGGTTTTCTCCCCAATTTGGAATACCCAATTATTATTTGTATCCCGGTTCACCGCTGCAACCCCCCGGCAACTTGGGAAAAGGAGGCCGAAACACACATCCTCCGAAACGTACTCCTGCCAATCCATCATTTTTCGCACTGCGGATCCACAGCGAAGCCACCAGACCTATAGTACCGGAGGACAACGCAGATCTGAATGGTTCCCTATCAGCCACAGGGGTCGCTGGTGCGTGGTGAACCGTGGATTGCTCTGCCGACCTAATCCCTCCCTACCCGGGCGGCGCTCTGCCAATTGTGTGCCACCTCCTAGGAACCCCCAGTCATGGTCGGCAATGACGTAGCCTGGATTTGAACCTGTGATCTCCAAGCTATAGGGTGCATCCTGCACTCCACGCGGAGCACCTTTACTGGATGCGCCACTCGGGAGCCCCTGTAAACATGTATTTTGATTTTAAAATGTGATATCTGATACAACACTTGTTCGGTCATTTCACCTGGAGAGAGAGAGATTATCCCCACCCCTTCAATAGCAACATACCTGTCATTAACTAACCAGTTGCTTCCCTGGCATTCTTTCAATCAGTAACATACCTTGACCCAGAAGACACTGCTGAGGTGTAATGACCCAGCAAGTGAAAGTGTAACAGATATATTAGAAAAATATGGCATATAAACTTAGACATTTCTTTAACCTAAAGATGTACCAATAATATCGAGAAAATGGGTGTTTGGGCTAAAAAAAAAACACACACATATCAGGAGTAGGAGATATTGATTATTTCTCCTGGTGAACACTCCAGAGTAAGCGTTGAGAAATACATTTCCATCTGGTTTATGACCCATAAAACAATCAGGAATATGTTTAAAATGATATTGTTGTGATACTGGCAGCATGGGCTGCAGCAAAGATAAAGAAAAGCATTTGTTTGTAAACACAGTGGCTTCTGTAACACTAAGATATCATTACCCCAGGGGGTGGAGACGTTACCAAACCCATAATATATAAATCCTCACAAATCATATTAAAGAACTAAAATAAAAACAGGGGCCTTTTTATGCACGCCCATCACTCCCAAATGTTCTTCAAACTAACTATTCTGGAAGTCGTATGACAATAAAACTGGCTTGATTTAAACGATATGCATTTACTGTAAGTATACATTGAAACAAAAAAATGACCTTGCATTAACATAAATGTATTAAAGATGTTCTATTGACCTTTTGCAAACAAATCACCAAATCACGTGACCTAATGTGTGGCCGGCAGTTTTGGACGGCAATATATAGATCATCAACTGAGACTACTGCTGCAAAAGTGTTAATAAAAAAGCAGACACATTGCCTAGAAACTTTGTCTTTTTTTATTAATACTGGCGAAACAACTTAGTATGATCAATGCACGCTCATGATGGACTCACGTGACATGTGCATGCCACTGTTTATGCCAGTGGTTCTCAACTCTGGTCCTGGAGGACCTCTTTGTCTGCTGGTTTTTGTTCTAGCTGTGCTCTCAATTTGAATTAAAGCCCTTAATTAAAGTAATAATTGGCTTTATTAGATCTTTTCAATTTTGTTAAGCTCTTAAACAGGTGGAGATAGTTTGGAAGTGTTCAGTTAATTAAGTTCAGAGCCATTTACAGAAAAGTTTCAAAATCAGTGCAAATATATCCACGGAAAAGGAAAACAATTTAAACCGATTGTATTGTTTTATTACGTTTTCTAACTTTTATACAAGGGACCCATTCCTAACTGTGTGTGCTGGAGCCAGGCTCGTGAGAGTACAGTAACCCCAGTGAGTGCTGCAGCTCTAGCTGCTGTATGCTGGTTTCCGCTCACACATTCATTAATGTGGAACCTAGACCAGGTTTTATGAGGAGCAGGAGCGCATTCATTTATTTATTTTCCCTTAAGTAAGTATACTTTGGTCAAAATAGTACAACATATTGTACTAATAGCATACTAAACCATACTTCTTTATATAAGGGTTAAAGAGCTAAACCACTTATATACTCACTTTTTAACATATTTGCCACAGATTGCTTGATTGCAAAGTGTACAGTATTTGTATAAATAAAATTAACGCTTGTAATTATTTTAACTCAAACATGAAAAACGAATTTGCCACTGTGGCATGTACATCTTCCCGCCACATTCCAAATTAACCCGCAGCTAGTTGACAGATGCTAATTCCGAACCCTGAACATGTAACAAA
The DNA here is from genome assembly GCF_902713425.1 of Acipenser ruthenus. NCBI lineage: Eukaryota > Metazoa > Chordata > Actinopteri > Acipenseriformes > Acipenseridae > Acipenser > Acipenser ruthenus. The sequence goes on along the minus strand of NC_081234.1, from coordinate 5,298,144 downwards.
ACATTCAAATTGCCAGATTTTCCAGAAACAAACATATTTTGATCATGACAAATATAACGCTGAATTGGAATGATAACATAATACACTCTTATATGATATCAGGAAAATAAATAAATAAATCTTACGTGCCACAAACTGTTCACTACATTAACGGCTGTAAGTTGTTGGCTCCCAACCTTTCCTGTTTGCCGCAGGAATCCACTTTTTTTGTCTTTCAGGATTCTTTGGGAAATAATAAAAAGAAAGATCTGGCCTTCTATGTTGGTGCGTGAATATGCCGTCCAAGCTTCTTGCCATCCAAAATGTCCGACAAGCGTGGTCACTTGATCTGTGACGTCACATGCAAAAGGGCAATACCTGGGTGGCCAAAGTTGGCCCTTCCACTTCTGTTTTTTGTTCCAACGCTGTTCTGTTTACCTGAACCAATTAAACCTCCATCCAGACCCTGAAGTAGTTAATTTTATAATTGAACCTGTTAAACCTGGAGAGGAATGGCCCTTCAGGACCGTGATTGGACGCACATGTTCTATACAGTAGTCCAGAATGCAGTTGCTATTGTAAAACAAAAATGGATAGAGTTACTTAGGTAGCTGGGCAAGACACTCAATAGTACCGATAGACCACTGTTCTGGAAATGTCGTAGAATCAGTTGAAAAACCTTTAGGGCCATAGATAGGTCGTAATGTTTTAGTCTATGGGCTAAAGCTGTAGAGTTGGAAGTTACAGTGTTATGAAGAGAACGTGAATGATGGCAGCAGGGATCAGAAGCCTGACAAGATTCGAGCAGCAGAGAGAAATCTGAAGGGGGGGGGGTATGAGTCTTTCAGCAGGGAAATGACAGCTCGAGAATCTGCTGGAAAAACAATTACGCTGTTTAATAACAGAGTCCTGGTGCGAGGGATACAGGAGCGAGGGGACCAATCAATCAAGGTATTTATCAGGAACTCAGTTTGGGGACCTGCAACCCTACACAATACTTTTTAACCTTTAGCCAATTCATGGAGGCAACACCAAACCTGAGTCTGCTTTTAGTTATTTATTTAGCCCAGGTGACAAACATATTTGCATTTTGGGTTTCCGATATAGACGCAATTCAGCCATTTCTTTCTATCGGATCATTTGTATCAGATGGAAATTACGTCACTTTAAATTAGTCATACCTTGTAATTATTATTATTTAACTATATATTATACAATATAGGGTGTAAGACTCAAGCTGATTTTCAGCCACTCAAGCTCAGTGACTAGTAAGCCCACTCAATGCAAAGCTACTGACCTCTGTGGTGGATAGCAGTTTGTATTGCAGCCCAGTGATGGGATTTTGTTTTTTTTCTCTCAAAGATTTTCAATGGTTTTTAATTTTTCTTATTTTAGAATCTGAAGAAAATGTATTTATTTTGGACATACAATAGCTTTTTCATGATTGCAAAAATATGATCAAGCTGTGCTTTCTTTTGTGTCAATTTAAAATAAAATGTAGCTTTGATTCTGTGCGTCAGTTAAAATTATTCCTTTAGGTGTCACTGACGTCTGTACTAGTTGAGTGATTTGCTGTTTCATTGATTATATATTCTTACTGAGAAGAGTGTGGCCTGGTTTAAATCAAAACTGTACCATGAACATTGATTTAACTCAGGCCTTTTTAATATTACAAGGAATTTATTGAAAATATCTGAGCATAGTGGTGTGCATTTGCCAGTCAGATTACATAAAAGCAATAGTTTAGACAATGGGGTAGGACCAGTTATGATAATTTAGATTTTCAACGACATTTTCAGTGACAGCATATTGTAATCACTAGTGGCGATACTTGGCCACTTGGTATCGTATCGAGCTACAGAGTGTCAGCATCAACCACCACTGTATTACAGTGCGTCTTTCTCTTTCCTTGCAGGAAGTGATGTCGGTGGATGACGAGTCGACAGGCTGTTACTGCCTCATAGACTCTCACAGCTGCCTCCTCTTGCTGGAGCAGCCTGGCACCTACGCCCTGGTGGGTGAGCCCCTGACAGAGGCTGCGGTCAAGCGTCTGAAGCTGGCCGCGTTCGGGAGCATGTCCTGCAATGCGCTGGACTACAGCCTGCGAGTGTACTGTGTAGACGACACGCCACACGCCTTTCAGGTAAGCGGGGCTTGTTTGCACAGTAAATGGGGAGATATTAATAAATTGAGTGACAAACATTTTGACTAGAAGTCTTTCTCAAAGGCTTCAGTAAGATTGGACGATGCAATCTATCACAAACTGGTACACTACAAAGATTTTATCTGGAGCAGCGGTTCTCAAGTTGGGGTCCGGGAAACCTTCAGGGTCTGCAAAGTTTGGTCAGGGGGTCCCCAGGAAATTCTAAAACTGCATCTTTCATTTTTAGTTTTATGCAGTAAACTTGGAGAAGCATCTGTAAATCACACCGGTGCCCTTCAAAACTAAACTTTTAAGGTACCGTACATGTTTGACCTACTTGTAACTGCTGAGCTGTAAGGCGCATGACAAATCTACTATTGCAATGTCTGTTAATAGTCCTGACTTCGAAGGAGAAGTTCCCAGCAGCCACCAGCGGGGCTCTCGTTAGAAACTGTGCAGTCATTAGGCCGCACACAGACTTTCTGTTCCCTTTCTTCCTTTCCTTTTTATCCACAGGTTTATGCTACTCTGCTCTTACCTGCTCTGCAGTAGGCCTGGCTCCCTGCTGCTCTCTCACAGGGGGTGTGTAGGAATCAGAGCCATGTCTCTGCTGGTGTCTGCAGGGTTACTGCTCCACTTCCCACTGTTGCTGCAGCTCATAACAACTGTGCTGGGCTTTGATACTGCTCCTCTGTCACTGACAAAGAAAATGGAGCTACTGGCACTGCATGCTTTGTAGAAGAGTTTAGTCTGAGTTACTGGTGCCTTTTTCTGCAGCCTTTGCAACTGCATACTTTATGTAAATAGAACAGGATGAACTTAAATAAACTTTTGCTTACAGGTGTTTAAAAAAAACTCTTAGGGATAGATTGTCAAAGCTCTTTACTCTAGATTTAATTAGCAGAAATGTGAAACACCAATAAGTCATACATGCCAACAGTCCCTATATGGTCGGGACAGTCCCGATTTCCTAGCAAATGTCCCACGTCCCGATGCATAGGAAGAAAGTCTCGATATTTACACATAGAAAACCACAAGGTGTGCTTTTTGTGCGGCTGACACATCTGCTGATCACTAACTTACCGGTATACAAAGGTAAGAACGCTTCATTGTGTCTGTATTTACTGTCATGCTGGTCGTGCGGTGTTGAATTGAGGGGATACGTCTATTATTATATGATAGAGTGTTTTTTGCGTATGACCCCTCCCTTGTGTATGATGTGTACATCGGTACACAGGATAAGACATACTGGAATTGTATATTATTGTTACATCTTTAATAATAATAATACAAATAACGTTAATTTCTCACTCAGGATTTCTAAATCATTTTGGAATTGGAATTATTTATTTTATGAACACACTTCTACTCGAAATGTTTGCCATTAAAAATATTTCCATATTCTGATTTAGAAAAATGAAGATCCAAAACTTATTTAATCGTTTCCTTTTTTTACAGGAAGTGGTAACCAATGAAAAAAGCAGAGGAGGACAGTTACTGGAGGAGCCGAAAACGTTACTGTTCAAAGGAAACACCTTCAGTCTTCAGGTCTCCATCCAAGACATCCCCCAGTTCCTCTGGAGCATCAAGCCCTTCACAACATGTCAGGTACACAGCACTGCTCAGCAGAGACACCAGACCAAATGATCTTCAGTGGGGAGGCAGTGGTTCTGTACTACCCTAGACATACAGCACCCACTCGATATATCGCGGGTGTCGGGGTCCAATATAAATCCTCTACATATCGAGGGCCACGATATAGCGAGAGACCCATAGAAAAACAAATAGGCTAACAAATACTGTACAACCACTCCCTCGTTTTATCGGGGGCATCAGGGTCCAGTATAAATCCTCTACACAACCTGCTTTTTCTCATTTTTCATATAAAAAGCAGCACACATTTTAATTCGTACAGCGGAGGGTAATTGCTTCTCATCAACTTCAGTCTCCAATTAATTTCATGAGTCTTCCTCTCCTTTCTCAAATGCACAAACCCGCTGCATTGAAATAATCCATTCCCAACAACAACATAGGAGGCTTGTTGCTAGGGAGCTGACGTCACTGCCTTGTGGCTTTTGCCAGTGCATTGCTGCCACACGTGAACACCTCGTTAGCTAAAGTAAAAACAGCTTCAGCAAGAATTATTGTGCAATACGTGTGTATATGATAACAGTACGATATTAATGCTTTGGTTTTAATTGTTTTGTATATTGTTGTCTGATGTGCAGTACGAAAATAAAACGAACAGAAATTCTAAGTGTCTATGTAAATTGCAGCTAAGGCATGCGCAGTTAGACAGTAAAAATTAGGAGCCAACTCCAGGACTGCGATATGTCCGAATCTGCAGTATAGCGAGGGGCGATATAACGATGGGTGGGTGTATTTGTTTCATGGTCACTCATGGTTGTAAAGCATGTTCATGGTCATTCAGAAAAGCACGTGTGTAACAGGGCGTAGACTGGATGCAAACCGACGACCGTCTTAACCACTATACAAAAGAACCGTGCCCGTCTGCATTCGTGTTTTAGAGCTTTTCACCTCATCCCATCTCACCGACGGGACAGAATCTGTAATGGCAATGTGTCAGACAACACTGCCCATTACACAGGGCTAAATGTATACTCCTCGATTTTAAACACACACCAACAGGTCTTATGCTTTAGAATACAAAAAATGTGCAGTATATTCTTATAATATTATGACACATTATCAGGGAGGGAGGGTGAATACCTTATTAAACTTTGCTCAGCTTGAAAACAAACAGTCCACGGGTTCAGCGTTTACACGTTTAAGGGGTAGCACAAGGTAATATGTATGGGAGATAGACCAAAGTCAAAAAGATTGCTCCCTGCATTGCACATGTTGGTTAGTGGAGCTGGCATTGTTTTTTCTCATGTCATACTTGCTCTTTGTCAATGCCAGTCTCCAGCGCTGTCCATCCAAAGCATTTCATTAGCACTTCATTCATCTCAAGAAAGGCTTAAAGAAAAGACATCTTCATTAGATCCCCATTACACCCAACTGAAATAACAGCAATCTCCCTGTACCTCTGTCTTTCTAGTAACATTCAGCATTAAAACAACATCCATTATCAAAATTAACTTACAGCTTGTGCAACATTAATAGCACAAACATAATCGGAAACAGTTCTTTTGATTGTGTTTTTTATTTTTTTTCCAATTATAACCAATTCCATTCCGTAGATTTATGATATCATTATTGCACCACATGGTAATACAAAGTTCACATTCAGCCTATACAAATACTGCTGGCTGACAGTTTCCCACCCCCATACTAAATCAATCTGCACTGCCCTTAAATGTTAAAGGTTACTGGGTTGTATCTTGGTAAAGCAGATGGTTTCCTGCAATGGTTGCTGTAATTTTAATCTCTGTTTGTGTTTTACAGCGCCAGCATTCCCAGTGATCTAGTACACAGGGGTGGGAAAAAGAGAAGCACCTGCAATATGTAGCACATGCTTTCCCAAAGGAGGCGGTAGTCATTGAAGAATAAGCGCGTGCCCGTCTAAAACAAATAGTCTTGGGGTATCCATACTTGCCACACTTCTCTATAGAGCAGTTTCAGTAACTCAGTACTTGAAGACTCATTGAAGTGTTTATTGCCAAGTCATTTAAAAAAAATCTATCAAAGCCACACCAAGCTTGGAACTTCTGACCCACACTTTCATTATTTTTCTTTTCTTTGTTTTCAGGAATTTCCCTTCTCTCAAGTCTGGTGCAGCAACCAGCAGCCTCTGCACTGTGCCTTCTCTTTAGAGCGATACAGTCCTGCCACCACACAGCTCTCCTGCAAAATCAGCGTCCGGCAGGTCAAAGGGCACGAGCAGATCCTTCAGGTCTACACGTCTGTAGTAGAGGTGAGTGCACCCCCAGACAAACTGTCTGTTTGACATTCGGGGGAGTACTGTATGAAGATTGGCCCTGTCCTGTGTCCTGTGGAGCCGTATTTCTAATTTAAAGACATTTTTTATAGGGTCACAAAATTACTATGGGGTTACTGTATGTGACCCCAAACGCCACAATAACAATGGCCCTGGTTTTAGCTGTTCTACAGACAATGAACAAACCCTAAGGACCAGTCCTCATGCCAGCACAGACTGCTTGGGTTTGCTTCAGTTCCAAAACAGATTCATCTCAATTGAAGTCCAGAGCGGTTGTCTGCTTCCCAGCTCACCCGTGAAAAGCTGTTTATAAACAAGGCTTTATCTCGTTATTTTATTGCACAGTATAAATCAATTGATAGACAGCACCCAGAATATTATTTATGACCAACAGCAAGGGATAACATTTACAGACAGCTTCAAGTTTTGTTTCATAGCCTGTATAAATGTCAGGCTTGTTTTGATAATATGCAGTTTCATTTAAAGAAGATGGTGCAAACAAAAGAATTCTAGAAAATCCTACCTAATATGAATTGACATCATTTTGTGGGTCTCAGATTGTCCTATATCATTTTTTTTTAATTAGATTTTTTAATGTTGATATAACTTGCAGCAGAGAATTTATCGAACGCTCCTTGCAGATACTTCCATGCTGCACTTCTGGTCAGCTTCAAGAGGTTGCATGAAGGAACTATGTCAATATTTAAAATATGCCCTTTATAGGAAAAGCAGCGATTAGTACTCAAAGGTGAACCAATAAGAACATAAGAAATTCAAGAATGAGAATAGGCCATTAGGCCCACCTATGCATGCTCACTTTGGTGCCAGCGTACAATGGCTCTCAAAAGTATTCACCCCCCCTTGGACTTTTCCACATTTTATTGTGTTACAACATGGAATCAAAATGGATTTAATTCGGAGTTGTTGCCAATGATCAATAGAAAAAAGTCCATAATGTCAAAGTGAAAAATAAAATCTACAAATTGTTCTAAATTAATTACAAATACAAAACAGAAAATAATTGATTGCATAAGTATTCACCCCCTTGAGTCAATGTTTGGTAGAGGCACCTTTGGCAGCAATTACAGCCATGAGTCTTTTTGGGTAAGTCTCTACCAGCTTTGCACATCTGGACTTTGCAATTTTTGCCCATTCTTCTTTGCAAAATTGCTCAAACTCCATCAAGTTGGATGGGGACCTTTGGTGAACAGCAATTTTCAACTCTTTCCACATATTCTCAATTGGATTGAGGTCCGGGCTTTGACTGGGCTACTCCAGGACATTGACCTTTTTGTTTTTAAACCACTCCAGTGTGGCTTTGACTGTATGTTTGGGGTCATTGTCCTGCTGGAAGATGAATCTTCACCCAAGTCCCAGGTCTCTTGCAGACTTCAGCAGGTTTTCCTCCAGGATTTCTCTGTACTTTGCTGCATCCATTTTACCCTCTATCTTCACGAGCTTTCCAGGCCCTGACGCAGAGAAGCATCCCCATAGCAAATGCTGCCACCACCATGCTTCACGGTAGGGATGGTGTTCTCAGGATGATGTGCGGTGTTAGTCTTGCGCCAAACATAGCGCTTAGCGTTGAGTCCAAAAAGCTCTGTTTTGGTCTCATCAGACCATAGAATCTTCTTCCACTTGGTCTCAGAATCTCCCACATGCCGTCTGGCAAACTCTAGCCGAGATTTGATGTGAGTTTTTTTCAACAATGGCTTTCTTTTTGCCACTCTCCCATAAAGGCCAGTTTTGTGAAGCACCCAGGCTACTGTTCCCGTATGCACAGTGTCTCCCAACTCAGCCGTGGAAGACTGTAACTCCTTTAGAGTTGCCATAGGCCTCTTGGTGGCGTCTCTGACTAGTGCCCTTCTCGCTCGGATACTCGGTTTTTGAGGACGGCCTGTTCTGACAGATTCACACTTGTGCCATATTCTCTCCATTTCTTAATAATGGACTTTACTGTGCTCCGGGGGATATTCAATGCCTTGGAAATGTTCTTATATCCTACCCCTGATTAGTGCTTTTGAAGAACCTTATTCCGGATTTGCTTTGAATGTTCCTTCGTCTTCATGATGTAGTTTTTGTTAGGAAATGTACTAACTAACTGGGACCTCCCAGAGACAGGTGTATTTAACCTGAAATCATGTGAAACACTTTAATTGCACACAGGTGGACTCCATTCAACTAATTATGTGACTTCTAAAGATAATTGGTTGCACCAGAGCTTATTTAGGTGTGTCATAGCAAAGGGGGTGAATACTTATGCAATCAATTATTTTCTGTTTTATATTTGTAATTAATTATTATTATTATTATTTATTTCTTAGCAGACGCCCTTATCCAGGGCGACTTACAATCGTAAGCAAATACATTTCAAGTGTTACAATACAAGTAATACAGTAAGAGCAAGAAATACAATAACTTTTGTTCAAGCAAAGTACAAGTGTGACAAACCACAATTCAATAATACAGCAGATAATAGTGATAGTTACATCAGGATATGATTAAATACAAAATACTACAGGTTAAACACTTGGCAGATTACAGTATTCTGAAGTACAGGATTAAATGCAGTTAAATAGGGGGCAGATAAGAGCAAAATAAAGCACATTTAAATGAAGGGTGATAGTGTCCCAGGATACAAACAGAGGAGTTCTACAGGTGCTGTTTGAAGAGGTGAGTCTTATGGAGGCACCAGAATGTGGTCAGGGACTGGGCAGTCCTGACATCTGCAGGAAGGTCATTCCACCACTGCGGAGCAAGGGTGGAGAAGGAGCGGGCTCTGGAGGCAGGGGAGCGTAGCGGAGGTAGAGCCAGTCTTCTAGTACAGGCGGAGCGGAGAGGTCGAGTGGGGGTGTAGGGAGAGATGAGGGTCTGGAGGTAGCTGGGTGCAGTCTGGTCAAGGCATCTGTAGGCTAGTACAAGAGTCTTGAACTGGATGCGAGCGGTGATCGGGAGCCAGTGGAGCGAGCGGAGTAGTGAAGTAGCGTGGGCGAAGCGAGGCAGAGAGAACACCAGGCGGGCAGCAGAGTTCTGGATGAGCTGGAGCGGACGGGTGGCGGACGCAGGGAGGCCAGCCAGGAGGGAGTTGCAGTAGTCTAGGCGGGAGAGTACCAGGGCCTGGACCAGGAGCTGGGTAGCGTAGTTGGTGAGGAAGGGTCGGATTCTTCGGATGTTGCTCAGGAAGAATCGGCAAGTGCGTGCCAGAGTGGAGATGTGCTGGGAATAAGAGAGGCAGGGGTCCAGCGTGACTCAGAGGTTCTTAGCGGAGGAAGAGGGAGAGAGTGTGGTAGATTCCAGAGAAACAGAGATAGAGAGATCAGAGGAGGGGGAGGAAGAGGGAAAGAAAAGGAGGTCAGATTTAGAGAGGTTGAGTTTGAGGTGATGCGAGTGTATCCAGGAGGAAATAGCAGACAGACAGGTAGAGATACGGGAGGAGATGGTGGAGTCAGGGGTGGGGAAGGAGAGGAAAATCTGAGCATCATTAGCATAGAAATGGTATGAGAAATCATAAGATGCGATGAGGGTGCCCAGGGAGCGGGTGTAGAGAGAGAATAGGAGAGGACCCAAGACTGACCATTGGGGGACTCCAGTTAAGAGAGGGTGAGGTGTGGAGGTTGCTCCACGCCAGGTTACCTGGTAAGTGCAGTTGGAGAGGTAGGAGGAGAACCAGGCCAGAGCAGTGCCAGAGATCCCCAGGTCAGCGAGAGATGATAGTAGAATAGAGTGATCAACAGTGTCAATTAATTTAGAACAATTTGTAGACTTTATTTTTCACTTTGACATTATGGACTTTTTTATGTTGATCAGTGGCAAAAACTCCTAATTAAATCCATTTTGATTCCATGTTATAACACAATAAAATGTGGTAAAGTCCAAGGGGGGTGAATACTTTTGGAGACACTGTAATCCGTTAGCACTCAGGAGAGGAAAAACAAAAACCCCTAACCAGGTTAGTAGGGGATATGAAACCTCTAGGAATCCAGTTAGATGGACCACCCTTCTTCCAGGCGGCCAGCTAAAGGTCTTATTGTGGTCACACAGAGGGTTATACAATATTGTTCATTTATTTGTTTATTTAGCAGACACCTTTATCCAATCATTTTTTATTCCATTATGAACCTACACAAAGTGGAAACACATATAATATGTTTTTATGTAAAAGAGAAAAGATGAAAAAATACACTGTTATCTAAAATCAAATGAACTGAAGCACAGTCTCGTAAATGCGTTATTGTATTACAGACTTAATAAAAATGCAAATGCAATGAAAGTGAAACATAATGTATCTGTTTTGCAAAACAAATAATACAAAAATGTACTATTTAAGAACACAATATATATACAGTTCCGGCAATGTCTAAATCAGATTGGCAGATTTTACCCGAATTGAAGTCAAAGTAGATACTATAATCCAGATCACAGCTTCTATCAAAGTGAAAAACAACGTCCACAAACTGGAACTTGAAGCTTATCTATAAACTTCAGGTACATTCAAACAGTATTCCAATTCCAAAAGAAAAGAAGATAGTGACAGACAAGTTGAAAAAGGTATGCGAATAGAAAAATCTAGCTAGAAAAAATAAATTGAAATCATGTTTTTTCTTATTTGTGCATTTTTCCAGACGGATATCAGACAGCGTCCATTAGGTAAACTGTTCCTCCACTACTACCACTAGTTTAATGGAAATTGATTTGAGTTTGTTTCAAGGACTTGGACTTGGATTCGAGACTCGAAGTCTCTGACTCTGACCCTGATGACTCGACTACAAGTCTGCATATAACTGACACTTGTTTTATCTGCTGTGATTTGTGTTACCCTGGATATCTCTGCACTGGCCACATTCAATCAGCTGCTGGTCAGAAGCAAAGAATACATTGAAAATGATTGCATTAGGTAGCAAAGCCTCTACAACACAGAGTACAATTAACATGATGCTCCAATGAAGATGTTGAAAAGTATAAGGTACAAGCTTACAATAGCATGTTCCTGGTAATATTTAAAGTAGGGGAATACGTCAGATTCATGATTGTATTACCATGAACATAATTCAATATAATGCAGGGACAAATATTCAAATCTTTGGAAAAGCACTGCTTGACATATATTCTGTTGCCAAAAATGACTGCTCTTATTTTATTAAATAACACAATTTAAGAACACCAGTGCATAAATGTCATCTGAAATAAATATCACAATTCTGCTGTGCAGAAGAGTGTTTCTTTCTTTTAAAGTTCATTTTATGGGGTATCAGGTTCATGACAGCATCCAGTCTTTTCTTGAGGGATCGGATAGTCTCTGCTTTAACAACTCTGTCTGGTAGCCTGTTCCAGTGGTTCCAAGTGGGAAGCTTCTCGGATTTTGAGTTTCTTTATAAAAAGTAAATGTATGTTTCAGGTTTTTTTTTCTTTGTTGCTATTGAAATGTTATATAAGGAACATTCTTCAACAGGAAGTGCAGCTTGGAAAAGTGTGCAAAAAACCTTTTTAAATGCTATGAAAAAATACTATCCAATCACTACGAATTGATGGTAACGCATATTAAATAACATATACTGGAATAATTTTGTTAACTCTGGTAAAAAGTTATTTAATAACTTACATTTTCATTTTTTAACTTCAGAAACTTTAAATGCCATTCCAAGTTGCTGTTGCTGTTTTTTTTATTTCTTCTCTGTGTTTTATAAAGTGACAAATGTCAGAATACATTCCAGTACAAGTATACTAAAGCTGTTTAATATTGCAGTATAATAAAAAGAACACAAATAGTTTTCCTTAAGAGCTTCACATGACAATTTTATTACATTTTTATGATGTTTGCTGAGTTATTGCATCACTCAAAATGTGTTTATTTATTTATTTATTTTTTGTTAGTTTTAAGGGGCTTTTTCTGTGAGTTTGGGAGCTAGTTACCTGCCATAGACACATATGTAATATAAACTGGATTAGCTAAAGTGTCTTTATATTAGTAAGCGCCATCTGTGCACAGTTCAGTATTGCAGACTCTTGACCCAAAATAAATGTGCACTTGATAGCTCTTGCATTGTGACTGATGTTACAAACAGCATGCAGGCAACTAGAGCTGTAGCACAACTCCTGAACTCGGGTGAAAGCAACATATATATATATATATATATATATATATATATATATATATATATATATATATATATATATATATATATATATATATAGTATTTGAGTAATTACAATAAGAACCACTCAAAAATATTTCAAGCATCATAAATATGAAAGGGGATCATTAAAAAAACAAGAGAGTGTCATTTCAAACAACTTTTAATGTATGAGCAGTGATCTTGGCCTTTAGTTTTCAGTTCAGTGTACTGGGGGACGTTAAGGTAAAAGGGGGTTGTTACCACGGTGACTGTCAATGATGATGGTGGGGGAGTTAGGGCTCTGATGTCATCAAAAATTAAAGAATTAAAAGTATTTATTTTTAAGCAAAAAAGATCTAAAGGAAGAGATACTTGTAATACTTGAACTTGAAAAAATGTCCAGCATTTGAAAAGTGACTGTCCAATTTAAAGCTAAATATTTTTAGCGTGGGTTGTGGTGTTTAAGCACATTTCCTCAGGAGCTCTGTCTCTTAAAACTAAGAAATAAATCCTGGTTCCTGTTGTGATGCTGCCCTCGCAGTCTGACCCCAGCGTCCCACCCCAGTCCCGCTGAAACTCAACTGCCATCCATTTCTTTTCCAGAGTGAAAAGGAAAGCATTCCGTTCTTCATGCAGGCTGACTGTACCGTGACCTCTCAGACTGGACCCAAGGCCTTCAAAATCCCCTTCTCCATCAGGCAGAGAATCTGTGCCACCTTCGACACTGCCAACGCCAAAGGCAAAGACTGGCAGCTTTTAGCACAGAAACTCCACATCGAGAGGTAATACAGAGCAATGAACCTGGCACACGCACAGTGTGTACTTACAGCCTTGGCAAGAAGCTATTTGAAAAACACTGTAGCGACTGTGCTATCAGTTTGTACAACAACAACAGAGCAGGAGTAAGAAAGAATTAGTACCCAGAACCACTCAGAATGATTGCAGACACCATTAAATAGTAAAGGAAATGGGAAAAAAGCAATTACAAATACATTAAAAGCTACTTTTAAACATGTGCCTTCAGTTTTGCTCAATCACTGTTGGACTACCCGAGTCCTTAAGGCACTACCTATTGAGACGTCATTGTCGTGCCCAAAGGAAATAATTGTAGTGCCCCATGAGTGCATTGCCATAGAATGCAGAGTGATTGTCAAGAGGTGATTAATGCTTATTTCTTTAGCCAGAGAGCTCCCTCGCCCACAGAGACTGTAACTACTCTAGGTAGAAATGTGGAAAGACATTTTACTTTATTGCTTATTAATTTGGGGAGTTCATTTGTTCCTTTATCTTAGATTTTCCTCTAGTTACCTATGATTTTGCAGTATTATATCAGATGCTCTCCCTTAAAGATAGGATGCAGATGTAATTATTGATACAATAATGATGTTATTACATGGAGTGCCATAGTGTTACAAGGCCATGTCCATGTAATTACACAAGTTACTGTGTTAGAGGAGGAACCATTGGTTATTACCCAGTTATTACATTGTAATTAAATGGCTATCCATGCCCTGTAATATAAAGTGCTATAAATGTCTTTACAAAAAGGACAATTTTATCTTCAGTAACATCATTCTAATATTATATCATGTTTTGTCTTAGCAATCTGGCCTACTTTGCCAAGCAGAAGAGCCCATCCGCGGTTATCCTAAACCTATGGGAGGCCCAGCACCAGGATACTGGAGATCTGGACTCACTGGCAAGCGCTCTAGAAGAAATTGGCAAAATCCATTCCAAAAGCCCAGACGGAAATGAGGGTCAATCTGAAAACACAGACTTGAGCTATGCAGCATAGCCAAAATCAAAAGAAAGCCACAGCGGACTCCAGAAGCTATCACTACAGCAGTGTCTGCCAAGTGCACGCTTCCATCGATTCCAGAGGAATACAATTCTAGGAGTCACAGGGAGGGGGGAGAAGGAAAATCTTTGAATGGGACACAAAAATGATGTTTTCTGTCAGATCAGGAGCGTTTCAGAGCCAGTCATAGGAATAGCTTGGAACAGTTGACACCAGAATGTTATATAGTCAAGTCTTGTCTATAGATTTCTGTGATTTTTTTTTTCTTCTTATCCAAATAAGCTACTTGGGTACTTGTATGTGTTTAGGTCCCAGGGGCTACAGCTATTCGCTTGACTATTCTACTGAAGACCACCATGTGTTGTCATTGCTGGGAAGAAATATCAAGCACACGGCACAGTGTGTTTTTGCACCAACACCAATGCTGGTCACTGACCTCACAAACACAACATCTGGCTTTCCCAATGAAACAGAAATGTGTTCCTTTCCATTAATATGTCCTATAGGTCAAAGTTTTGCTGTGTTTCCATAACACACATCCTTTTCTACACAGTCTTATTGAAAATACCACTGGGATACCATTGGGGTTTGAAGTAACTCTATGGAATCATTAGCAGAGCAGACCACAGAATTAGAGGCAATTGCAACACAGTGGATTTGGATCCAATATTGGTCCTGATGTTTTCACTGATAGGGTACTGCAGAGGATTGTGTGTTGGTTCCAAAATCTAAAGTTATAAATGTAGTGCTATTCTACCAAGTGCCTACCATTGTAGCTGCCCTTGTTCTACCATTGTTTATTAATGCAGACATTGTCATATAGCGGAACAACGCAATGGGCACTGGTAGTGCAAGGGTATGGAGTCATTGGTAGAATGCTATCACAGTGGTTACGTTTTCATATCCTATCAATCGTAATGTTCTGGACCATCCAATACACTAGTAGTGCATTCCAGTACCATAGTGCCATTTCAGTATGATTTAAATGGTGCATTGTGTTCAGCATACTTCATTTTCAAATGGGGCCAGCCCATCTTTTTAATTCTTTTGTTTGTAAACTTTAGATGTAAGTGGCCTGTATAAAACATGCATGGTGTGTCCGAGTAACCTTAGGTGTGTCTAAATAAGCTTCTTGTCAAACCTTCATTGACTCAAACAGCTGAGCAATGGTGAGTGATGTCCACATTTAAATTAGTGTCAATTTCCCATTGGTGGGTTTTGAGTTGCTTGGATCATCTTTGCTGTGTTTGTATGACATGCAACATTAGCATTATTTCAGTGTATTTAACATGGTTAATGCTTCCAAACTCAATCAGGCGAAATTTAAATGTGATCATTTTGAGCCGGTATGTTTCTTGTGAAAAGCACCTGCAATGTGATCGACTAGTCTGGGAATCACTCTACGGTTTGTCAAGCTGAAAAGCCTTTGTGTCGGTGTGAATGTCACATATGTGACACAAAACAAGTTGCTATTTTGTTAAGTATCTCTGCTTTACAGCCTCCCTCCACCCTGGATGTTGTACAATTTGCATCCATTTCTTCATTTTGGTACCTGCTCTAAATAGTACCATGATGAATGCATTAGTCTTTAAGGGTTACTTTATAGACTAACAAAGAATGAATGGTGTGTGCACAACTCCAGGTAGGATTGAGGCAGGATCCTACTGTTCATTATTTTACAGAAATCCAGGCTCCCTGTTTGCCATGCAGATGGTAAGTGAATGTACATGTAAAAGATGTATGGGTGGTAAAACAAACTTAAACACTCAAAGCAGAACATTCCAATAATCCACTTAGTTATCAAAATCTGTGTATTAGTAATCATTTCAGTGTAATGTGTGAACTGTCCAGCAGGTGGAGTTGGTGTAAATACCTATCAGAATGGTGGCTTTAAAGTCGTGCTCGGACATTTTTCATATTATAATAGTCTTTCAAAATTCTAAATTATAACTTTATCTTGGTTGTAAAATCAACCTGATACCCCATAAAATGACCTTTAAAAGAAAGAAACACTCTTCTGCACAGCAGGATTGTGATATTTATTTCAGATGATATTTATGCACTGGTGTTCTTAAATTGTGTTATTTAATAAAATAAGAGCATAGTCATTTTTGGCAACAGAATATATGTCAAGCAGTGCTTTTCCAAAGATTTGAATATTTGTCCCTGCATTATATTGAATTATGTTCATGGTAATACAATCATGAATCTGACGTATTCCCCTACTTTAAATATTACCAGGAACATGCTATTGTAAGCTTGTACCTTATACTTTTCAACATCTTCATTGGAACATCATGTTAATTGTACTCTGTGTTGTAGAGGCTTTGCTACCTAATGCAATCATTTTCAATGTATTCTTTGCTTCTGACCAGCAGCTGATCGAATGTGGCCAGTGCAGAGATATCCAGGGTAACACAAATCACAGCAGATAAAACAAGTGTCAGTTATATGCAGACTTGTAGTCGAGTCATCAGGGTCAGAGTCAGAGACTTCGAGTCTCGAATCCAAGTCCAAGTCCTTGAAACAAACTCAAATCAATTTCCATTAAACTAGTGGTAGTAGTGGAGGAACAGTTTACCTAATGGACGCTGTCTGATATCCGTCTGGAAAAATGCACAAATAAGAAAAAACATGATTTCAATTTATTTTTTCTAGCCAGATTTTTCTATTCACATACCTTTTTCAACTTGGCTGTCACTATCTTCTTTTCTTTTGGAATTGGAATTGGAATACTGTTTGAATGTACCTGAAGTTTATAGATAAGCTTCAAGTTCCAGTTTGTGGACGTTGTTTTTCACTTTGATAGAAGCTGTGATCTGGATTATAGCATCTACTTTGACTTCAATTTGGGTAAAATCCGCCAATCTGATTTAGACATTGCCGGAACTGTATATATACTGTGTTCTTAAATAGTACATTTTTGTATTATTTGTTTTGCAAAACAGATACATTATGTTTCACTTTCATTGCATTTGCATTTTTATTAAGTCTGTAATACAATAACGCATTTACGAGACTGTGCTTCAGTTCATTTGATTTTAGATAACAGTGTATTTTTTATCTTTTCTCTTTTACATAAAAACATATTATATGTATTTCCCCTTTGTGTAGGTTCATAATGGAATAAAAAATGAAGTTCATACAGAGATTTCTAGGTAGACGCTGCTTTATAATACTGTATAATGCATCCGGTACATGCTAGAGCTGTGGAAATGAAAAGCGGACCTCTCGTTTTTCAGGTTGGGTCGGTTTTATTATTTTGGACCCATGAAGACCTCTACTTCATGGACAATCTGGTCATGTGATGCTTTCCTATCGTTGACTTTAGATTCTAGTATCTCCACCTCGCTCAATCACAGCATGTCATCAGCTCAGCAGGACAGAACTGACTCATAAATAAAGTGGCGAAACCTGTTGCATAATTAACAGCTTTCATGATGTTTCAATGAAGACCCCAATCAACTCAGTTTTATATAAAATAAATGTCAAAGTAGCAAGCCTAATTATACAATTAAAACAGTTTGGCACTAATGGCTACATACTGTATACAAAATATTCCCTAACAGAGCTCTCTCAAGCTGTTTTCAATAGTCTTGTACGAGGTGTGAAATTGAAGGTGTGCTCCTTCATTAGTGAGGCCAAGAAAGTTGTAGCATGTCTAACTGTATTAAAGAGAGCTCCAAAGTCACTTTTTCATTCACCTGGTTATGTGGCTGTTAGAACTGCCGCTATCCTGAAGTTTAGACAGAAAGTTTCAACATCCTCCCACGACACTACCTGAATTAAATTTGGTTAGTTCCATCCATCTAACTTCTAAATGTTTAAAATTCACAGAAACAGTTTAATTCTGGAGATTCCTTAAAGCAACTTCAGTTTGATGATGTTTCTCTATAGATAGCTGTATTTTTTTTATATATATATATATATACGCTAATATTCAGTACCTGTACCAGAGTTTACCAAGAGAATACTAAGTTAAAGTCAGAAATATATTCCTATACAGTGGAGGGATACGCCTATGACATATTGTGTTAATTATATTGTTTGTATTAATATTTTGATTGTTATATCCAAATTCACGTTTTAAAAGAGAATACAGAGCAAGTTAAAGTCAGAAATATATTCAAATACAGTAGGCGATTACGCTATGATATATTGTGTTAAATATTTTGTTCGGATAATTAATTTCCTTGCTTAATAGTCTATAGATCGCTGGAGTCCATTAGAGGCATTTAAAACTGTTATGGGATGTGGTGTAAAGGGGAATCAGGGGGTCTGTGAATTGAACTGGAGAAATGGCATTTGTTGCTTTGCCGGTCCACAGTTAGTTTAAGTATAATTAATGTGATCACAATTCTCTTATATATATATATATATATATATATATATATATATATATATATATATATATTGTGGTAGCGTGGCGGGCAGTCAAGACTGACTAGCGGCAGGAACAGCAAACACCCACAGACAGAGTTATTGTTCAGCGCCTTGGCGCACTTTTATTCTCACCAAATAAAACAAAACACAGGAACAAAGTAAATATTTGAACCAAAATACTATAAACCCTTTTACAAACAGAACAAACCAAAAGCCTATCTTCACTTGAAGATACTAACTTCACTATATTGAAGTCCCTAACTCACACAGGACAGCTAAGCTGTTTCCCTGTCTTAAATCTAGTTTATCAATTATTTTAATCACTCTGCACTTACGTTCTCCACATTCAACACTCCTGCCACCTCCTTCTTACACTAAGAACAAAAGGACAGTTTATATAGCACAGATAAATGCAAACACTCAGACAATCAACACCCTATCTACCCAATTAGCCAGGTGTTTCCCTTTTCTGGCTGAATACCATCAGCCCTAAAGGCTTCTGGGAAATGTAGTTTCCCCAGCTACTTCGGCCATGACGCCTATCATGAACTACAAGTTTTTCACCTTAACAGGGGAACATAGATCTTGTCAGCCTCAGACTGACATACTTATTAGCCCTCACTGCCCCACAATATATATATATATATATATATATATATATATATATATATATATATATATATATAATTCCTGTTTGTATAAGCAGTTAGCACCCAGCTGTCGTTTTGGATTTTGGCCAAAAAATAAATATTTGGGAGGTCTGTGTTCAAAATTAAGTTTCCATTTAACCCTTAGTGTTTAAGTAAAAGTACTTAATTGGCAGGTATTCAGTAAATCCATTAATTAATGTGTTGATTTCAAAACAAGAAATGCTGTCCTCCCTCATGTTTACAATTGAGTACCAATCAATGCCAATTAAGTTCTGCATTGATTGTTTTAAAAGCCGATTGGAAGATTTTTTTTTCCTCCCATCCGGGGCGCTGGCATTTCTACTGGTGTACCGAGGCTGTAAACTGGCTTTCCATGCCATTCATTCCGCTCCAAGTATCACATTGTTCTTCAGTGATGCAGACAGCACCAGCTTAAAGAATGTAAAAAATGTCTGTTTGTTTGTTTTTTGTGTGCTAATCCTGACTTCAGTTGTATGGTTACCCTTTATTTAGTGCTGTTTATTAGTCCATTAACCAAGAACAAAGAAAACGCCATACATTGTACTATAGGCACTGCTGCTGTGAAATTATTACGCAACATAACTGCTTGTATTTCTGTTACATGCAATTTTCTGTTAGCATGTCTATCTATTTTGCTTTTTTGGAGTGCCCTTGGGGGACACAGAAAACATACAAACCCCAATATTTATCAAATGTGCGTTTTTAAGTACTGTCCGCACACACACGCATCTTAGAACTGTTGCACACACACACATTGATGCTGATTTAGCATTCGCACTTGGAGTCTTCACAGGCACAGTTTTAAGTAATTGGTGTTAATGGAATTTGCATTTGAACCACCCCCAAATTACCCATACATGGTACGTTTATCCTTCATAAATGCCTGAGAGTGTTTGTAAAGATATTCAAATATCTATAAAGAACAGTGGACAGCAAAAAAATAACATTTTCTGATGCAGATATACCATAGTCTTGGTATGTCAGAAGTTCATGCAAGGAAATATCTATAGATAGATAAAATAGATACAAAACAATATTCGTGTATGCACATTTGATAGGCCCTGGTATTTGCAGACAATACGGGGGCACCCTATATCCAAAATGCTAGCACTGTCCAAACTATAGTTTTCTATATTGGCTGGCAGTTATTTTAAACACATTCTCAGCCAAGTATAGCAGACAGTGTCTGGAGTTTTCATTGCTACTGGTTGATGGGTGAAATCAGAATGGCAGGGTGTCAGCTATCATAAGAAAAGTCATGGTACCTCCCTTATAAAAGTCTTGGTACCTCCTTTATAAAAGTTTCCCATGGTAATTTACAGAGTTTCCCTGGTTATATTATTAATTTACTTTAGTTTACTGTGGTTTGCCATGTTTTTGAATATGCTTTACAGTGGGTTTTACAGTGCTTAGTAATGCATTGCCATGCTTTCTCACTATACTTTATTACACTTTGCTGTGCTTTTACTATGGGGAACTTTTACAAGGGCTACAGATCCTAATGAGAAAAATCTGTGGCAAATTGATGTCCTAAAATGAGTAACAATCCCAATTTGTAAAGTGTCAGCTGATGTGAAAATTGAACTCAAAAGCTTGTTAAAAATCAATAGTGTTATGAGTGTAAATACGATTTATTTAAAGAAGTACAAATAAATACTCAAAACTGTTTTTATCTAATAAACCCTTTCCTGAAAAAAACTGTCCAATGATCCTTTCTCTTTTCTACCTATGGAAAGTTTGGCAGCTATTTGATATAGAGGATTTTAAAAATAATAATAAATGCTACAGTAATATTTTATTGTTATTATGATGTGGTAACAGCACCCTCTGGTGGACTCTGCTGAATATATCAGTTTGCAGAATTGTGTTCTATTGAAATGAAACTCAGGCTTACCACAAGCCATGTAAAAACACATACTGTAAATACAATTGAATAGCATGAACCTTCTGATGCTCTTCACCAAACTGAATGACAATAGATTTATATAGCAACATTGTCATTATTTCACTTCTTTAACTTCAGCTGCCAAACAAAAAGCGACATTTAGCAGATTAAGGGCTAGGTGTCCTAAGTTGTTTTGCCTGTCATAACAGTTGCAAACGAGTTTTGGGTGAAATGTACTAAACAAGCGCAATGCTATTTTCGACTTTTTAGGGAATGCTTTGTGGCAGCAGTTTCCGTTTGCAGTTCAATAGTAGATGAATATGCAATTATGGGTGTTCCTGCATAAATTCGCAAAGATAAACAATTTCTGGTTTCCCCAACATGTTGGGAGCAATAGACTTCACACATGTGCCGCTAACCCCTCCAGCCCATCTTGGTACACCTACCCCAAATCATCTGTAATCTTTTAGACTCAATACATTCAATAAAAAAGGGGTACTAATTAAAAAACGTGCTCAATATTTAGGTCAAACAGATAACTGCAACTTGATTGGGAACTTTAAAATCCAAGCAATTATACTTAGACAAGTACATACTAGAAATAGTATTGCTGAAATGACTGGGGAAGACAGGGGCTGCAGAGGATTTTCACAGAATGACATCCATCAATCACACACTAAACCTCAGTCAGTGAATGCAGGAAGTGATGGAGTACAATTTGAAAAACAACTGTTAGATTTAGACCTGAAGTGTTACAGTCAGACAGTTTGTGCTATTGAATTTGAAATACAGTACTGGTATGTGCAGGCCAGATTCACAAGACTGCAGAGTCGCTTTCCATTTTCAGAATGCAGATGGATGCTTTTTATCATTGTCTCCAGGTTTCAGGTTGAAACAGTGGGTTAGTTTATCTTTTTATTTTCTGTAATATCTTTTTCAAAGAACACAGAAATATAAAAAAAAGCTAAACAACATTTAAACCGCTCAGAATAAGTGCAAACAGGCAAGGTAACAAAACAGGAAAAAAGTTTTTAAATGGAATTTGATGCTATTTACTCTTTACATCTGCTATACAATTCTTAAATTAAATAAATGAATAGCAATTATAATAGGAAAAAAAAAAGTTATGAAATAATTAGCCCAGGAGATTTATTTTATTATCAGTGTTGACCTGCATTTTAGCACTTATAATGTAAGATCTGGATGCTTGAATATTGTGAATGCATTAATAAAAGCTACAGTGATTTCTATTAAAAGGATGTTGTAGTGAAAATAAAAATATGTATTTCACCTTTTCAATGAAAATTGCTGTAGTCAGAAGAGATTGGTTTGATTTTTGAAGGCTACAGCTTTACTGTTTTACGGTGTTTGCAATCCTTTTGAGTGGTTTGAATTCACATGCACACTGTGGAATGGTACATTACAACTATAATAAAGCTGTGCAAGATAGATAGTAAAGATGTACTAACATTCACAACTATTACCTGCTTTCTTGTGTTATTTTTATTTATTTCATTACTCTAAGACTTTTTACTCGTCAACAGAGTCCAACTTTCCTTTTCTGTGTATTCTTTTACGCAAACAGACTTAATTATCGAACAACAATATGCTACTCAAATACCGGTACCTAGTTTAAACTCCCGTCTGAAACTATATATCCCAGCCAGATCCAGTAGGTGGCAGTGTTGCACTTTTTTCTGTGTGCCTAACACTACAAAAGTCAAATAGACTTCAGCAGGCTTTAAAAATATTACTTGAGTCATGGATAGACTATTGTAATCGATAGAAAAGATGTGAATCTGAATTTATTAGATTAAACGTTTTACAAGGTTGTGTAATCTTTAAACGATATACATTTTAAATTTAAAAATTTGATTTAATATTGATGTGTATTTTACTTTAGCTTTATTCTTGAATGTCCTGCATGCGTGGACAGGCAGAGTCACAGTAAGGTACATTAATTATTAATTCAGAGCACAAACCTGCAAAGACCAGCAGGGAGCAGGGCACAGAGGAATTGTTATGGGTGGGTAGCAGGCTGTGTCACAAGGAAGAAGGGACTCTGCATTTCAGTCTAAGGGACAGGATTGAGAAACAACAAAAACTAAACTAAAATCAGACCGCAACATTAGCGGCCATGGCAACACAAAGGGCAGTGGATCTAAGCAGGTACCAGTTTCTCATACCATTGTGGGTTATTGTCCTACCCTTGGACAGAGCTGGTGCATTGGCATTTGATTTGCATTTTCCTTTTAAGTGAAATAAGACACATCTTGGCACTTGATGACCTGAACCCAAAGGTTTAAACAGCAGCATTTGGAGCATTATACAGTGCAGCAATGTAAGACTGGCCAGAGCCACGTCACCTTCTTGCTTCAATGTGGGAGTCTTCCTTGAGTTTCACAGGATCACACTGTTCCACCAGCACGGAGAAAAGAGGCTGTTCAGAATGACTAGCTTTGTGTGTGTATGCATGTCTTTATATTACACCCCAGCAGCCCTTTATACGTATTATTGAGTTGCTTTTGCTATTGGCGCCAATCCCCAATTCAGAACAGCTGTTCCTTCTCTTGGATAATGCTTTAAATATAACTTCACTAGCTATTTAGCTCATAAATGCATACTTGTATTATTTTACCTATACATAAGATAACATAACATAAGATATAAAGGCGATACCCCTACAGCATTGTCCACTTACCAGCACTAATCCAAATACACTTCTCTAGGTGTGGCTTGCTTTCTGAAGAGTAGGCGGCTTCAAATAACATTCATATATTGTTTTATTCAGGAGCTGCTCTTCAGCTGTAGTTGCAGCCATATACATATGCGACCTAGGATAGTGTCTTACTAAAGTAAGAGCCCGCACCATCTGGTGCAAAACTGTATTGCCAGCAATGCAAAAATATATTTGATTCTTAATACCTGTTGAGCAGATGGTGCTGACTCTTCTTTAAAGGCGTTATATAGCTTGGACAGCCAACTAGAGCAGAGGAGCGCTTCTGATCTCAGTGCAAAGCCCCTTCAAATATAACAAAAAGAAAGCAAGAAAGAAAGAACATTGAAGCCTTGCAATAAGGAAATGTAAAACAAACAATTAGAATGACTTTGGAAATACTTACTCTTTCATGTACCTGGTGTTTTACATATTTTACTGTGAGAAAAAAACTAAAGACTAACATGTCCTGTTAGGTGTCTGCTTAGTATAACATTGGCATTATTAGATCAAATGAATATTTGATCTAATTAATTATTAGATCATGCAACAGTCTCTTGACACGGGGTTTGTACCGACAGACTGGAAAATAGCAAACGTAATACCGATCCACAAAAAGGGAGACAAAACCGAACCAGGTAACTACAGACCAGTAAGCCTGACTTCTATTATATGTAAACTTATGGAAACTACAATAAGATCCAAAATGGAAAATTACCTATATGGTAACAATATCCTAACAAGATGCTCAGATATATTGTGAGAAGTGTTGAATTTAAATCAAAGGAAGTAATGTTAAAACTCTACAATGCATTAGTAAGACCTCACCTAGAATATTGTGTTCAGTTCTGGTCACCTCGTTACAAAAAGGATATTGCTGCTCTAAAAAGAGTGCAAAGAAGAGCAACCAGAATTATCCTGGGTTTAAAAGGCATGTCGTATGCAGACAGGCTAA
Organism: Acipenser ruthenus; assembly: GCF_902713425.1. Classification (NCBI taxonomy): domain Eukaryota; kingdom Metazoa; phylum Chordata; class Actinopteri; order Acipenseriformes; family Acipenseridae; genus Acipenser; species Acipenser ruthenus. Next base: position 5,273,600 of record NC_081234.1, on the reverse strand, counting down.
AAGAATTGAATTTATTCAGTCTTGAACAAAGAAGACTACGCGTCGATCTGATTCAAACATTCAAAATCCTAAAAGGTATAGACAATGTCGACCCAGGGGACTTCTTTGACCTGAAAAAAGAAACAAGGACCAGGGGTCACAAATGGAGATTAGATAAAGGGGCATTCAGAACAGAAAATAGGAGGCACTTTTTTACACAGAGAATTGTGAGGGTCTGGAACCAACTCCCCAGTAATGTTGTTGAAGCTGACACCCTGGGATCCTTCAAGAAGCTGCTTGATGAGATTCTGGGATCAATAAGCTACTAACAACCAAATGAGCAAGATGGGCTGAATGGCCTCTCGAACTTTCTTCTGTTCTTATGTTCTTATGACTAGACCCACTGCATTATAGAGATATAAAGAAATAAAAATACATTTTTTGGCAAAGCATGGCCACACTAGTGCCTTGTATGACTGTACATTCAGAATGTTGTGCAGTGCCCATAAAGAAAACCCAACAAAATAAATATTAAAATGCTGGGCTGCAACAGCTTTTACCACTGAACATATATGCCTGCCAGGCAGCTGTGTCTTATATTGTACGATTATGGACATTGTGGATGTTTAATGTACAGTTGAATTTGAAAATATATATGACTGCAGCCTTTTGAAAATAAATGTACAGTTAAAAAAATGAAAAAGTGTGATTCTTTTCAGTAAATACGCATTTTTATTTATCCTCTCAAGCTCAAAGTAAGTTTAGGAGTCAGGCAATGGCAGATTTAGAGAACAATGACACAAGAACCCAGAATCATTCAGGTGTATTACAGACACCATCATGTAAAACAGCAACTAAAATAATGCTCCTCAGCAAACGCTACATTGCAATTGGAACATGTTAATGTAGCAATGATGTAAAAATGGAAGTAATATAACCATGCTCAAATAAAGTGTTCCAATCCAACTTTATAAAACACACACAAATAACTCAAACCTTTATAATATATTATTATTATTATTATTATTATTATTATTATTATTATTATTATTATTATTATTATTATTATTATTATTTATGAACAGGGTGTATCTATAAGCTAATGGACAATATCATAATTTCTATATAATTGCTTTTTATAAGTTAATTTACCAACCTTCAACATTTCCCTGACAGCATAATATATTGACCATCTTCTTGTTCAGCCTACAGATCAACAATCCAAATGACATATTTCAAAGTAAATATCAGAAAAGAAAAATCTGAGTCAATGTGTTCATACCTGCTTCACCTAATTGTGCTGTATGATGTACGGCCACAAGGTGTCACAATTGCACAATTGAAAATGACCCGCATTACTGTATTTGCAGAGAATTCAAGATTACTACATATGTGAAATGTTTCTAGGACACATTAAAGTGATTGTAGCAAAAACAATAATTACATAAATGTTCCCCTACATGCACATCCACTCACTCTGTCGGTCTAAATGTGTAGTTTTGAAAGAAACGCATGTCTAGCATTTTTTGTTTGTAATTTGAGACATATGATATCAGATACAATACTTGGTTAAAGACATATCTGTTTGAAGACCTTGCTTTCAGGTAGTGCTGCACTTCCTTGGTCATTTGACCTGGAAAGTGAGCATGATCTCTACTCTTCAGGGCCTTCTTTCCTGTCAATAACCAATGAGCAACAAATGACTGACATGCTTCTCAGCCAGTAAGAGGCCTTGTCCCCAGATATCACCTTGGTAATGAAGCAGTAACCGAGTTCCTGGAAAGCAAAGCAACCAAACTGAGAACTTTCTGTAATCTAGTGCAGTACAAGATGTCATGTTTTATGATGAAAATACATTTTTGCTATAACATGTGTGTCTTTGAAAACTGCACATTTGAGACCTATATAGTAGAATTATTTTACTAACTACAATCACTTTTTAAATTTCAAAAAATGGTAATTTGTTGCGGTATTGGGTACTGGGTTTAATTTGACTATGTTGTTTCTGTGTCTGCCATATTCCAAAACACTAATGTTTAATTATATCTGCTTTCTGAATTTTAAAAGACTATTCAAACATTAAAAAGCCAATAAACATGTTTATATAGAAATAAATGGTTCAGAACAGCCAAGTTAATTAAAATAATGAATTATTTGATAAGCCTTCGCTCATAAGCCATTGGCAATTGGCTGAGTCATTTAGTGCCTAGCACCATTCTTTTGCCAAACGTCTGCAATAATTTCCACCGCAGATTATTGTTTCCCTTCAGCACTGTTATTTTAGTGTTGACTACATTTAGTCAACAGTGGGAAGAGTAAACACGTCTTATCATAAAGGTGTGATTAAAAAACCACAGCCGGTTTGCCACTCCCTGTTCCCAGAGGTGATGCAACACTCATTTGTGTCACTTCCTCGCTCTACTTTGCTCCTGTATCAATACATTTGAGGGTGCCCAGAAGACCAGGGTCATTCCAGAATCTGTGTTATTACTACAATGGCGTGTTTTCATTTAAATGAAATGCTTTAATAAAGATTTTAACAGAACAATTTACATTTTTACAGCATTAAAATACTTGCTTTGTTTAACAGAAGTACAGTCTTTGTTTTGTGCTTATTATTATTATTATTATTATTATTATTATTATTATTATTATTATTATTATTATTATTATTATTTATTTCTTAGCAGACGCCCTTATCCAGGGCGACTTACAATCGTAAGCAAAAACATTTCAAGCGTTACAATACAAGTAATACAATAAGAGCAAGAAATACAATAACTTTTGTTCAAGTAAAGTACAAGTTTGACAAACCACAATTCAATAATACAGCAGGTAATAGTGATAGTTACATCAGGATATGATTAAATAGTGATAGTTACATCAGGATGTGATTAAATACAAAGTACTACAGGTTAAAAACTTGGCAGATTACAGTATTCTGAAGTACAGGATTAAATGCAGTAAAATAGGGGCTGATAAGAGCAAAATAAAGCACATTTACATGAAGGGCGATAGTGTCCCAGGATACAAACAGAGGAGTTCTACAGGTGCTCTTTGAAGAGGTGAGTCTTAAGGAGGCGCCGGAATGTGGTCAGGGACTGGGCAGTCCTGACATCTGTAGGAAGGTCATTCCACCACTGCGGAGCAAGGGTGGAGAAGGAGCGGGCTTTGGAGGCAGGGGAGCGTAGCGGTGGTAGAGCTAGTCTTCTAGTGCAGGCGGAGCGGAGAGGTCGAGTGGGGGTGTAGGGAGAGATGAGGGTCTGGAGGTAGCTGGGTGCAGACTGGTCAAGGCATCTGTAGGCTAGTACAAGAGTCTTGAACTGGATGCGAGCGGTGATCGGGAGCCAGTGGAGCGAGCGGAGTAGTGGAGTAGCGTGGGCGAAGCGAGGCAGAGAGAACACTAGGCGGGCAGCAGAGTTCTGGATGAGCTGGAGCGGACGGGTGGCGGACGCAGGGAGGCCAGCCAGGAGGGAGTTGCAGTAGTCTAGGCGGGAGAGTACCAGGGCCTGGACCAGGAGCTGGGTAGCATAGTTGGTGAGGAAGGGTCGGATTCTTCGGATGTTGCTCAGGAAGAATCGGCAAGTGCGTGCCAGAGTGGAGATGTGCTGGGAATAAGAGAGGCAGGGGTCCAGGGTGACTCCAAGGTTCTTAGCTGAGGAAGAGGGAGAGAGTGTGGTAGATTCCAGAGGAACAGAGATGGAGAGATCAGAGGAGGGGGAGGAGGAGGGAAAGAAAAGGAGGTCAGATTTAGAGAGGTTGAGTTTGAGGTGATGCGAGTGCATCCAGGAGGAAATAGCAGACAGACAGGTAGAGATACGGGAGGAGATGGTGGAGTCAGAGGTGGGGAAGGAGAGGAAAATCTGAGCATCATCAGCATAGAAATGGTATGAGAAACCATAGGATGCGATGAGGGGGCCCAGGGAGCGGGTGTAGAGAGAGAACAGGAGAGGACCCAAGACTGACCCTTGGGGGACTCCAGTTAAGAGAGGGTGAGGTGTGGAGGTTGCTCCACGCCAGGTTACCTGGTAAGTGCGGTTGGAGAGGTAGGAGGAGAACCAGGCCAGAGCAGTGCCAGAGATCCCCAGGTCAGCAAGAGATGATAGTAGAATAGAGTGATCAACAGTGTCAAAGGCAGCAGAGAGGTCGAGGAGAATTAGGACAGAGGAGAGAGAGGCAGCTCGGGCACATTTAAGTGAGTTGGTGACAGACAGGAGGGCGGTTTCAGTAGAGTGAGCAGAGCGGAAGCCAGATTGGAGAGGGTCAAGCAGAGAGTGGTTGGACAGGAAAGCAGAGAGCTGGCGGTGTACAGTCCGCTCGAGGGTTTTGGAGAGGAAGGGTAGGAGGGAGACAGGACGGTAGCTCTGGAGGGAGGTGGGGTCGAGGGTAGGTTTTTTGAGGAGGGGAGTGATCGAGGCTTTTTTGAAGGCAGAGGGGAAGATACCAGAAAGTAAAGAGGTGTTGAGGAGGGAGGAGATGAAGGGGAGTAGAGCAGGAGCAGCAGCTTGAAAGAGGTGAGTGGGGAGGGGGTCCAAGGCACACGTGGTGGGTTTGTGACCCTGGAGCAGGGAGGAGAGGTCAGAGTCTGAGAGGGGCAAGAAGGTGGAGAAGGAGGGTGAGTTAGTAGGGGTTGCAGTGGGTGTAGGAGTTGGAGCGGGAGGGGGTGCGGGGGAGGGAGAGGTGTTAAAGAGTTTGCGGATATCTGAAATTTTAGAAGAGAAGAAGGAGGCAAAGTCATCAGGGGAGATAGAGGAGGGAGGAGGAGGGGGGAGGGTTAAGGAGGGAGGAGAAGGTAGAGAATAGTTTACGTGGGTTGTTAGTGGAGGCTTGGATTACAGATTGGAAATAAGCACATTTAGCAGAGGAGAGAGTAGAGGAGAAGGAGGAGAGGAGAGTGCGGTAAAGGTCTAGGGCAGCAGGGAGTTTGGTTCTCTTCCATTTCTTTTCAGCAGATCGCAGTGTGATTCTTGCCGAGCGGAGCGCAGAGGAGAGCCAGGGATGGGGAGGGGAGGGGCGAGCAGGACGGGAGGTGAGGGGACAGAGGGAGTCGATGGAGGAGGTGAGTGAGGAGAAGAGGGTGGAGGTAGCAGAGTCTACGGAGAGTTGTGAAAAGGAGTCGATAGGAGGGAGGTGAGAGAGAGCAGTGGAGGCAAGGACAGAGGGGGAGAGAGAGCGGAGGTTACGGCGAGAGGTGACAGTGGGGGTAGGAGGAGCAGGGAGAGGGGGGAGAGACAGAGAAAAAGAGATGAAATAGTGATCAGAGAGGTCCAGGGGGGTGACAGAGAGGGTGGAGGGGCAGCAGGCCCTGGAGAAGGTGAGGTCCAGTTGACGGCCAGCTTTGTGGGTAGGAGGGGACGGAGAGAGACAGAAGTCGAAGGAGTGCAGGAGAGGGAGGAATCCAGCAGAGTGGCTGGGGTTGGAGAGATGGATGTTGAAGTCACCCAACAGGACAGTCGGGGTAGACAGGGAGGGGAGGGAGGAGAGTAGATAGTCGAGTTCATCCAGAAAGTGAGTGAGAGGCCCAGGGGGGGTTGCCTGTCCCACACCGCCTGGGGCTGTCACGCCTGCAATGCCTAGAGCTGCCGAGCCTACAACGGCTAGGGCTGACGAACATGCAACGCCTAGGGCTGCCAATATTATTATGTATTGTTTGTATTATTATTGTGTGGCAGGACGAGCAAGGTGCCATCCACAATGTTATTGTTGTGCTATTTATATTTTAAAATACCTTGTGAGGATGTGTGACTGTCAGCAACTGATTGTTTAACTAGCTGATAGTCACGCAGACTTGGTAAATCCGTGCACAATTTAATAACACACTGAATGCCATAGTGTCTCAGTTTTGCCCTGCCAGTACCGGTTTGTTTTGGAATCTGTTTCTCGTCTGACGTCACCCTTGCAGCCATCCTGTTCACAGGGATAAATTGTATGAATTATGTGTGAAAATAAAATATAAGAAGCAAAATACAGGGCCTTCCAGACACGTGTTGGAGAGAGCGGTTAGAGGTGGGGGAGCAGGTCAGGCCGGCTTGAATAAGCTTCTATACATCCCCACTGTCAAAGAGGCTCGGAGATTTACAGTGGAGACTTCTACACATGATTCTCGCTGTTAATTCTTAGCTTCCAGAAATAGTGGAAAAGCCTCAATTTCGGCTAAATACAAAAAGCACCATTCAGAATCCTTTATATAAATCAGGAGAATGAATTGAACACCTGACCAGGTGAACACATTCGACTAAAGTCAGGAGTAATAACTGAAATGCTGACAATGAGAATCACACATGGGAAATCAAAAGGGGCGTATTGGTATGTAAATGAATAATCAAGATGTCTATTTGAGTGTATTCTCCTAGTGGAATTTAAAATAGAAACAGGAGAATCTTTGTTAGAATAACCTCGAAAACCCCAAATCCCCTTCTTGAGAATCGCTAACAGGAGAATAAATTCTCCTCGAATGTCCTTCTCGAACTTTTAAGGATAGAGCCCCATATGTTGATTGTTATCCTATTTAAAAAACGTGATACTTCTATATAGGGTTCTCAAAATTTTGCCCACTCACTGTAGGTCCCCTATAGTCCACACAAGGTCTTAAAAAATATGACCATATCACGCCAGTGTCCCTACACTGGCTTCCCGTTCGGTCCAGGATTGGTTTTAAGATCCTGCTAATAACCTACAAAACCATAAATACTTCAGTCCCATCTTATTTGAATGAATTGTTGAACCCATATGTTCACATACAACCACTCCCATCACAGGACGCTGGATTGCTCACTACCCCAAATATTTTTTTTAGAGAATACAGGCGGTAGAGCTTTCAGCTATAGGACTCCTAAACTTTGGAACTGCCTCGTTCCATAAGGGAAGCACCAACCATTGCTGTTTTTAAAACAAGACTGAAGACACATTTTTATAGCCTAGCCTATTTATCTTAAAGTACTGCACCTTTTATTATTCAGTTCTTACTGTTTTATTGTATTCCTGTTGCCTGCTGATTCTGTTTTAAATTGACAATGCACTTTTTTTTTTTTTTTTATCGCCCTGTGACGCTGTGATAACTCTAAGAGCATATATTAAAAAATAAAAAACATTCCAAGTTACATTGCCGTGGAGTCAAATCAGGGTTGCCATACAAATTTTACTGACATCATTTAAAAAAAAAACAAAAAAAACAATAAAATACAATCTAAAATAGGTTAGTTTTGTGTACTTATATTTCTTTGGGTCTTATTTGCTTCTTATGGTCACACAGGGACACATTTGCAGACTGGATAATTTGCTTCGCCGGTCTGAAGCTGCTGCTGTTTTTAACAACAGATGCATAAATTCCATCTAGACTATCCAGCATATTTCCAAAAACAATCTGTGGTAAAAACATTGGAAGCTCGCTGTGCTCTGGCTCCTTCATTGAAGAACGCGTATACAGAACGTGTCACTTCTTTGACATCTCACAAGGTGCATTGAAAGATAGATTACACAACCAGTGCAAACAAACGTAATTGAACACACAAACAACAAAAAAAGTGATTCCCAGAATTGCTAAAGCTGGCTGAAGCAGTGAGCGCTTTACTTTGATCTCATAGATAACCCTTTATTGCAAACAGAGAAGCCCCGGTCTGCAGCTCCAATAAAGAGACCCAGGTCCTCACAATTACTTTTTCCCATGACGCAGGGTATGGCTTTGGACACTGGATCTTATTTGAGGTCGCTATTATTAAATTACTTACTTTATTTTGCAAGCAGACAGTCATATCCTGCAGGGTCGGTGATAATAAATGGTGGTGGTTTGAACTGGAGGGGGCACGTCAGTTTGCGCAGCTTTGGCTCACAGAATGCATGAGAAGGTAAGCACGCCCGCTGTGGCTGTGATAAACGTGCCGTGCCGTTTTATTTCGTTATTTATTTTATTTACATAAAACACATGTTTTCTTCTTCTAATAGAAGTCGTATTGCTGTTGTTTTTTGCATTTTAAGTAATGTGTTTTGGTGGTGCCTGGTTGATGCTTAAGTGCCACTGTATTAAAGCTAATAATATGTGCTGTTGTATTTATTAGCTTTTATTTTGTTTAATTTTAATAAATGTTAAAAAGAAAAATAATATATGTGTAAAACCAGTATTGTTTAAATACAGTAAGCAAACATAATATTTGCATTGGAAAAGCTATTAAATGTGTGCTTACTTCCCTGGTATATTCAAAGTAGATTGCAAATTCTGTGAGCAAGTAATTGGAAAAGCCTCAAATTCGGAGCTTTTAAGAAGCGTCTTTTAAAGGTGTTTTAAAAAAGCATTCCCTTGAATGATACAGGGTCTTCATCCGATTCAAAGTGAAAATAAACAAGCGGAGAGGGACTTGTGAGTATCTATTATACTAACGAAAGCTAAGGAAATAGGTTTTAGCCTCGTTTAATACTCTTTATTATAATGCGTAATGTTGCTTATCTGGGCACACAATGTTTGTGTTCTCTTGTGTTGTTTTTTCATTCTGTAAAAAGAAAACCTGTAAACTATAACAATTATACCCATTATGCAATATTTTTTGTAGTATTTCTTAAGGGGTCAGAAAGTCATAATAACAACGTTTTACATATTAATAATTTGTAAATAATGTTATTTACAGCATTGGATTAATGCATTTGTCACTGAAAAAGCAAGTAATGTGAATATCTATATAAATAATAAATATTATAATAATATTTTTTTGTAAAATGTTATAAATGTAATCCAATTAAAACCAGATCTGTGCATTACAAGTCATGTTTTCCACATGTTTTAACTTCCTTTCTGTTTTACAAATCTGTGTATTTAATGGTCTAGACTCTAGCATATTTGCAGTATCAGAATCACCGTGAATTGTATCGATGCACTAGCCCTGTGTATGCGCTATCTGAGCTGCCCTGTGACGTTTCACCAGTTATACTGTCGACGTCTCTGCTGTCAATCACTCGTCAGCTTGCAAGAGGCAAAGTAAAAAGGTGCCTTTTTAAATGTATCCCGCGTATTCTTAGTGGTTGTTACACGCACTAATCATTATATATATATATTCATATAACGAGTTTGAAATACAGTTCACAGGCGTGTAGAGTCCATTGAGGCAGCCGCCTCGATAAAAATCGGCTCAATTCTTAATTGTGAAGACGAAAAAAAAAAACGTACCCACTTTATTTCTTAAAAGTGTAAAATTGAGATTATATATATATATATATATATATATATATATATATATATATATATATATATATATATAATATATATAGTATATAATATTTTTAATTTCTTCACATTACTGTGATCTCGGGCTGTATAGACACTGCGGTTTGTCAAATTCGCGCCACAAAGACGTTTCTCACATTAGTCAGTTTCCCAAGTTACTGTAGGCTTCTCTGGTACAGCGCAGCACTATGAAACGTAGAAAAAACCAACCAATTACACATTTCTTTCTAAAGAAGACAACTCTGGGTAAGAATCAATGTTAAGTGAATTTATCATTTATATTGTTGTTTTCCCCTGTGCAATGTGATGTTTATCTGCAATACGTTTTGATAAATCTTTTTTTTTTTTTTTTTTTCATATATAATGTTTTAACGCCAGCACCTCTGCGACCGGTTTCCCCCGGCGGAAGTACTGTACTACTTCCTATCGTCGATTTATATTGACAAAAGAATATTAGAATTGAGTGAGAAACTGTAAACGTTCAAAGGAGAGCTAGCGTTCAGAGGTGGGAACATCACATTATTAATATTATTATTATTGTTGTTGTTGTTGTTATTTTTGGTGAATACCTTGTCAAAGTATTATAGAGTTGTACACGAACAGCACCAGTCCCAGCAGTGTCAGCACCAGTCCCAGCAGTGTCAGCACCAGTCAGTATCAGCACCAGTCCCAGCAATGTCAGCACCAGTCCCAGCAGTGTCAGCACCAGTCCCAGTGTCAGCACCAGTCCCTGTGTCAGCACCAGCACCAATCACAGTATCAGCACCAGTCCCAGCAGTGTCAGCACCAGTGTCAGCAGTGTCAGCACCAGTCCCAGTGTCAGCACTAGTCCGTGTCAGCACCAGCACCAATCACAGTGTCAGCACCAGTCCCAGTGTCAGCACCAGTCCGTGTCAGCACCAGTCCCAGCAGTATCAGTACCAGTCCCAGCAGTGTCAGCACCAGTCCCTGTGTCAGCACCAGCACCAATCACAGTGTCAGCACCAATCACAGTGTCAGCACCAGTCCCAGCAGTGTCAGCACCAGTCCTAGCAGTGTCAGCACCAGTCCTAGCAGTGTCAGCACCAGGCCTAGCAGTGTCAGCACCAGTCCCAGCAGTGTCAGCACCAGTCCCAGCAATGTCAGCACCAGTCCCTGTGTCAGCACCAGCACCAATCACAGTGTCAGCACCAGTCCTAGCAGTGTCAGCACCAGTCCTAGCAGTGTCAGCACCAGGCCTAGCAGTGTCAGCACCAGTCCCAGCAGTGTCAGCACCAGTCCCAGTGTCAGCACCAGTCACGGTGTCAGTACTAGTCCCAGCATTGTCAGCACCAGTCCCAGTGTCAGCACCAGTCCCAGCAGTGTCAGCACCAGTCTTACCAGTCAGCAGCAGTTACCAGTCCCAGCAGTGTAAGGCAACTTAAGTAGCAGTGAACCAAATGCAAGTCAATAAAGGTATGAACCCATCTACTTATTAATATTGATGTTATATTCTTGTCCTTTTAAAATCACATATTTCGGACAGTGTGAATATGGTCATTTTAGGTTGCTGTGGTTTTGCTGGGAGACAATTAGTTTTAATCTTTGAAATAATATGGGTAATCAAATTTTAACATTAACATCATCATCCAAGGGACTTAATATTGCTTTGCAGTTTGCATGAACAGTCTCCAGGCTTTATAAGGTGATAACTTTTACCTGTATAACATGAACAGGATCTGCAAGAGGTTTGTTCAACTTTTTTTGCCTCAGTAAAAATCTAATCCTAGCTACGCCCCTGAGTTCATGCTACACATTTCCAATATCGAGACTGAAGTTACGATTTAAGATGTTTTAGACTGCAAGAGTTACATATCGTTCTGTCTCGTTACTTCGTCTCGTAAATATATAGAGTTCATGCATCACCCAATTGTTAATAATGACAGGTCTAATTCTGCACAAAAAAGGAATGCTGCTTCCCCTTACCACTGTTTGGCACCGTCTAAAGGTTGGTTCCCTTTCAATTCGAAGACAACCACCAAGACATTACGTATGGGATATGCCTGCCCATTGGGTAGGTATTGCTGAGCTCTCTTTACCAGAGATGCTGATAGGCCCCTTCCTGGGATGATGCACTTGGTCCCGCCCACTGAGGGGATAAAACTATCATCCAAAGGAAGCCATTTCTCTTTTTCTTTCTCAAGATGGTAAGGTAAGACCTCTATGTCTAGCTGAGCGTGTTGATAAAAAAGAGCTTCTCGATTGTATTTCCATTGCATTCGTGCTGAAAGCTGGCTCGCCGCTTTCCCGGAATCAACGACTTTGAAAAAACAGAGCCTTTTGCCTTTCTGTCTTTCAGCAGCCTCCTCGCTTGCGTGGTAGACCGCTCTTTGTTATCTGTCTTTCGTGTGTGAGCGACTGCCTGTGCAGTCACCCGCGAGTGGTTGTCTATTTCTTTCTGAGAGTACACAGTTCCTCCACAGGGCTAGGCTTTGCCATATCCCCGCTGTTGAGTGACTATTCTAGCCATGCTCTCCTCCACGGGGCTAGGCCTTGCCGGCGTAGGCCCGCCCACCTTGGTAGGTCAGGCCTTGTAAACAAACAGTGTGCTGTTCCCTATACTATCTTTCTACTGTGTTTTTGATGTCTGCTTCAACTCGGCCCTTGTGTGCACGCGACACGCTGACCAGATGTGTGTGACCGCATGGTTAGCATAGGCACATTTGCGTAGCTCCTTAGGTACCTCGGTGCACAAGTGCTCAGTGCATACACCACATGGTACCCAGCGTCAAAGCGCTGCATGGTACACAGTGCACGCGGTGCTTGGTACGCACTGTGCTTGGTACCCACTGCTACAGCGCTGGTGCATGGACGCACGCCGCTTGTTACACACGGTGCACACGGTGCTTGGGCACTGCCACAGAACTAGCGCAAGAGTTCACTGCTGCACGGTACACGGTGCACACAGTACTGGATGCGCACAGTGGTGCCCACTGCTACAAGAGCTAGTGCAAGAGTGCATGGTGCTGCACAGTACACGGTGCACGTAGTGCTTACGGTACTTTGTGCGCACGGTGCTCGGTAGGCAGGTGTCTAGTACTTCGGTGCGCATATCGCCTTCGGGTGCTCAGTGCACGCGGTGCCTTTTTGCCCTCTGTCTGTAGACGGTGCTCCACTCCTCTGTAGGCTACGCGCTGCCCCGGTCGTGTGACTGCACATAGTCCAGGCTAGACACCCCTGTGCACTGTGTTTACTCTTTTTCTGTTTAACAGCCTACATCGCTTTGCGATTGCATTCTGCTTTCAAACCTTACAGCGGTCGCTGTTTTGTGTTTTCCTCGGCTATTGCAGTTTTAAAAAAAAAGAAAAAGAAAGATGCATGATCCTCCACCAGACCCCAGCTCTGCCGCGCCCCGCTGTGGAGTTGACTCTGCTCGACTGCCTCAGCCCGCCCTCTCTGTGCGCTTAAAAATTCCAGTTCACCCGCGTTGCCGTGGTGTCTGTTGTATTATCCTCACAGCTGTTGTGTGCGTGTATGTGTGGTTTTATTTCACTGCCTTGCAGTTTAGAAATAAAAAATAATACAAGCGCGATTCCTCCATCGGGATCCAGCTCTGCTGCGCCTCGCTGTTGAGTGGCTTCTGCCGGGTTGTTTCAGCCTGCATACTTGGTGGGCTGGTAAAAACAAAACAAAATCAGTTACCCACGTTGCGGTGGTGACTGTTATTTTTACCCACACGGCTTGCTGTGGTGTGTGTGTGTGTATTTGTTTCTTTACTGCCTTGCAGTTTAAAAAGAAAAAGTAGCAGCAGCGTGATTCCTCCACCGGGACCCAGCTCTGCTGTGTCCCGTTGTGCAGCTGAATTAACTGGCTTGTTTCAGCCGGCCTACTTGGCGCGCTTGGTCACCCGCCTGGCATGGTGAATGTGTTTCTCCCATAGCTGAATTGCTGTGTGTGTAAGCCTCTATGTTTTCCTATTACTGCCTTTGCAGTTAGAAAAAAAAAACAGTACACTTTTATTCCTGCCTAATGAGCCACAGCTCCTTGAGCCTGTGCTCCACTCTGGCATACGCTTCGCGCTGCCACGTTGTGTGACTGCTCGCAGCCCAGAACCAGGTTATCACCGCTCTGCACCGTGGTGCAGCACCGTGCGCTCCCCTGTACTGCTCTCCTGATTGCCTACCGCAGCCACTCGAGTCTGTGTATCCACCCCGGTATATGCTATGTGCTACCCCAGGCTATGTTGACTTCACGCGGTTAAGTCTAGGCACCTCTCAGTGCTTCGGCGCCCTCAGTGTTTAGAAGCTCCATGCCTCGGTGCTTAGCGCCACAGCATGTCAGTAACACCTGCGCTCGGTGCCCGATTTTTCGATGCACAAGTCCTCGGTGCTTCAGCACCCTTGGTGCCCGAGTGCTTCAATACACAGGTCTACATCCTCCGGTGTTTAAACAATGCCTTTGGGGCTGTGCAGACATCAAGCATAGCTAAAGTCCACACTTGCATGTCCTGCACAATGTCCCCTGGTAGCAGGGAGTCGTACGTGGCGTTGGGAGCCCCTGGCCAGGCAGCAGGCTCAAGCCCTTGCTCTGACCCCAGCTCAGCCGATATTGCTGGCCCCGGAGCTGACCCCGCCTGCACCGGTGATTGCCCCGGATGTTACAGAACCAGATTTCAGCATTGCTGAGGAGGAACATGATGCGATGCCATCCTAGCTCCCTTGCGGCTGCAAGTGATCAGGGTGATGAACTACCTGGACGACTGCCATTCGCAACTGTCTGGCCCTGTTCAACAAGGGTTCACAGTACAATTGGTGTTGTGTTAAAAACTATTGAGTCTGATGGCCGCGGCTTCATCACTCGCCCAACCAGGGTTACTTCACATGTGCCCGATCCAAGTGTGGCTCAGTGCCTTCAGCTGCACCCCAAGTGCGACAGACACCGTCGGCTGACCGTGTCTCGCCTATGCTGGGAAGTTCTACGCCGGTGGAGGCAAGCCTCTCAACTGAGCGAAGATGTAAGGATGGGAGTGATACACAACCATCAGTTGGTGATGACAGGCACACCTAACTGTGGTTGGGAGGCAGTCTGGGCAGGCAGAGGAGTTTGCGGACCCTGGTCGGATCGCTGGACATCCCTGCACATAAATGCGTGGGAGCTGAGAGCAGCCCACGAGTGGCTCAGAGTGTTTTTGTACGCTTTCCTGCTTATACCGCTGCTCCCGGCCTTTCTCGAAAAGGTCCGGTTAGAGGAAGCATCAGTGGCCCGCAAGTGGCCCAGGAAAATCTGGTTTTCGACCCTGTGCCAGCTGTTACACGGCCAGGCCTGGGAGTTTCCACTGCGCATGGATCTCCTCAGTCAGGTAAAAGGCTCTCTTTGGCACCTGGAAACGGGCAGGTTCCGGCTATGGGTCTGGCCTCTGAAAGGGACCGCTGGTTAACCCTAGGGCTATTAGATGCAGTTGTGGGTACGCTAGGGCAGACTCCACTAGGTCCTTGTACCCCTATAAGTGGAGGTATTTCCAGGCTTGGTGTCTGGCTAGAAGCCATGACCCCATATCTTGCCCCATACCAGTCATCTTACAGTGAACTGCTTGATGCTAGTAGGTCACCTTCCACCTTGAAGTTGTATTTATTGGCTATCTCTGCTTTCCATAACCCTGTAGATTCAGTGTCTCCAGGCTAGCATTTTTTGGCTACCTGTTTTCTTAAAGGCGCTCAGCGATTACGCCTTCCCAGGAGGACTGTTCTCCCCAAATGGAGCCTTAATATTGTACTGGAGGCTCTCACGAAGGCCCCGTTTGAGCCCATACACTCCATAGAGTTGAAGTATCTGTCTATGAAGACAGTCTTCCTCTTGGCTATCACCTCCGCTAAGCGGGTCAGTGAGCTGCAGGCGCTGTCTGTGCACAGCTCCTGCATGCGTATTTGGGAGGATGGCAGCAGGGTGTCTCTGCGCACCAACCCTTTAGTCTGTGGAACTGGAGTCCTTCCATCCACCTCCGTTTGCTTCAACAGATTGAATTTCCTTTGCCCAGTGCGGGCATTGAGATGATACATGCATAGGACAAGAGCTCTGCGTCAGTCTGACCAGCTCTTCGTCTGTCATGGGACACGGACCTTAGGATAGCCCCTCTCTAAGCAGCATCTGTCACATTGTATTGTGTATACAGTCTCGACTGCATATAATGGTGTTGGCTTGGTGTTGGCTTGCCCCCACCATCTTGGGCCCTCTTCAGAGGTGCCTCGATGTCTGATATTTGTACTGCGGCTAGCTGAGCTATGCCACATACTTTCTCCAGGTTCTACTGTCTTAATGTTGTAGACCCTGCCTTGCCTTCTGTAGGCACAAGGGTCCTTGAGGGTGTAAGTTCACACTAACCTCTGGGTTAGACGGTGCTTGTGCATCCCTCATATGCTGCCGTTCCTTCTCCCTTGCGACGGCTCTGGTATACATTATCCCATATGTATTGTCTTGGTGGTTGTCTTCGAATACCGTAAGTTACTTACAGTAACCCTGGTTCCATGAACGAGAAGATGACCACCAACCGCAAGGTCGCTTCGGTCGCCCTCATGGGTTCAACTGAAAAAGAGAAATTGCTTTCTTTGGATGATAGTTTTATCCGCTCGGTGGGCGGGACCGAGTACATCATCCCAGCACTCTGGTATAGAGAGCTCAGCAATACCTACCCAATGGACAGGCATATCCCATACGTAATGTCTTCGTGGTCGTCTTCTCTTTCAGGGAACCAGGATTACGGTAAGTAACCTAACGTTTATACTTCTCTCGCAGACAAAAGCCGTACATTAGCTGCAGATACTTCTACGGGTGCACCAGAAGGACTGAAGCTCTCCCGAGTTTGCAGACTTTTTGACGCAGTAAAATGGTCGTAGCTGTTGTTATTCAATGTCGACCCAGGGGACTTTTTTGACCTGAAAAAAGAAACAAGGACCAGGGGTCACAAATGGAGATTAGATAAAGGGGCATTCAGAACAGAAAATAGGAGGCACTTTTTTACACAGAGAATTGTGAAGGTCTGGAACCAACTCCCCAGTAATGTTGTTGAAGCTGACACCCTAGGATCCTTCAAGAAGCTGCTTGATGAGATTCTGGGATCAATAAGCTACTAACAACCAAACGAGCAAGATGGGCTTGAATGGCCTCCTCTCGTTTGTAAACTTTCTTATGTTCTTATGTTCTTATAAAGCCACTTACAAATGTGCCATGAACTGCGGTGTACACTTGTTATAATATTAAAGCAGCTGTTTGAGAATACCCTTGCTGTAAAAACAACGCTAAAGTTAAACACGAAGAGCAAGTGAGCTCATGTCCAAAGACAATGTGTGTCCGCCCTCAGTGTTAATAAATATAGTTGGTGAACTGGATGTCATGAGCCAGCTCGATTGCCCAAAACAGCACAACAAACACATATACCAACAAGTTGTTGATGCCCTCTCAGAAATGACCAAAGAAAATTACAAATGAACGTATTGATTGTGTTTTATTTGTTTGCATCATTAATATTTAAGACAACGGTAAATCCAACACAGCTTAAAAGAAAGAGAACCTTTGACAGCACGAGCCTCCTCAGATCACTGCTGTCCAATTGAAATTGGTGGCTGAGGTAACCTTCCCCCTGTCTGTCTCACACAGGCAGCCACTAACTCCTGAACTCCTAATTTTGTTGTTGACAAGAGTTTGTGCAGGATACAGCAGGCAGTGGCAATTTTGGGAACAAACTAATGCTGCACTTCAGTCAATTTCATCAGTATCCACCACCTCCCTTTCAAGTGCCCACTACCTGTATTTGCCCACTTCCTCAGCAGCTGTCAGCCGTCTGGACGGGTAGGGTTTCTAAGCCAGGGAAGTAGTATACGCAGCATCACCTGATCCCCTATGTGCTGTATTGCCTGAAAGAAAGGGAAATATATATAATGTCTCTGCCAGTTTTCAACCATGGTGATCTGCAATACCTGTTGGTACCTCCATCGTAAGATAAATTAGTTGAAACAGTATTCACTACAAATGACATGACACCCCACTAATGACATCTGAAAAACAATTTGGGCAAGAGCAGTAAAACATATTATAAACAACCAGGCACTAGGTATTTAGAAATTGCAGCGTAGATTTTCTCGTGTACCAGTTCTCTGTGTGCGCATGGAAATAACATTTTCATGAGCCATCTGCAAAAACAGCACGAGAACTTTACACATAGCTCATTTACATATCAACCCCCACCTTTCCCTTTAATTTGCATGACCTCGAGTGAAATGCCATGTTTTCTCAAGTAAAATAAACTGAGCAAATGGAAACCCGAAAAAGCATTTTGCACGAGACATTTTTCTGGAGCAAATGTCTCGAGCTAAAAAAAACACACACTCTTGGCAACTCCACCGTTGTCTTTTGGGATATGTAGTGACTTTAGAGCTCTGTAAATATAAAACTACTCACACATACTTAAATATTGTAAGACAGGCGTGCAATGGACAAAAAGTTAATTGTTTTGTGATTAATGATTACTGGGATAATCTTACATTGATTTCAAAACTGCTGCATTCTCGATTCACACACGATTCACACACTGTCCTCAGGGGCAGAAACCGATCACGCTCTGTTCGCCCACCCTGCCTTGATTTTGCAGCAGTCTTCACCAAACACTCCTAACCTATAGAAGTTTCATATTGCATTTGTTATTATATATTTAACTTGATTTTATAGCAAACATTTTTTAACCCGTAGAACCCCTTCTTCTAGGTACTGTGTGAATTATATATATATAGTAACACTTTACCGCAAACATGTTTTTTTTTATTCTTTATTTCCAAAAAATGAATATAGTCTTCTTTTTTTCTAATACAGTAGCAGTCATCATAGTGGTTGTTGTATTGTTGCTATCTAGTTTTGAATTTTGATTTACATTTTCTGAGGATGGTGTCATTTTAATGCTTTTGTGAAACAAATAGCAATTACTATTGAGATATAGGACTAAAAACAGGTAGGGGTATGGACGTGTATGATATACAGATATAATATGCTTCCATTTAATTGCAAATATTATTACATTCAAATATGTTCATGTAGATGCTGCAATAGTGGACATTTCAGTGTGTGGATAGTGAAGGGGGGTTACAGCGGGTGTGGTATTTCTATTTCATAGTGAAGGGACACACAGGGGTTACATAAGAACATAAGAACATAAGAAAGTTTACAAACGAGAGGAGGCCATTCAGCCCGTCTTGCTCGTTTGGTTGTTAGTAGCTTATTGATCCCAGAATCTCATCAAGCAGCTTCTTGAAGGATCCCAGGGTGTCAGCTTCAACAACATTACTGGGGAGTTGGTTCCAGACCCTCACAATTCTCTGTGTAAAAAAGTGCCTCCTATTTTCTGTTCTGAATGCCCCTTTATCTAATCTTCATTTGTGACCACTGGTCCTTGTTACTTTTTTCAGGTCAAAGAAGTCCCCTGGGTCGACATTGTCTATACCTTTTAGGATTTTGAATGTTTCAATCAGATCGCCGCATAGTCTTCTTTGTTCAAGACTGAATAGATTCAGTTCTTTTAGCCTGTCTGCATACGACATGCCTTTTAAACCTGGGATAATTCTGGTTGCTCTTCTTTGCACTCTTTCTAGAGCAGCAATATCCTTTTTGTAACGAGGTGACCAGAACTGAACACAATATTCTAGGTGAGGTCTTACTAATACATTGTAAAGTTTTAACATTACTTCCCTTGATTTAACTTCAACACTTTTCACAATATATCCGAGCATCTTGTTGGCCTTTTTTATAGCTTCCCCACATTGCTTAGATGAAGACATTTCTGAGTCAACATAAACTCCTAGGTCTTTTTCATAGTTCCCTTCTTCAATTTCAGTATCTCCCATATGATATTTATAATGCACATTTTTATTGCCTGCAGGCAATACTTTACACTTTTCTCCATTAAATGTCATTTGCCATGTGTCTGCCCAATTCTGAATGCTGTCTAGATCATTTTGAATGACCTTTGCTGCTGCAACAGTGTTTGCCACTCCTACTATTTTTGTGTCGTCTGCAAATTTAACGAGTTTGCTTACTATACCAGAATCTAAATCATTAATGTAGATTAGGAATAGCAGAGGACCTAATACTGATCCCTGTGGTACACCACTGGTTACCTTGCTCCATTTTGAGGTTTCTCCTCTAATCAGTACTTTCTGTTTTCTACATGTTAACCACTCCCTAATCCATGTGCATGCATTTCCTTGAATCCCTACTGCATTCAGTTGGAGAATTAATCTTTTATGCGGGACTTTGTCAAAAGCTTTTTGGAAATCTAAATAAACCACGTTGTATGCTTTGCAATTATCCATTTTCAATGTTGCATCCTCAAAAAAAGTCATGCAGGTTAGTTAGACACGATCTCCCTTTCCTAAAACCATGCTGACTGTCTCCCAGGATACTGTTACCATATAG
The DNA here is from genome assembly GCF_902713425.1 of Acipenser ruthenus. NCBI lineage: Eukaryota > Metazoa > Chordata > Actinopteri > Acipenseriformes > Acipenseridae > Acipenser > Acipenser ruthenus. The sequence goes on along the minus strand of NC_081234.1, from coordinate 5,253,997 downwards.
GTAATTTTTCATTTTGGATCTTATTATAGTTTCCATAAGTTTACATATAATAGAAGTCAGGCTTATTGGTCTGTAGTTACCTGGTTCGGTTTTGTCTCCCTTTTTGTGGATCGGTATTACGTTTGCTATTTTCCAGTGAAGGGGAACACAGGGTTTGCAGCGGGTGTGGTATTTCTATTTGTTTGATAGTGAAGGGGAACACAGGGTTTGCAGCGGGTGTGGTATTTCTATTTGTTTGATAGTGAAGGGGAACACAGGGTTTGCAGTGGGTGTGGTATTGCTATTTGTTTTGATATTTTGCAGTAGCCATGTTTGTAGACTTGGAAAGGCTGGCTGAGCAGTAAAGGAAGACTGGCATTTCAGTCTTGTGGTTTATTTTTTTAAATTTTTACTAGCGAATAAAAACAGTTGTCATAAGCATGTATCAGAGGGGCAGGACCACCGAGAGAGTGGGGCGAGAGGACGGAGAGAGAGGATGGGGAAATTTCCCTGGCTTTTCTATATATATATATAAACGCCTTGCCGCAGGATAATGCCAAGTGTATTTTATTGTATAGACTTATATCTCTTATGAAAAATAGTTGAGATTCACGAACTACACAAAAAAGGGCATCACATTTGCGGATCCAGGCTAATAATGATACTTTGTAATTGATATGAGAAAATTGCAATTGATACATTTTTCATTGTTTTATTTTCTCTTTAACCTAAAGCCTTGATTCAATACACAGCTAGTTCATTTTTCAATATGGGTAAGCCGGACCAAGACAAAACAATGCGAAACGTCTTTAAAACTATACCACACAGTTAAAAAAAGTATGAAAACTAATAGTAATAATTTATTATTTTTATTGTGTAGACCAGGGATTTTTGAAGACGTTTTGCATTGTTTTGTGCCCTGTCCGTGCACTTCTGTCTTGCTGGCGCTTCACCCTCCCCCGATCTGTTACTGAAAAAACGTCACCAACTCGTGCAACTTTCATTCAAACTAGTTTGTAAAGCACCCTTAATTTTTGTATAACACAGGTAGGAAATCCGATAGAAAAGACGGAATGACAGTTTTTCTAAATAAAACTTTGATGAATCACTCCCCAGTTAAGAACAAACTGTAAGCACGAAGTTTCAGAAAACATATGTGAAACAATTCAGAGCACCGACACTTTACCGAATAGAGGCCAATGCCAGGTGTTTCACAATAGCTTCAGATCTCTTATGAAAACTAGTTAAAGGTTTGGGGCAATGCGATTTACATACTTTTATTAACTATTGAAATGAGGTCACACACAGCTCTATGTTCATCACAGCTGTCATTTCTACATGGAAAGCGTATTGCCCCAAGATCATTTCATATTTTTCCCAGGGGTTCTTTACATGGATGCAGGTTTGTAAAACGCATTACATACAGTGGCTCTCAGAAGTATTCACCCCCCTTGGAATTTTCCACATTTTATTGTGTTATAACATGGAATCAAAATGGATTTAATTAGGAGTTTTTGCCACTGATCAAAACAAAAAAGGTCAATAATGTCAAAGTGAAAAATAAAATCTACAAATTGTTCTAAATTAATTACAAATACAAAACAGAAAATAATTGATTGCATAAGTATTCACCCCCTTGAGTCAATGTTTGGTAAAGGCACCTTTGGCAGCAATTACAGCCATGAGTCTACTCTACCAGCTTTGCACATCTGGACACTGCAGTTTTTTGCCCATTCTTCTTTGCAAACTTGCTCAAGCTCCGTCAAGTTGGATGGGGACCTTTGGTGAACAGCAATTTTCAACTCTTTCCACATATTCTCAATTGGATTGAGGTCTGGGCTTTGACTGGGCCACTCCAGGACATTGACCTTTTTGTTTTTAAGCCACTCCAGTGTGGCTTTGGCTGTATGTTTGGGGTCATTGTCCTGCTGGAAGATGAATCTTCTCCCAAGTCCCAGGTGTCTTGCAGACTTCAGCAGGTTTTCCTCCAGGATTTCTCTGTACTTTGCTGCATCCATTTTGCCCTCTATCTTCATGAGCTTTCCAGGCCCTGACGCAGAGAAGCATCCCCATAGCAAATGCTACCACCACCATGCTTCACGGTAGGGATGGTGTTCTCAGGATGATGTGCAGTGTTAGGCTTGCGCCAAACATAGCGCTTAGGGTTGAGGCCAAAAAGCTCTATTTTGGTCTCATCAGACCTTAGAATCTTCTTCCACCTGGTCTCAGAGTCTCCAACATGCCTTCTGGCAAACTCTAGCCGAGATTTGATGTGAGTTTTTTTCAACAATGGCTTTCTTTTTGCCACTCTCCCATAAAGGCCAGTTTTGTGAAGCACCCGGGCTATTGTTGCCGTATGCACAGTGTCTCCCAGCTCAGCCATGGAAGACTGTAACTCCTTTAGAGTTGCCATAGGCCTCTTGGTGGCCTCCCTGACTAGTGCCCTTCTGGAACGGCCTGTCTAGAACGGCCTGTTCTAGACAGATTCACAGTTGTGCCATATTCTCTCAATTTCTTAATAATGGACTTTACTGTGCTCCGGGGGATATTCAATGCCTTGGAAATGTTCTTATATCCTACCCCTGATTGGTGCTTTTGAAGAACCTTATTCCGGATTTGCTTTGAATGTTCCTTTGTCTTCATGATGTAGTTTTTGTTAGGAAATGTACTAACCAACTGTGGGACCTCCCAGAGACAGGTGTATTTAACCTGAAATCATGTGAAACACCTTAATTGCACACAGATGGACTCCATTCAACTAATTATGTGACTTCTAAAGACAATTGGTTGCACCAGATCTTATTTAGGTGTATCATAGCAAAGGGGGTGAATACTTATGCAATCAATTATTTTCTGTTTTATATTTGTAATTTAGAACAATTTGTAGATTTTATTTTTCACTTTGACATTATGGAGTTTTTTGTGTTGATCAGTGGCAAAAACTCTTAATTAAATACATTTTGATTCCATGTTGTAACACAATAAAATGTGGAAAAGTCCAAGAGGGGTGAATACTTTTGAGATGTGTCCAACACCATATGAAAGCAATGCCAGCGATACAGTCGGCAAAATGCCTCGCATGCCACACAGCGCAGTGCCTGTCTGTCCCGGGCTCTTTTAAAGTCGTAATTTCAATGTTTTGTTTTATTCTCACATTGCCCCCCTAAGTCTCTTCTGTACTGAACCGATGTGCATCATCTGTTGTGTAAAGTGTACGGAGTGGCAGTACAGGCGCTTTTCGAAAATATATTGAAATATATTGGCATATATTGTATAACTGTAACAATTGTAAGTCGCCCTGGATAAGGGTGTCTGCTAAGAAATAAATAAAGAAATAATAATAATAATAATAATAATAATAATAATAATAATAATAATAATAATAATAATAATAATAATAGATTTTGTAATATACTACATTATATTTCAATATATTTTCTTTCCATAAGGGGGCCCCGGTATAAAAATACCAATACTGTCATAACCTTAATATCACAGTATAGTCTACATGACATAAATCAAGTTATAAAATTAAGGCTTACAAAAAATGTAGTAATACTACAATTCACAAATTTATTTATATATATATATATATATATATATATATATATATATATATATATATATATATATAAACGGAAACACCAATGTAAAGTCACTTAATAGGGAGTTGGGCCACTATGGTAACCCGCTCTGTGGAGTTCTCGGCGGACCGTTTTTGATGAAACTGGCTGCTCGCCCCCAGATTGAAATTTGCAGTCAATTGATCTGCAGTTGCTTGGCTGTTTTGCCTTGCACTTCGAATTAATGCACAGCTATCACGATCCTCGGAGTTCCATGCCGACATCACCTTAGACACCGTTGCTCTTGAAACCATCAGCAAGTTGAGCTGTCTTGGTCACTGTAGCTCCTGCCAAACGCACCCCAACAATCACCCCTCTTTCAAAGTCACTGAGGTCTCCTCTTGCAGCCATGCTAGCCATAATTATAGGCAACCAGGCCTGTCCAGCATTTTTATACATGCCCCAAAGCATGCTGGGATGTTATTTGCTTAATTAACGCATGAGCCACACCTGTGTGGAAGCCCTTGCTTTCAATATACTTGGTGTCCTTCATTTGCCCAGGTGTTTCCATTTTTTTGTCCACTACCTGTACACACTGGTGATGATGGGATGGTGACTGGGAGTAAGGCTGAAGTGGGTGGAATGTTCAAATGTATGCAAAGTGAGAAAGCTGAGCTGTACTGAGACTTGTTTTGTACAGGACATTGGATATTAAAGAGATGTTCATATGAAAATGGTCTTTTCTTTCTTGCTGTTCATAGGAACACAAACATTGTCACGACCCTGGGTCTGCTGTAACCGCATTCGGGAAGGTTCTGTGACCCAGGGTCAACAATTCAATGGCAGCAGGTCTTCAGGGACGTCAGAGGCAGGAGAATCGCCACCAATCGGGCTGATACCTAGTTGCAACAATGTTGGCATAGTTAAGGGATGTTGCAACCATCGGGGGATTGAGAGTGGGAAGTCGTGTCTGCTTGGGATTGGTGGCTGTGCATTGGGGGTGTGCCCTGGACGCGGGGATAAGTAGCGCGCTGCTGCTGCTGAGATGGAGAGACAAGCTGGAGTGAGAGAAAGAGTGCAGAAGAAACAGCTAGGAGCGCAGAAGAGAAGCGGGACTAAAAGAGAGAGAGACCAGAGACTGCACTTAGTGGCTGTAGCACACGGCCGAAACAGTGTGTATTTTTGGACTTTCTTTTCTTTATTTTATTATTTGTCACAGTCTGAGTAGCACTACGCTGCTCAGCTGTAGTTGTACCACTGGCTGGTAAAGCAGCATGCTTTTACCTGCCCAGTGTAGAATCCTGGCTTAATAAACTGAATTTGAGAACCTGCAAATCCTGGGAACCTCCTTAATTTTCCCGCAAACGCTACATTGGTAATTGAAAGCGGGAATATGGACCGGACATGGGGTGACCCGATGTTCAAAGCTCAAAACCGGTGTAGTGTTATTTTCAGGTACACGGTAAAAAGCGGTACGCAGTGCACTGCGCTTGCTCGCGCATGCTTAAACAATGCCTAACTTCCACTCAGAAAGCAGGGAAGCACCCATCAAAATCTGGTATGTTCTCTTTTAAATCTTTTTAAATTTTATTGATCATATTTTCCAGTCTTATATCTTTTTTTTTTCCACCATTAAGACAGTAGTATGCAAATATTTATCATATGCAATACATTTTTTTACTGGTTCAGCTTTGCAGTGGACTTCTCATTTTGTCTTGTTCGTCGCGAATTGTTTGACAATAAGAAAACGCCCATCAGATGACAATTGATTGATCGAAAAATCTGACAGCGTACCACTTTCTGACATTACACGGGCCATGTTTTGGTACGCATACCACATTCTGACAAGTTACCACTTTCTAACACTACACCGGGACACATTGTTAAATAATTGATGAGACTAATTAAACCATTTAAATGTTGGCTATTTTAATGGTTATTTAAATAGCCATCCTCTTACTCTTAGTAGGGCAGCAGTGTGGAGTAGTGGTTAGGGCTCTGGACTCTTGACTAGAGGGTCGTGGGTTCAATCCCAGGTGGGGGACACTGCTGCTGTACCCTTGAGCAAGGTACTTTACCTAGATCGCTCCAGTAAAAACCCAACTGTATAAATGGATAATTGTATGTAAAAATAATATGATATCTTGTAACAATTGTAAGTCGCCCTGGATAAGGGCGTCGGCTAAGAAATAAAAAAAAATAGTGTTATCTTTATCTTATTGTAATTGTTTTTATACAGCTAGTTAATTTATGTACACTCCTGGGTGTATATTTGTGGCTAATTAGTTTAAGTAGCCAGATTTTGTTATACGTATAGTGAACGTTTGAGTTTATTAATAATAATAATAATAATAATAATAATAATAATAATAATAATAATAATAATAATAAAAAATCATTAAAAATGCATTTACATTTTTGCATTTTTCTTTACTTCTTTTTTTATCACTGCGTCAGGCTCTATTTATTAACTTTGTTGATGGGGTTTAACCTGGTGGATTTTGATGCTTCAATCTCTTGCTGCTCTGTCTGGGCTAAATCCTGCCAGAACCGAACAGCTACAGAATTACCATATTACACACAATTGTAGATTTATACTGAACATAAATTAAATGAAAACACGTGGCGCACTGAGGAATAAGCATGCACGCCCATGTTAATCACGTTATAAAAATAATGTTTTTTTTTTATTACCCTAGAACCTTGTTTTTTTTATTTTATTTTGTTTTCACTGCAGGTTACATAAACTAAAAGGTTGTTTACATTATTTTCACAAAATGTATTTGGAGTGTGTCACGCTACATGAAGTGGCTGAAAAACGGGACTTTTTTGAGCAAAATGTCAGGACACCGGGACCTCTGATGGAAAACCGGGACGTCTGGTCACCCTAACCGGACACTGCAGAAAATGAAGGCGAGGATCCAGGTGGAGATGGATATAACACTCCTGCCAGAACAGGTCAAGAAGCCAGGATGGAGCTGGCTATGATGAGAGTCGTGGAGAGCGGCTGCAGTGGAAGCTGGGTGCCGCAAAAAGCGAGCGGACAGAGACAGTCGACACCGAGGGGTGAGAGGCACCGAGGCTGGGTCAGCCTGAGAGGAAAGGGGAAGCGACTTCAGGGGATGTCTGACAGACCAGGTAGTCAAGTAATAGGCTGAGGTTGAATCACTGGGGGAGGAGGAGCAACCCCACCAGAATGGAGGCGAAGTGGTGTCACCGCAAAGAGCAGCGGGAGAAGAGGGGATCCGCCTGGGGTACCGCTGGCAAGTGGAGGAGCCTGGGGCTTATAACAAGTGCAGATAGGGTAATGGTTACTATGGAACTCATATACAGTGCCTTGCGAAAGTATTCGGCCCCCTTGAACTTTGCGACCTTTTGCCACATTTCAGGCTTCAAACATAAAGATATGAAACTGTAATTTTTTGTGAAGAATCAACAACAAGTGGGACACAATCATGAAGTGGAACGAAATTTATTGGATATTTCAAACTTTTTTAACAAATAAAAAACTGAAAAATTGGGCGTGCAAAATTATTCAGCCCCCTTAAGTTAATACTTTGTAGCGCCACCTTTTGCTGCGATTACAGCTGTAAGTCGCTTGGGGTATGTCTCTATCAGTTTTGCACATCGAGAGACTGAAATTTTTGCCCATTCCTCCTTGCAAAACAGCTCGAGCTCAGTGAGGTTGGATGGAGAGCATTTGTGAACAGCAGTTTTCAGTTCTTTCCACAGATTCTCGATTGGATTCAGGTCTGGACTTTGACTTGGCCATTCTAACACCTGGATATGTTTATTTGTGAACCATTCCATTGTAGATTTTGCTTTATGTTTTGGATCATTGTCTTGTTGGAAGACAAATCTCCGTCCCAGTCTCAGGTCTTTTGCAGACTCCATCAGGTTTTCTTCCAGAATGGTCCTGTATTTGGCTCCATCCATCTTCCCATCAATTTTAACCATCTTCCCTGTCCCTGCTGAAGAAAAGCAGGCCCAAACCATGATGCTGCCACCACCATGTTTGACAGTGGGGATGGTGTGTTCAGGGTGATGAGCTGTGTTGCTTTTACGCCAAACATAACGTTTTGCATTGTTGCCAAAAAGTTCGATTTTGGTTTCATCTGACCAGAGCACCTTCTTCCACATGTTTGGTGTGTCTCCCAGGTGGCTTGTGGCAAACTGTAAACGACACTTTTTATGGATATCTTTAAGAAATGGCTTTCTTCTTGCCACTCTTCCATAAAGGCCAGATTTGTGCAGTATACGACTGATTGTTGTCCTATGGACAGAGTCTCCCACCTCAGCTGTAGATCTCTGCAGTTCATCCAGAGTGATCATGGGCCTCTTGGCTGCATCTCTGATCAGTCTTCTCCTTGTATGAGCTGAAAGTTTAGAGGGACGGCCAGGTCTTGGTAGATTTGCAGTGGTCTGATACTCCTTCCATTTCAATATTATCGCTTGCACAGTGCTCCTTGGGATGTTTAAAGCTTGGGAAATCTTTTTGTATCCATATCCGCCTTTAAACTTCTCCACAACAGTATCTCGGACCTGCCTGGTGTGTTCCTTGTTCTTCATGATGCTCTCTGCGCTTTAAACGGACCTCTGAGACTATCACAGTGCAGGTGCATTTATACGGAGACTTGATTACACACAGGTGGATTCTATTTATCATCATTAGTCATTTAGGTCAACATTGGATCATTCAGAGATCCTCACTGAACTTTTGCTGCACTGAAAGTAAAGGGGCTGAATAATTTTGCACGCCCAATTTTTCAGTTTTTTATTTGTTAAAAAAGTTTGAAATATCCAATAAATTTCGTTCCACTTCATGATTGTGTCCCACTTGTTGTTGATTCTTCACAAAAAATTACAGTTTCATATCTTTATGTTTGAAGCCTGAAATGTGGCAAAAGGTCGCAAAGTTCAAGGGGGCCGAATACTTTCGCAAGGCACTGTAGGAAACCATATGTGCTCTTATATGTGCAACCTTTGACCTCTCCTTAATTTATAATGTAAAACTAGCTTATAACTCCTTACATTGCACATAGGGTTATGGTTACTATACAGCACATTTAGGAACCCATATATGCTCTATTAAAAAATTACCTTGATCGTGACCTTTGACCTCTCCTTAAGGTTAAATGTAAAATTAATTACAACGTCTTACAGTGTGTGTATATAAGGTCATGGTTACGATGGTGTTTAAATTTATAAAGTATCGTGAGATAATGAACTAATGCAGTATTTTGAATTGAAACTGCTCCATTAAACTTATCTGTTGCAGACACTTGTGCTGCAATGCTACAGCTTGCCAAAATTTCCAACTGGTACTGAGCTTGGAAGCTGTAAAACTGCCTGGCAGTTCTAGTTATTATTGTTATTACTATGTTTCTGATTTTCTTTTTTCTTATTGTGCAGCAAGCACCCTGAGTGAAGTAATTTTTTTAAGTGAGTAAGTAGATTTAAGACAATGCACAGACTTCATTTCTTCAATAAATGTTAGGTTTATTTTATATGCAGGGAATCAAGTTTCCATAACAGAACAAGTAGATTCAAAGTTTTTACACTTTACAGGACATTAAATACCCTGTTGCACAGAGTGTTTCCACTCCCCTGTTCCTGGCACTTAACCAATACCTACAGGGACAATGTTCTATGGTTACACCTCTTTCTTAGTATTGTGTGTGTAATGTTTTTGTGTTGTGTGCTTGTTATTTTAGGATGTTAGCAAGCTATTGTCATGTTATCTTGGGTGTTTCAGTTTCCTCAGTAAGAGAAGTTGCCGTTATCTTGACGCCCAAACATATAGATTTGGCTATCTTCCTGTGCAATAGTCAGTGTGCTCGGAAACAGCCAAGTAAGATCAATTTATACCCGTGCCCAAATTACTTTGAGGACCACTGGTCCAGAGGTAACCAGAGTCAGAGGCAGATAGGTAAATTATCCTGCTTCAAGTAATTAACAGTAGCTGTATTTAAATAACATTATAAAGGTGGTGTTTTAATTAGGTGATCTACTGTTTGTGATTAGTACCAGGTGAGTGTGGTTAAATTGAATAGAGGTTGATTTGCAATTTGATTGGTTTACACAAAGCTTTTATCCATCTAGTTAGTATAATAGACAGCTAGCCTATTTGTGCGCCAGCCACAGAGCCTCTCTAACAAAGAGCTGGGAGTCTAGCTATGGGAGTCCTGCGAGGAGAGGCTGTTGGAAAAAATCCGAAACTAGCAGCGCTCTGGATACCGCAAATTACTAGATAGGTCTGTACCCTTCCCCCAGCGCTCTTGCTCCCACTACCACTGTACCTATCTGTCTTACCTGTCCTGCTATGACTGTCTCTCACATCCTTGTTATTCTGTCCTCTCACTCCCGTCCTTTGTCCTCTCTCCACCGCTGCTCCCCTAACCCCTCTGCCTCTCCCCCACCTCCCATTCTCTCCCCTCCCGCACTCTCTCTGGTGCACTCTGGAACTGTCACTCTTCTGCTAACAAAGCTGATTTCATCTGTGCCTTTGCCTCCCACCTCTCTCTTGATTCCCTTGCTCTCACTGAAACTTGGCTCTCTTCTGATAACACTAACTCCTGCTGTCCTGTCCTCTCTCTACATCCTAGGGGAGGTGGGACTGGTCTCCTCTCTCCCTCCTTACTCTTTTCTGTCCCCTCTGACCTCTTACTCTGTTAACACCTTTTGAATTTCACGTGTCCAACTAACCTCTCCCTGTCAACTCCCGCTAATTCTACTGTACCGTCCCCCTGGACCTCTCACTCACTTTCTCGATGAACTTGACTATCTCCTCTCCTCCCTCCCCTCTCTGTCTACCCCAACTGTCCTGTTAGGTGATTTCAATATCCATCTCTCCAATCCCACCCACTCTGCTGGATTCCTTCCTCTCCTTCAACTTCTCTCTCTCTCCATCCCCTCCTACCCACAAAGCTGGCCGTCAACTCGACTTCACCACCTGCTGCCCCTCCACCCTCTCTGATCACTCTGCTCCTATTTCCAATCTATTATCCATTCCTCCACTGACAACCCCCGGAAACTATTCTCTACCTTCTCCTCCCTCTTCAACCCTCCCCCCCTTCTCCTCCCTCCTCTGACGACTTTGCCTCTTTCTTCTCCTCTAAAATCTCTGATATCCGCAAACTCTTTAACACCTCTCCCACCCCCCAGCCCCCACCCCCTCCCACTCCAACCCCAACACCCTCTGTCTCCCCTACTAACTCACCCTCCTCCTCCTTCTCTCACCTCTCAGGCTCTGACCTCTCCTCCCTCCTCCAGGGCCACAAACCCATCACGTGCGCCCTGGACCCCCTCCCCACTCACATCTTTCAAGCTGTTGCTTCTGCTCTACTCCCCTTCATCTCCTCCCTTCTCAACACCTCTCTCCTCTCTGGCCTCTCCCTCTGCCTTCAAACAAGCCACTATCACCCCCACGCTCTCTCCCTCCTCCTCGGCCAAGAACCTCGGAGTAACCCTGGACCCCTGCCTCTCCTACTCCCAGCACATCTCCACTCTAGCACGCACCTCTCGATTCTTCCTGAGCAACATACAAAGAATTCGACCCTTCCTCACCAACTACTCCACGCAACTCATCGTCTAGGCCCTGGTACTCTCCTGCCTAGAATACTGCAACACCCTCCTGGCTGGCCTCCCTGTGTCCACCAACCGTCCGCTCCAGCTCATCCAGAACTCTGCTGCTCGCCTGGTGTTCTCTCTGCCTCGCTTCTCCCATGCTACTCCACTCAGTCCACTGGCTCCTGATCACCACTCGCATCCAGTTCAAGACTCGCGTACCGATTTGTTGACCAGACTGCACCCAGCTACCTCCAGACCCTCATCTCTCCCTACACCCCCACCCGACCTCTCCGCTCCGCCTGCACTAGAAGACTGGCTGTACCTCCTGTACACTCCCCTGCCTCCAGAGCCCGCTCTTTCTCCACTCTCGCCCCACAGTGGTGGAACGACCTTCCTATGGATGTCAGGACTGCCCAGTCCCTGACCACCTTCTAGTACCTCCTCAAGACACACCTCTTCAGACAACACCTGTGAAACTCAAATCTTCCCTTCTGGACAAAATAGCACTCTGCCTTTAATGTACTTTAATTTGCACTTATCTGCTCCCCATTTTACTGTATTTAATCCTGCACTTAACCCAATCTGTAGTGTTTTGTATTTCACCTGAACTCGTATCTAACTGTTCTGTTCTCCGCAGGTCTGGTAGTTGGAGAGCGCCCATCTACTGTGTCTTAAACAATGCCATGCTTCAATCCATTGCAATGGCTGAGAGAGTCAAGGACGCTGGTCTTGGTGGTGGTCTTTGTAGCCCTCTTACTGGACAACATGCTGCTCACTGTAGTGGGTAAGTAAGACCTGTAAACAATGGAAACTGAACCTTAAGTTTAAAGGTCTTTAAAAGGGGTTGTTATTGGCATAGTATTGTTGCGATTTTTCCCTTTTTCCTGCTGGGAGAATCACTTGCTTACTAGAAAATAAATGACAGCTGTTTTTTTTGTTTTTTATTTACCCTGGTTTTTCTCCCCAATTGCGTATGCCCAATTATCATCTGTATCCTTGGCAAACCGCTCGCAGCCCCCCTGCCAACTCGGGAACCCACGGTCACGGTCGGCTGTGACATAGCCTGGATTCAAACCTGCGATCTCCAGGCTATAGGGCGCATCCTGCACTCCACGCGGAGCACTTTTACTGGATGCACCACTCGGGAGCCCCCATGATGGCTGTTTTTAAAGCTCCTCATTCAAGGACACTCATATAAACTACAGGCCTATTTCACTACATTTTCTTCATCACACACTGTACCTTTCCAGCCCTCCCAGCTTCTTTTTATTATCTATACATTACGCCCCCTTAAAAGTATCAAGCTCAAACACCCAATCATAAACTCCTAAGAGTGCAGCCAATAACCCAAAGCAACCCCCAATAGAACTCAAATCAACTGCATTGGAGAAACAGGAAAATCCATTTCCACCTGATTCTCTCAATATAGGTATGATTCAGTTAAGTTCACCTCCAGACCAGCCTCTTTTAGACATCATGCTCCTATTCTGTCTTCTGCCCTCACTAGGACAATAAAGGAAAATAACAAGAATGAATTGCTCAACTTAAGGAATTAACAGCTTTACCAAAAGACCTTCATTGCCAAAATCACCTTTTCCAGTTTTTTATCATTTCTCTTACTTAATTACTTTTGTAAAAATGTACCCTAGCTACCATTTACAATAACAGACAGGTCACAATGATGCATGCTGTTCATACATTTCTCTCACAAGGAGGGACTACCCCTTGCTAACTGATATTAAATACAACTGTATACAAGCTATCTGAAGTTACCTGAAGCTGCTTATAATTAAGGCCACAATTTTGTCACAGAAGTCAGTGAAATCGTGAAAATCGTGAATTTGAAAAAAAAAAGTCAGTGAAATCTTGGAAATGGATGTAAAAACACTTTTGATTAGGTGCTTCCTTTATTTCCTTTAAAAATGCATTATGTCATGCACTGAAAATACAAATCTGCGAGTATCTGTAAATTGGTTGGTTGTGTATGCACACAGCAGTTACTCGTAGCTATGTAGGCCAGCGAATAAGATAGAAGCAAGCATGTAAATCAGTGACAGCTGAAATGCAAAAAACAAAAATGTGAGTGAGCTGTTTTCTATAAAGACAGGAGAACAAATGCATTGAGAACAGAAGTTTAACAACTTACAGAGGCTTTCCTTACAACATGCTGTTAATTTCAGAATCGTGGAAAATTCTGTTAAAGCCTGGTTCAAACAGTAGGCTAATTCTGTCCCAGATGGATGCGATACATCAGGCACAGACAGCTAAGCTGTGCAGCTTCACTATTTGCTCTACGGTAACGGGACGCATTGTGTCGCAGCCCTTTTGACTGCGCAAAGTGGTTGCATCTGTTGTTCATACTTTAAATACAGACTGCATTCACGAAATTGGATACATTTACATTTAAGTAGATGTGCTGAGTTTGTACCTCTATGCAAAAGTGATGTTGTTGGCATACATGCCAACAGTCCCTATATGGTTGGGACAGTCCCGATTTCCTAGCAAGTGTCCCGCGTCCCGAAGCATAGGAAGAAAGTCTCCATATTTACCCATAGAAAACATTTTATTTATTCTGCACAGTAGAGTTAGTGAAAACCACACGCTGTGCTCTTTGTGGGGCTGACACATCTGCTGATCACTAACTTATACAAAGGTAAGAACGCTTAATTGTGTCTATTTTTACTTTTTTACTGTCATGATGGTCGTGTGGTGTTGAGTTGGGGGATACAACTATTATATGATAATGAGAGTTTTTTGCGTATGACCCCTCCCATGTGTATGTTGCACCCGCACATCCATTTCACCTCAGCAGTGCCTTCTGAGTCCAAGCGTGTTACTAGCTGAAAGCATGCCAGTCAAGAGGACATACAGCTGATTGGTTATTGACAGGAAAGAAGTCAGTGAAGGGGTGGGACTATTTCACACTCCAAGTGAAATGACCAAGGAAGTACAAGCGCTATGTATAATGAATAGATGTGCATGGCATGGAAAACGTATGTAGCTATTTTGTTTGCTACAATTACTGCCGCCTTTTTTCTGCATGGTTTCCTCCAGACCAAATCATACCTGCTAAAACCTCTCTCACTCACCAGACATTGCCCCACCGACTGATTGCATTTCTGCTCGTACAAATATGTCACAAAAATAGTTATGTAATGGAAAGCAGGATTTAGATCGCTTAGGTCAACTGAACAGACCCACATTGGTCTTGAAACTTATTCTGACTGTGCTGTACTAAAATCTTTCTTATTTCTTTCAGTGCCTATAATCCCCAGTTTCCTGTACGCCACCGAGCTCAAGAGTGTGAACGATTCTTTAACCCACAACACAACCTCAGCTCCTGGGCAGGCTGGTTACGAAGCCGCTACTTTCTCCTCTGTCATCTCATACTATGACAACACAACAATCATCCTCACAGACGACACTGTCAACAGCACCAGCAGGGACTTTAGCAGGACTGTCAATGGCTCTCTGCTGACAGAAGAGGGCTCAGCGGTCAGAGACAGAGACTGCGTAAAAAACAATGACATCCTCATGGAGGAGAATGTCCGGGTCGGGCTCCTGTTCGCCTCCAAAGCTTTAATGCAGCTTGTTATGAATCCATTTGTTGGACCTCTTACTAACAGGTAAAACACGTTCAAATGAGAGGTTTAATGTACTGTAATCCTTTGCTGTTAGCATGTGAGAGATCAATGTAAAGAGTAAGCTGCTTCAGATGTCATTTTAATATACTTTAATGTCATTTTTTATATGTCCCTGTGTTATGATGTTTGCAATCATTCTGAGTTATTAACATTTGTTTTCTAAATCTGTCATCACCTGGCTCTGAGATTGCTTTGAGCTTGTCTGGAGAATCCTAAATGCCGGGACTGAACAGCCTTCCTCATTCCATTGTAATCATGTGACAATGTGACCTTTCAGTTCTACCTACTTTCTATGTGTATGTTTGCAGAGCAGGTGGGGCTTGCAGAGTTGAAAAGTCACATTGTCAATTGATTTCAGTGGAGCAAGGAAGGCTGGTTATTTACGATTCTCTGACTTCTAATCAAGAGGAGGAATGCATTAGTATTTGTAAAGTATAAAATATACCCCATTTAATATAGCTGTAAAATGTATATCGTTTTTTCCTTTAGGATTGGATACCACATTCCGATGTTTGCTGGCTTTGTGGTCATGTTCCTATCGACAATAAGTAAGCAGAGAATTAGTTAATAATATTTATCAAATTTGATCTAATTGAAATAAGTTTACTTTTATTTGATCTTACTATGTACATTTTAACGTTTGGATAATTCTAAATTATGAATACCCCTAGGTGGTACTTCCATAGGTTTGGTCTTTCATAACGGTTTGACTTAACTACAACTAGGAGTAGAACCACTAATTAGTCAAATACCGGTAGTTGTTGTAAAAATAGTCAAATAGGTTGACTACTTGCCACTTTTAAAAAATAATATGTAGTTGATCATATGTGGTGGCTCTATTTGTGAACAAACTGTTTTGTATTTTAAAACTGATTGGAATTTTTGCAAAACTATATTAATATTCTAAAATGCAATTTACATGATCATGGATTGCAACCGCATGCTTCACAATGACTTCACAGTGACGTGATTACTCCACTACAAGTTTCTGAGGTTGATATAAAATAATAAAAGCTTAATCTCTACAAAATAAGTATTGTTAGTACAGTATTGTTATCCTACAGACAGTATTCGTCCGATGCGTGCCATAGCTCTCTGATCTCGTACTTCCTCCTTGATTTGCAGTGTTTGCTTTCTCTGAAACCTACATCTTGCTGTTCTTGGCACGAATGCTTCAAGGAATCGGCTCGTCCTTCTCATCTGTTGCAGGTGAACTGAACCTTGAACTGACAGGCCAGAGGTGAAAAGAAGCTCATCCATCATTGCCAAGCACAGTCCGCTCCGCACAGCCTGTCTTATTAGTCAATTTGCTGTTAAACTGGCGGGTTACGGGTGGAGCTGTGTGGGTTGTCGATGGTCTGTGCTGGCAGTTTGACTCGGATCAGGTTAAAGCCAAACTGAATTGATATTAGTCAGCTCCATAGCCGCCTATAGCATATATTCTTTAACATAATATCATAGTCATCCACAGTTTCAAATTAGGTAGAACCTATAAGCAGACAAACATTTCAGCCTAATACATATATGCAAACTATTATTTTGATTTTTTTCTTAGAATCTGACATTCTCATCACAAAACAAACAGAAACAAAAGAGCTTTAGTTCAGCAAGGAAAGCTTGTGTTTTCTGGGTAGCTAGCTGTGTGAAACTCAAAATCGGGCACCAGGCAGATTAAACGATTAGTGAATGTTTAATTGAGGTTTGCAAAATAAAAGCTATAAAAGACAATCCGTAATCAGTTCATCAATTGATTGATTGATCTCTATTTAGAGATGACAGGTGATAAATGATGGATCCATTGTGCAATGACCTTAATAGAGAACAATTATATTTCACGTCAAATTGAAAGAATTGAAAGAAAGGGTGGATACAGTGGTATAAAAATTCTCAAAGTGTACGTCTTCAGTGTTACTCTGCTCATCTCCTCTGCCCTCTCTTGCAGGTCTTGGCATGCTGGCCAGTGTTTACACGGATGACAATGAAAGAGGGACGGCCATGGGGATTGCTCTGGGAGGACTGGCTCTGGGTGTGCTCTGTAAGAAACCCTGCTCCAGTCATTACTCCACAACACGACTGCTAAAGAGGCTTGTAGGAGGGTGGAGATGCGGGCCTAGTAGTCAGGCTGTGTGTCAGAGAGTACTCCATACAAATACGCAATTAAAGCTCTTGTGAGCACTTTGATTAAAAAATGTAAAGAAAAACAAAAGCCTAGCTCACACTGGAGCACTAACAGAAGCCCCTAGCCATTCTCACAGGCAGAATAACAAGTGTTTGGCAGCAGTTCCCAGCAGCCACACCCTCTCCTGCTTGTCCAAAAAATGACCAGCTGGCTTCTATAACCAGCTGCTTTTATAACATGTGGCAGATTTAATTACTCATCAATGAAACAATCAACATGGCCACCTGTGTCTTAACAGGATGCCTATGTTGGGCTTCCTGCTCCCTAGTTTCCTATATAATTTTCATCCTGTCACAGGGGGATTCACTCAAACAGTACAGCGCTGTTTCATGACCGATATTGTTTCCCTGCTTTGTAGTGCTGTTCCATCTGACTTCCAGACAGAGTGCTGAACTCGCCACAAACAAAAAAAGCACTGTGTTGATACGCTTTTCCATCCATCCATTATCTGTAACCGCTTAATCCTATAGAGGGTCACGGTGAGCTGAAGCCTAACCTGGCAGACACAGGGCGCAAGGCAGGACAACACCCTGGACGGGACGTCAGTCCATCACAGGGCAACTAAGGGGCAATTTAGAGAGGCCAATCCACCTAGCCAGCATGTGTTTGGACTGTGGGAGGAAAGTGGAGTACTCGGAGAAAACCCACACGAACATGGGGAGAACTTGCAAAAAGGCCAGAATCGAACCCAGGACCCTGGAGCTGTGAGGCAGCAGTGCTAACCACCGTGCTGCCCTTGATATGTTCTTAAGTTGAATGTCACCATAGAAAAGCAATAAGACTGGATTTATTGTGTTTTGTTAAAAAAAAAAAAAGTCTACTGGGATATCAAATGCCCACGTTATTACTTTTACAAATAGTTACAGACATTTTTAGGAGTTATAGCAAACACAATAAAAATCCTAACATTTGAATAATTAATGAATATGCAGTTTTAATTTACTTTTTGTCTACCATTTCCCTCCTAGAGCAGACTGAAAAATACCATATGATAAGATTCTAATAAAAAAAATATGCCAGTACAATGAATTTGGAACCCAGGTACAAATAAAGTACCACAGCACTTCTGTAAGAGACTACAAGTATGCTATTGGCATGTCAAGCTATGAAAACCATGACCACTGTGTACCTGCGGCTGACATGGCCGCGTGGTGTGCAGGGTGAGTCACACAGTCAAGAGGGGCGCAGGTTTCTGGCTGTGCAAAGTTACCTTCCTTTGCTGGGGATTGGAGCGTTGCATTGGCTCTGGTGCTTCTGCAGGTTAGGGCACAATTAGCAGACCGCTGACCTTCAGTTCCCGTGAGCTGCTGCGGGGAACTGCTCTGTGGAGGAAGCGTAATTGAACTTTGGGGTAAAATGATTTGACAAATAATATTTAAAAAAATATAGTATCTGCACTTGTGCTACCATTTCCCTTCAGCGTAGGACCACTGTGGGCAGTCAGATCAGTAAAGCACCCTGACAAGACGTTTCAGTGTCATGACCATTCCTCGATGGTTTCTCCCTCTAACTCCTTCATCCACATGTAAAACTTCCTCATGAAAAAGAAATAACCTGGAAAGCACCTGCACCTGCCCATTATTGTGACTGAAATTGACACGCAACATTGAGAAAAATCCCATTGCATAATAGTGTGTGTTTGTTTGTTTTTCTTGATGTTTTTTCAGTTGGAGCCCCCTTTGGAAGTGTGATGTACGAATTTGTTGGGAAGAAAGCTCCCTTCCTGGTTCTGGCCTGCTTAGCGCTGATGGATGGAGGTAAAGATGGTTAATACATTTCTAAGGGTTATACTTGCTGTCAGCAATGTTTTCTGAAGCATGCCCCAGAAAAATATCACCAGATCAGACATTGCAGTTCTTCCTGTATCTGAATTTAAACCTGCCTTCAAAAAAATATTTAAAAAGTGGACCCCTGAGCTGACCCTGTCTGTCTGTCTCACTCTATGTGGTGGAAAAGATAACGTTGTATGAAATTCATTAAAAACAAAATAATAATTCCGCGTTGAATCAGAAATGTATTGACAGCATTTTGTTGTGTTTTCAATATAGCATTGCAGCTTTCTATACTTCAACCTTCGAAGGTTTCTCCCGAGGTGAGCAATTCTGCTATTTTATATAATGTTGTATGCTCTATCATGTACAATAATATTAACCCCTGATTAGTAATTCATTCATGCATGTTCTGTCTAAACAAATGTTTTTCATTCATTTTTTTTTTCAGTCTGCACAGGGCCCGTCTTTATTAACCCTGTTACGGGATCCGTATATTCTCATTACTGCAGGTAATACTTTCTTCAGCACATCCTTGTGAAAAATATAATGTTGATTATCAAATGTATTGAGCGATAACCGAGTCTACCGAGCCGATAAAAGTAAAGGTCGGAGAGTATTGTCTCACGTAAGGTCCTGGATTTTAATTTGAAAAAATCCATTCATGTGCTGCTTCTGTCAGAACTAATCGGTCTTTCTGCAGAAAGCTGCTGTACGATGCTGTGAATGGAGCCTTTGTGAAGTTTCTGTATAGCACAAGATACGTGAGTTTGGAATCCTAGTGAAAATAAATAACAGTCATTCTTGCTCATTAGGAGAGCAAAAGAGAGGTCATATGATATCTGTAACTAGAGGAGGCAATGAGACAGTCAACTCCCTCACCAGTATAACATTCTCAACTTTGTCTTTGATTTTATCCACTCATAAGACTAGTATCTCTTTGTACACTAATCTAAATAATAGTCTAAATATACTGCATGTACTATATATGTGTAAAATAATATTTAATATGTTAATACATTGCAAAATGTTGTATCCTACATATAGTATAAGTGAATACGACGTGGCTAGGGCGTCTCTTTTTGTTATAAGAGATGTCATCTCATGCAGTTTTGTGCAAGATGATCTGGCTATTCAAACTGTGCAGAGATTTCTGTTATAACACACAGCAAATGAACTTCATATTAATGAAAAACATGATTATCATGAACCGTGTTAACTGTAGGACTGTGCTGTGTGTCCAATGCACAGGATGGCATCTATACACACATATGTACTTTTGACAAACTCTTAACCTTCATGGGTTGATTTGAAGAGATTTTTAATATTCTATGCAAACTTTCTCTTTGACTCTAAATCCTTGAAATCGACTGTTTTTCTGCAGGGTCCATATGCTTTGCCAACATGGGGGTTGCAATGTTGGAACCAACACTGCCAATATGGATGATGCAGACCATGTGCTCTCCAAACTGGCAGCTCGGTATGTTTTTGTATTTAGTCTAGAGAATGATATGTACGGGCAGTCTCTGTGAGTAAGCCTGAGCACAGTGGAATTTCTGTAAGGAAGCCTGTGCAACAATGACTGCTTGGTGTGTGCTCAGTTAACTGCCACTGAAACAGTGAGTTTGCCAGCTATGTCCAGTGCAATTTTTTATAAACACAGTGTGAGGGGGGTTACAGCTGCATTGTTTAAACCACTTCAGTGCAGATATTCAACTTTTATATTTTGAGAAGCAGCCCCTGTGGATGAGAAAGGACAACCGTTATGATCCTGGTAAATTATGACATAACCAGGAACATCAGTAGAGAATTATTCAAAACACACAATAGGATATTAAGCAGATAAGAAATTCCAAAAATGTAGCTGCTGTGAAGTATCCCTTTATCAACACTCAAGTTTCAGTGTCAAGTTTCAGCCAATCAGAGTGCAGATAGCTATTCATTTATTACACTTAAACAGCACAATGTAAATATAACCTGAACCCTGCAGATATACAGCAGCCCCGATGATACAGGCATGACACTTGAATTAGGCACAATGCTGGGCTTTGTTCAATTCAAACACAGCACAGAGATGGAACCATAAACCTTTACATCCAGCGTTGGATAAAGGAATTGAGCTGCATGACCTGCTTACAGAGGGAATTAGGGATGAGGTATCACTTTACATGAAATATCTCTGATTACTGTGTATTGACATAGTAGTTACTTAGTAAATACATGTGTACTTACACATAATTACAATGTTATTATGCATAGTTACAATTTTTTCACGATATATATAAGTACACAATTGTGTAAGAAAATGGTTCATGTGAGGGTTAAGGGGGGTTAGTGTTAGGGTTATATCATGCACTACCACTTTAGGCTTGCTACGACTCAGCAATCTAAAATGTTAAGCAGATGACACACTGAACAATAACGATGCACTGAACAATAACGATGAGGTAATTTTAATGGCACTCAAAATACAGAGTGAAGTGTTGTGTAAAGTGTTTAAATGAGGTAGTTCTTATCTGTACCCAACAGGCTGACTGATATGAACGTATTAGTCACAGATCGACGAATATATCACGGGATATACTGTTAGTACAGTGTACCATTAAAGTATTACTGAAAAAGTAAGTTTAAATCTGTGTCAGCTATAGAGTTTAAATTAAGTTTAAAATGAGCGACTATTGAATCATTATGTTTAACAGGTTCGGGAATGTGATATTGTGTTTTGATCTTGATAATTTACCATTTTATTCCTTAGGTATTGCTTTTCTCCCAGCGAGTATATCGTACCTCATTGGCACAAACCTGTTTGCTATACTTGCTAACAAAATGGGAAGGTAAGTACAGAGCACTTAATGTTTGAGAGCTGTATACAGGAATTGTTAAATGATCATTAAAGGTATTAAAATATAGTGCACAAATAGCAAAGTGTTAAGAAACGGTACATTCACATACAGACAGTGGTGTAGTGCTATATTTACAAGTGAGGGGTCGCTATTAACTACCCCCCCCCACACACACACACACACACACACACACACTCTCGCAACCTTACCACGCCGTCTGCAGTCCCTGTTTCCCCATACACTCAACACAACCACTGTTTATCACTAGTAGTTAGGGTATTTGAAAGGGCTAACAAGTGTACCAATTGATTACAAATTCAAACAATCAGGTATTGAGGAACTATTGTAAAGCAACTGCCTTACAGCTATTTATATTAAAGATAAATAATACACAAATACTGTACATATTTTCTCAACCAGTTTCATACACTAATACACACATGATTAAAACACCGTCATTATTATTATTAATTCTATGCATAACACTCCCCCTTCTCGTATATTGAATGATTTGGTCCAGAATCAGCTCGTCTCACTGTCCTATTGCAGCCGCTTAAGAGCGAATGAGACTTAGGTTTTGAAACAGAAGTGCATCTGTTTGCAAAAAAGATGTGTAAGGCCACAGGTACCCTTTATTTGTTTGTTGCGATTGAGTTTTATATTTTAAGAAAATGTTTCGCTTATTTTATCTACTTGATTTCTGATATATGGGTCTAAAAATAAGAACTGTAACAATTATTACATCTAATTGTAAAACGCTGACACCTCAGCACAGTGTTGATACAAGTTCCCTTCACCTCTCTTACATTATTCACACCTGTTGTTCCAGACCAGAGGCACACTTTATCTCTCAAGGGTTTCTTATGGTTATTGTATTCTTTGCTTAATTGTATGGGTTATACACATTGATCTCTCCATATATTAATAGGAGCAAAACAGTTCAATATTCTACACGTGAAGCGGTGCTCTCCCTGCACAAGAGAAGTGGGGGGCCGTGCTCCCCCCCAACCCCCCAGCAGTACACCCCTGCATACAGAGCACCGGACATACATGATTTATTCATGTTTGTTTTTAAGTGGCGACTATTTGACCCATTTGACTATTTTTACCTCAACTGGTGGACTTTCCAATTACTAGTTGCACTACTAAAAGGCATGTCATATGCAGACAGGCTAAAATAATTGAATCTATTCAGTCTTGAACAAAGAAGACTACACGGCGCTCTGATTCAAGCATTAAAAATTCTAAAACCTGAAAAAAGAAACAAGGACCAGGGGTCAGAAATGGAGACTAGATAAAGGGGCATTCAGAACAGAAAATAGGAGGCACTTTTTTACACAGAGAATTGTGGGGGTCTGGAACCAACTCCCCAGTAATGTTGTTGAAGCTGACACCCTGGGATCCTTCAAGAAGCTGCTTGATGAGATTCTGGGATCAATAAGCTACTAACAACCAAACGAGCAAGATGGGCTGAATGGCCTCCTCTCGTTTGTAAACTTTCTTATGTTCTTATGTTCTCCTAGTGTTTTTGATTTTCTCATTCCAGAAAGGCTTTAGAAACTGTGGCCTTTCAAGTCTGCTGGCTCCTCCTGCTCTATAGTATATAATGTAGTGTAGCGTTTTCTCCATAATAATCTGAAAACTCCAATCAATACCTTTAGTATTTATGGGTAATGGCTTACAGTTTTGTTTTATTGGATTTGTTTTACTTTCCTTATGCCTTTGTATGATGTGTACAGTCATTCAGAGTGGTAGTGGGCTGTGTTGTATCCATTATTTAATTTATAATTATTTTCTTTGAACCAGAATTAACTTTGTATTATCTATTCCTGTAATTGATGTTACAGGTTTATGTACGGACTAATAAAAGGCTGCTTGGCTGGAAACTTTGGTAGTGCTTAAGAAATCTCTGCTTAACAGGTGTTAACCTGTGAATGTTAAAACTCTCTTTAACCGACAAGATACATTTCAAGCTGTCTGTCAGGCATCTCCAACCCTGGTCCTGGAGGGCTGGTGTCCCTCCTGGTTTTTGTTCTAACAGTATACTAAATTAATTGGACCAATTAAGCTTCTAATAAGGACATTAGTCAAATTAAGTAATTTAGGGTACAGTTTGAACAAAAACCAGGAGGGACAGTGGCCCTCCAGGACCAGGATCAGGGACCCCTGGTGCAAGTGATCCAGACAAAAATATAACCGTAAACACATTTTAAACATGTCTTGATACACGAACATTTGTTTGGTTTATAATATCATTAATATCCTCTGCAGCGATCATTAGTTCTCAGTAAATTACCTTGGGCCCCATTTTCAAAGTGTTTACTCCAGTCTACGTAATGCAATGTAAGTTCTCTTAAGCACTCGCAAGGTGTTTTTCTTTATCATCTTGTTACATTTACATGATTTTTTTCTCCTTTTAAAAGAGTTATTTAAAGACTGGAGGAAATGCTTTGAAAATATGGCCCCTTGTCTTCTGTTAAGTGCCATTGCCTTTGTATTGGGGCACTCAACTGTTGATGCAGTTAATTATGTTTAGAGCTTCTGATTTTCAGGTTTTAACGGATAAAACCTGATAAAACACCTCCAATACAAAAAAAAAGAAATCGGTGGATAGCCAATAAACACCGGAAATGGTTAATCAATTCACGTTAACTTTTACCCTTTTCCCATTAAAAAATAAAACATACTACAAAAATAATAATAAATACATTTACCAGTGCTGCTGGGCAATGTCCCGCCTTCCTGACTTGGATCTATCATTGATTCGTTCTGAACACTTTAAACCCACCCCAACTCTTGAGTGACAGCACATTCCTACATTTCTATTGGAGACTCCGCCTGCGAGATTTAAAACGAGATTACAATCAGGATGGAGGCTTGTTAGCGGGATTTAAAGCTGTATTACAGTTAAAATACAGGGGATTTAAAACAGAATTGTGGCGAAATGTACAAAAATGCCTACATACAAAAACCCCAGAAGAATGTGCCCGTGACCATAGGGATTTCGTTAAGACAGTAAAGGAAAGAAGGTACAACTTAAGTGAGCAAGTACTATCAAGTTACTACTATACATATTTTGAAAGATAAAAAAAGCTCACGTATTTTGGAAAGTAACCGAAAACACTTAATTTCATACAGTATATCAAAAACGAAAGCCCCCAAAAAAAACGATTTACATAAAAGTCGAAAAAAGCTAAAAACAGCACCGAAAAATACAATTACTAAAACCCGAAAAACAGAAGCCCTCATTATGTTGCAGGTAATTGCTGCTGCGTTTAATATTTATGCTTAAGTATGATAAATATAATGATGTCAATTGTTTTGCAGGTGGCTCTGCTCCATGATTGGCATGTTGATTGTGGGTGTTAGTCTCATCTGTGTAAGTCCCCTGAGCTCTTCTATTAGCAATTTGGTTTCTATTTCATAATTTTCACTGAACATTTACTTTTTAAATGTTATTACAGGTCCCCTTAGCAAAAGATATCTACGGACTCATTGGTCCAAATGGGGGTCTTGGTTTTGCAATCGGTAAGTATAGTGAAGATATGTTTAATGCATTACTATTTTGTACGCCCTATGATTCTATTAGCAATATGTTAGATATAGTGTGATTTAATAGCGACGGTGCTTGTACAACAATTAGATTAAATGCGTAAAAAGCAAGGCTTTGAAAAATTATCAAGAAAACAAATGCATGAGTTAAATCAGGGGTGTCAAACTCCAGTCCTCGAGGGCCGCAGGGTCTTCTGGTTTTCATTCCACCTTAAGCTCTCAATGAAGATCTAATTATTTATTCAATTGGACATATTTCATATTTTTCAAAGTCTTTTACAGTTGATGATTTAAAAAATCAAGGTACACGACCTATGAAACATGTTGAGACCTGGAGAGAAGTGTTAAATGTGTCCAATTAATCAAATCATTAGACCAATTAAGTAATTGAAAGCTCGGGAGGAACGAAAACCAGAAGACACTGCGGCCCTCCAGGAACTGAGTTTGACACTCCTGAGTTAAATGAACACTGGATGCATTCTCCGAGCTTCAGTCGTCATTTGAATTTTCCTTTTCTATTTGATGTGGTTTTCAATCATTGCAAGTTGTTCTGGGATCTGTTGCTCCCCAGTATTGAATAGTTATCTGGCTTAGAGCTGATTTTGAGGTAGTGCCTACAAAGGTACCACGAAATATTCCTGTCAGGACAATTGAGGAAGTCAGCACCTCCGGTCACTTTTTTTTAAAGTAACAAATAATGCTTATTCACTGCCAAACATGAACTACTTTAGATGTGTAATGGCTGCAGTATACTATACTGACCTTAGGTTTAGGGTTTCGGTGTTGGGAGAGGATTATTCATTGTTTTATTAACAATAATATGATAACCAATCAGAGTGCTGTGTCCTGACAGGAACATTTGGTGGTACCTTTGTAAGGACAGCAACTGTGAGCTGCTTTCCTCTTTCCATGCAAATCATTTGACAACGGGACCTTTGAACTCTGCCAGCCCCGCCTACACCGCCTACACCCCCATATATAGTTATAGAAAAGTCACATGATTCAAATGGAATGAGGAAGGCTGTTCAAACCAGACAAGCTCAAGCATCTCAAAACCAGGTGAAGGCAGAATAGAGAAGAAATAAGCTAAATTCAAAACACTCTTTTTGTGCTTAATCTGTTTAAGACAACACAAATTGTGTTACACATACAGCGAGGTCTGCTAACCCAAGTGATGCTGTCCATAATCAGACACACTCTGTGCTGATCGTAACATGTACTTTTTAAAGACTAGTGATCACTTTAAATTCTTATTATTTGTTTATTTAGCAGACACCTTTATCCAAGACGACTTACAGAGACTAGGTTGTGTGAACTATGCATTAGCTGCAGAGTCACTTAAAAGTCTCACCAAAAGACGGAGCACAAGGAGGTTAAGGGACTTGCTCAGGATCACACAATGAGTCAGTGGCTGAGGTGGGATTTGAACCAGGGACCTCCTGATTACAAGCCTGTTTCTTTAACCACTGGACCACACAGCCTCCTATTCTCCTAAATGAATTAAAAACTCATTAGTCCTAGAACTGTACAGGATACATGAACACATTTAAAGGTCTGTGCAAATGGTGTTTAATATAATGTAGTAGTGGAACAGCCACAAAGAATTAGCTTTAAATAGACTGAAATTAACATCTATTGAATTAACCAGCATCTGGAAGTTATCAAGGGTAGATTGATTTACAAAGGACTATTTCTTATCTCAAGCACATTAACTAGTTTTGATGGATTTCCATGCACCAAGAAGCTCTTTCAGCCATTTTGTACTGATAGCAATAGAAAGTAGTGATTGCATTCTTTGTTTTTCTAGTTATTATTTTTCTATGATTCAACTTGAGTAATCAAAGTGTTGTATACTGCGTTTACACCTGCCACTTTTAGGACGGCTTAAAGTACATGATACAAATAAAATAAATCCAGTACATTTTACCTAATATATATTGCCATAATTCCATAGGTCTCAGATTTTCCTACATGAAAAACGCATAGATTATGGTAAAGGTGAATTCGATTTTTTTTAGCTGTTTGAAAATAATCTAATGCTCCTTGCAGATATTTCAGTGCTGTATGTCCGGTCACCATTGAAAATAGGAAAAGCAGTGAATGGTACTCAAATGTGAACCAGTTCTTTTATAAAAAAAAAATTTTCGCTCAGGAAGTTGTCTAAAAAAGTGAAACATTATGAATTGTTTATTCTACAAGGACTGACAGAAGCAACTCAACAGGAAGTGTAAAATGGGAACGAATGCAAGAGACGCTGTTTACAAATGCCTTTTTCATCTAAGAAAATGTGATATCTACAAAGTGACTGCAATCATTTTTTTGTTAGCTATATTTACTTGAATTATTTTTGGTAGTGTGATTAAAAAGTGACAAAAACTAGTTCTATTGCCTCTGTTAGATCATGGTGATGTGGCAAGACTACCTCCCTGCTGCACAGAAGTAGCAATGGTTCTCATTGCAATCGAGGAATACAGCCACGGTCAAATGTTTTGCATCACCTAGAATTTTAGGATTGAGGAGTAATAAAATTAAAAAAACTATATGAACATAATTTTGATCTTTTATTTAACATTCTATAATCAAAGAAACTACAAAATAATATAAAAGCCTATCGGAAGTACAGTATGTCGTATGCCACATTTTTCAATTTGTCAGTTTTTCATTAAGTATATGGAAAACTACAAAGCGGTGTGTAATTCAGTATGTTAATGTAACATTATTCAGCAGGTTTCATTCAACTTCATGAAGCAAGTTAATTCGCTAATTCTATAGGGGGATGCAAAACGTTTGGTCATAGCTGTGGGTTCCATTGGTCGGTATAGGGTTTCAGTAAGAGTTCTGTTCATTGACTTGTTCAATTTTCTACAGGTATGGTGGACTCCTCAATGATGCCCATTATGGGATATCTGGTGGACCTTCGCCATGCGTCTGTGTATGGTAGTGTCTATGCCATTGCAGATGTTGCCTTTTGCCTCGGATTTGCAATTGGTAAGTAATGTACAGTCATCAAACAGCATCCAGGACTGCCGGCCATGCGCTTCCATTCACCTTGTCGTTTTCAAAGAAGCGCATGCTATAACAAACATGTATTCTCATTTAAAACAAGGTTCATAAGAAATAAGAAAACTGAAACAGCAGGCATGGAAATCTGGGTCAACCCTCAAATGGCAGTGCAGGTCTAACTAATCTCAGGCTAACTACTGCACACAAAGAGGTCTATTTTAATGATCTACACAGTGGTGGGTGTAATACTGATACCACTTAGCTCTTCCTAAGGACAAATGATTTACCTAAGGTAAAAGCAGGAGAAACTGTAGGTATTTGTATATTGCTTTGGCAAGGGTTGTTGTGCCTCCCTGTCTGAGCTGTGTGTGAACAGCACCTGTCATACCTACACTTACAGTTCCTGATTAGTACACCAAAGAAGGCACCAGCTGAGACTTTGTGACTTTATTAGTAAGTGTAAACCTATTGCTTAAATGTAATATTAATACACACTCCCAATAAATATTTATTTTCTCTTGTCTTTCAGGTCCTTCCACTGGTGGAGCGATTGTTAGAGCCATAGGGTTTCCAAGCCTCATGGTAATAATTGGGATTATTAATATATTGTACGCACCCTTGTGCTGCTTCTTAAGGAACCCAGCAGCAAGAGAAGAAAAAATGGTGAGTAAATTAAGCAGTAAAATATCACAGAGGTGCTACTGACACTGTCATCATAGCTGCTGAAATCATTGCATCAGTCTTCTGTCATGCATTTACTTTTTCTATTTACATTGAAATAGCACAAATGCCATAAACTATCTGGTAATTAAATATTATAAAAGATGACGTCCAGGTTAAAGAAAGCTCTCTTTGCAGGTCTTACTTTCAAGTAGTTTAGCACCTCCTTGGTCATTTCACCTGGAGGGAAAAATTGTTTCTACCCATCACCCTCTCTGCTTTTCCTCATGACTGACCACAAAGCCTGCTGAGTAGACTAATAGAGCTGCATTGTGGCTCACCTAGAAAGGTTATGTGGCTCATGGGATTTGGAGCTTGCTGGTTCAAATCCAGGTTGTACTAAGTTGCCGATTTTGGCTGGGGACCTGTGGAGTTGGCCTTTAAGCTCCGTGTGGGGTTGGTTTGACTTGCCATCTGGGCAGCCACTGTGGTTTCAGGGTTTAGCTTGGCAGGAGAAAAGAGGCTACTGAAAAGGCAATGGGAACAGAGGTCTCTGACTATACAGCAGAGAGGTGACAGTTAAGACATTTTGGAAAAGGGATGCTGTTTAGCTTCGTGAAATAGATCCTAACGTGTTCAGTACTAAACCACACCAAGGAAGTAGAGTTCTGTACAAGCATGCCTCGTTTCATAATCACTGTCCATTCTTTGTGTATTCTATTGACAATGCATTTTCTTTCACTTAGGCAATTCTGAACCATGAGTGTCCCATGCCTACCAAAAGCTACAGAACCCAGAATACCTGCCACGATTTTCCACTGAGTGATGAAAGCTTTGATGAGGAGAGCAAAGAGTGATTTTTTGGAAGTTGTCCTTAACTCACCCCTCCCCCTCAATATTGTGTTCTATTGTAATTAACCCTCCACCCCTCCCCCTCAATATTGTGTTCTATTTTGTATTTGTAGACCCCCCCCTCCCCCAAAGTTCCACCATCACAAGACACAGTCAGTATGCACTCTAAGATCTCTGCTTCAGATCATTAACAGAAGAATGTACTCGAAACATTTACCAAACCAGAAACCTATTGTGGAAGGGTGGGGGGATTCACTGACACGGGAGACACAAGATTTTATTTGTAAAAGATTTATTTATTTTACTTCTTTATTTTTTTTTTATTTAGATTAGCCCGCAGAGGGCGCTGTTGTCCATGGTCTGGATACTGCCGACAGTAAACCAGGACCACGGGGTTACCAACACAGGTATCCCAATCCGTGCACCTTCAAGTGCTCAAAAATAATAACGAAAACAGAAGGCGAAAGAAAAAGGGAAAATAAAACACAGTAATAAAACTACAAACAAAAGTGCTGCTTATGCAGTGCCCCCACTGCCGCTAATCCGGTCAGCACGGGTCTCCGTCCTACACTCAGCTGTGCTATACACTGGGGTTGGTCAGGGTTCCCCGTACCTCTACACATGTCCCCTCGGGTACGTATTTATCTATATTGCTCTGTGAAAATTAGTTTTTTTTTTTTTTTTTTTTTTTATGAAAGGCTGCCCCCTCAGCCGGGCTCGCCTGCTCCTTGTTTCACTCTGGCCTCTTCTGCCAGCGACACTGTATTTCCTCCAACACGGCCACCCGAGTGCACAACCAAGCCAGTTCTTATGGGCCGAGCAGTCTCCCAAGGCCCGCCCTTCAGCCACTCGGAGAGAGGGAAAGCACACACACCCTCTTCCCCACCTCTCCGTGTCATCGCCATGACAGACAGGCGGATCCCACGAGACTGCTGCCCTCTACCTGCAGTAATACAAATGTGCCAGACAGTCAGTCCAGATCTCCCCTGTTACATCTATATACAGACCTTTTTGTTTATTGAATTATTTACATTTTTGATGTAGTTATTTGTCCGTGCTGTATTGACTGCACTAGATTGTACTTTCAAATTACATTTTAAACCTTTATTTATTTCTATGAACGTATTTATTTATTTACCCTGTATGTCTTCTATATGTCCCTAAAGCAGGTGGGGCAAGGGTAACAGCAGTGCCAATTCCCTTACAGAAAATACGTTTTGTAATATAGTGGGGCATGCTATAGTTTTGTAAGTTATGTTTATTTAATATATATATTTTTGCCAGTACTTCTTAACAGCTTTACATTTATGCATGCACATAGCAAGAAGTAATATTGGATGGGCTCCCTAGTGGCACATCTAGTAAAAGCACTCGCGTAGAGTGCTGGATGCGCCCTATAGTCTAGACGTCGCTGGTTCAAGTCCAGGCTATTCCTTTGCCGACCGTGGACGGGAGCTCCCAGGGGGCGGCGCACAAGTGGCCGAGCGCTGCCCGGTGGGAGGGAGGGTTAGGTCGGCCAGGGTGTCCTCGGCTCACCGCGCACCAGCGACCCCTGTGGTCTGGCCGTGCGTCTGCGGGCTTGCCTGTAAGCTGCCCAGGACTGCATTGTCCTCTGACGCTGTAGCTCTAGGTGGCTGCATGGTGAGTCTGCAGTGTGTAAAAAAAGCAGGCGGCTAATGGCACACACTTCGGAGGAGAGCGTGTGTTCGTCTTCGCCCCTCCCAAGTCAGCACAGGGGTGGTAGCGGTGAGCTGAGCTAAACAAAATAATTGGCCACTACCATATTGGGGAGAAAATAACAAAAAACTAATTAACGACTACTAAATTAAAAAAAAAAAAAGAAGTAATATTGCTTACCTTTTAATTTTAACATGTATTCCTTGTGTGATGTAAAAAAAAAATAGAAAAAAGCCTTTTTCCTTTCTCCTTTAATGCATATACAATAAAAGTCATGTTGTGAATGCCATATTTTTCTGTTTACTCGAGAAATATTGATCAAGTCTTTTCCTTGTCGGCATTGTCACCCTGCAGCGCAGGCTCCATGGATCGGGGTGACAGTGCTATGCGAGTACAATCGATAGCACCCATAACACTGGGGAAGCCAGCAACCTGGTGGAAGCCTCACATCTCATAAACCTGTCCACTGCGTGGGAAATGTAATATAATTCCCTGTGAGCTTTAGCAGGTCATACTGTTGTATTATACACATGAGTAGCCACAGCTTTTAATGGCTGGGAGCGTGTGAATCTAACTAAACATAATCCTAGTACACGGGGAGAAATGTGACACTCAGCTGATTTGAAAAAAGACTGAAGGGACACAAACCTAAAAATAAGTTATGATATGCAAACACTCACAGAAGATATTGTAGTGGCCGGATGTATATGGATTCAGCAGGAAGAAATAGGCAGACAACAGTGTGCAGTGAAAACTGCTGTTTTTATTTAACTGTTTTTATGTATCAATGGATCTTTTTGCGCATTTATCTTATCTCTCTCACTCTCTATACAGTACTATACTAGTCCCAACTCAACTCTCCTCAGTTGGCACGCAGCACTCCTTTTGATGGATGCGGACTCCGTCCACTCATCACCATTGTCCCATCGGTATCCCCTCGCATTCACACATACACACACACAGAAATTGACAGGCAGGTAGGCTTCTCACTGAAAGACAGGAGAGTGATTAGCAGGTGAAACACGGCAAATTCCCAACCCCATCCCCAGTCCATTAAGTACATATTTTCACCGGTCGCTTATTGCAGCTGCTCCACCATAAAGGCCCTTACACACCAGACGCGACACGACAAAGCAACGCGAGAAAATCAATAAAACATATGCTTTTTAATAGCGTCCTTCACACCAAAGATGACACGACAAGCGACGTCGCCACGACACAAATTCCAACGCGAGCGATGAAAAAAAATACAACCTGGTCCTATTTTTGCGAATTCGTTGCACGACAACTACACAACTGAGCAATCAGGGAACAGCTTCATGTCATGTGGTTTGAAATCAAGACCTGTTTCACTTTGTGACGGGTGACCACCACTGTGTATTTTATTATTTATGTAGGTATTCATTTATTATTATTATTATTACTACTACGACTACTAATATTACTACTATTATTATTATATAAACATATTGTGTTTATGTGCGGACGGACGAAAGCCGTCCGATATGATTATTTATTATTTAAGATGACTGCGAAAAGCCATGCATTTGTGTTTTGTTTATTTATTTAAAAACCTTGTGCAGAAGGTGACCATCTCCCAAGTTAATTCCATGATTAATTGTTGACAATCCTGAGATGGTCACATTATATAAAAACCTGCAGCTTTCTGCGCTCCTGGAGAGAGTGTCAGAGGCGAGACGTGAGAGAAACAATTGACAGCTCACTTGATGGCCGCACAGTAAAAAAACAAAAACAATACATCTTAATGTACCTGAAAATGTCTATAGAAATTGTATGTAGGCCAATATACTGAAATATACTACTTTACACAAAACACAGTACCCCCACTGCATGATTCCTAGTCATCAATAAGTAAGCAGGCATGGTTTCAATCAATTGATCAATTAATCAACATATTACTTAATGTATTTTATAGTACAAAATAGGCAGATATAACTTACAGGTAATAGATAAGATATGCTTGGTACCCACTGCTGCACCGCTAGTGTGGGAACGCACAGTGCTGCACAGTACACAGTGCACAGTACTTGGTGCGCACGGGGCTCAGCACGCACGGTGCTTGGTACTACATTAGTGCACAGTCATAAAGTGCTGCACAGTACGCGGTGCACAAGGTGCCCACAGTGCTCAGTGCGTGGTGTGCGGTGTTAGGTACCCTCTGCTACAGCACTAGTGGATGAGTGCATGCCATTCGCACTTAGCCAGTGCTTGAGTGCAGTGCAAGTGGTGTTTAGTGCACGGCCAATGCACAACACCAGGCCCATGTCAGGCAAGTCAGGGTTCCACCCCTGCAAGGCCTGCAATGCCAATATCCCGCAAGACGGCAAACATACCCTCTGTGCACGGTGCATGGGCATTCAACATGCCACCTTGGCCCTTCGAGAGGGACATGGCCTGTAGCATCTGTGAGGCTTTCCAGCCCTCGGTGAAAGAAGCTCGTTTGCAGAGGGCCACGAGGGTGAGCTCCGCGCCTTCTATGGCCGGACCATCAGCAGCTCTTGGAGCCCCAGAGCCCCTCCTCCATGACCTGTCCCAGGACCCCCTGCTAGGCATCCCCGATGCACAGGCCGCCCGCAGTCGCACATCATCTCCAAGCAGACAAGGGACATTATGGACCTCAAGGCCCAGATGGCCCAGGTCCTAGAGCTCTTGGCTAAACAGTCGCCGGCGGCCCAGGCCCCTGTCCTGGCCCTGTTGCGGCCCCAGTTGCCATACATAGCGGCCTTTGGGGAAGAGGCCTCCTTCTCCTGACATGCAGGTGGGCGAGCCCCTACTTAGGAAGAACCTGGCTTCGAGGTAGCCTCGGAAGCCAGTGCCCCCCCGTTGTCCAGCTCGGTTTCGGCATTTACGGGATGCGCTGTAGCTTTCCTGCAGGTCCCCTGGACACCAGCGGCAGAACCACGCCGGTCCGTTTTCCGGATGCAGGCGATGGCTCCTCGCCCTCAGAAGTTCCCGGCTTTCCCAGACTTCATGGAGGAGGTACGCTCCTCCTGGGATCGTCCAGCCTCAGGTCCTAGCGTGCTAAAACAGGCCATACCACTTGCCGCCTTAGAAGGCACGGATAAGCTTGGCCTAGCGGGGTTCCCCCCAGTTGACTCCACCATCGCGGCCCTAGTTAAGGCCTCACTGGTGGGTGGGTTGGCTCGAGACCTGGCGTGCCCGAACCCACAATGTAAGGTGACAGAAACACATCTCAAGCAGGCATATGCAGCAGAGGCGCAGGCAACTCACCTGTCTAATACAGCGAGTGTGCTTACAGCTTACATGGATAGTGTAGTGCGGGCATTGAGATGCTACGTGCATAGGACAAGAGCTCTGCGTCAATCTGACCAGCTCTTCATCTGTGGACCCTAGGACAGCCCCCCTCTAAGCAGCGTCTGTCATATTGGATTATGGATACAGTCTCGACTGCATATAATAGTGCTGGCTTGCCCCCACCTGGTAAGGTAGCCGCACACTCCACTAGAGGGTTGGCTACATCTTGGGCCCTCTTCAGAAATGCCTCGATGATTGATATTTGTACTGTGGCTAGCTGGGCTACGCCACACACCTTCTCCAGCTTCTAGCGTCTTAATGTGGTAGACCCTGCCTTGCCTTCTGTAGGCACAAGGTTCCTTGACGGTGTAAGTTCACACCGCTAACGTCTGGGTTAGACAGTGCTTCTGCGTCCTTCACATGCTGCCGTTCCTTCTCCCTCACAACGGCTCTGGTATACATTATCCCATACCTAATGTCGTTGGTGGTCGTCTTCGAATTGAAAGGGAACGCTAGGTTACTTACCGTAACCCTGGTTCCCTGAAAGAGAAGATGACCACCAACCGCGAGGTCGCATTGGTCGCCCTCACGGGTTTGATGGAAAAAGAGAAATGGCTTCCTTTGGATGAGAGTTTTATCCCCTCAGTGCATCATCTCAGGAAGGGGCCTATCGGCAGCTCTGGTATAGAGAGCTCAGCAATACCTACTCAATGGGCAGGCATATCCCATACGTAATGTCATTGGTGGTCGTCTTCTCTTTCAGGGAACCAGGGTTATGGTAAGTAACCTAACGACATGGCTAATTATGTTGACAACTTACGTGACCAAAAAATTAATAGATTCAAACTAAAATTAGGTGTTTAGGTTTAAAGCAATGCCCATACAACCTGCCGGGCGACTTCTGGGTCCACGGGGGATTGGTAATGTTCATTTGTTGTTCAGTTTTTAATTTGTAATGCTCTTCATTGTGTGTCCTGTCTGTGGGTGTTTCTGACTGCATGATAACCTTAGTGTGTCCCAACGATTAACAGATGTTTTTTTTTTATTTTTTATCAGAAATAAAAATGACTCAGAAATTCTATAACAATGCATTAAACCCATAATATTAATTAAAGGTTGATGTAGGTGAGATGAAATAAAATACATTTTCAAATGTATTTTTTTTTCATTTTTTATTTTGAACAATATCAAACGAACAACAACTTTTGTCAATGTTACATATTTCTCTGGGAATTTAACAGAAGCCCTTCAAAGACTAGGCTTTTTTCACTACATTGAAAAACAAAAGTACTGAATCCATCTTTCATGGTGTGACAGGGCGGAGCCCTGTCTGTGTATATAGTGTGTTGTTGTGAGATTGTGTCCATGTGAGAATGTTTGTTTGATTGATTAAAACCTGTGTGAGTGCTTGTGCGGTTCAAATCTGTGTGTGTGTGTTGTTTAGATAATTGTTTGGTTTATTGTTCACTTGTGGTGGTTTGTTTGTGATTGTGTAATGCATGAATATATATATATATATATATATATATATATATACATAATATTTTGCACCTTACTCTTGAAAACAATGCTAGTGTATCAGTAAAATATGCCAATATACACCAAACCTAAGACAATACTACACTAACAAATGACATACATACATTCAAGAGCTACCCACAGAAAATGTTCATGCAAAAGTTTCCTTGAACCCAGACAAGTGGTTTGCAAGTTAAGACTGTAGAGAGCAATAGTTTAATCTTTGTATGTAGGCCTACTGTATAAACGTAATTTAAAATGTATATCGGGCTAAACAAACAAACAAAATAAAAATACTTAAAAATGAATGACAATGCATGATTTAACCGCAAAACTTAAACATTCCAGACACATTCAAGTGTAAAAATAAATAAAAACACCTGCATATACACATGTAGATAGATAGATAGATAGATAGATAGATGAACCAAGAAAGTTTATTTTTCGATTCATATTCAGATCACAATTTTCTAATTTTTATTAAAAAAAGTGTCACCTACTAAATGAAAATTTTGAATATGTGTCCATAGTTTTATTTATTATATTATATGTTCTTCGATATTTTTGCAAAAAATAAATAAATAAATTATATATATATATATATATATATATATATATATATATATATATATATATATATATATATATATACTGTATATATATATATATATCTCCTTACTGCTGTGCAAGTAAACATTTTCCAGGGCGCGTTATGTTATATTATGCCATTTGGGTGCAATGTGAAACAGAATGAGATGCATTAGATGTAAGAGCTGTATGCAATTTAGAAACACTTTAACTTAATGACTATTGAGTACAAATGTATAATTACACAATAATTATTTTCTCGCACACTGTATAGTGGTATTTATTAAATGTATTTACCAGCTCTTTACAGGAGCAAGTGCCTCAATGGACTGAACTGGCTGGGCCTATAGCTCTAAACATTGTTTTTAATTAATTTATCACACAAACACATTCCACATTTACGGAAGTGTCCGTATATATTAACTACATCATCATGTTAATAAAGTATTATAGAAATATGCCGTCATATAAATACATAATAATAATAATAATAATAATAATAATAATAATAATAATAATAATAATAATAATAATACAAAACAAATACAAAATAACACAGGGTCAGAGGGGGAAACCCCGTTCTAAAAATAAATAAATACATTTACATAGCAGGGCTCTCTACTGCCCTGCTACAAGATCAATTAAAAAAAAATACTCAGCAAAAAAGGCACTTTACAGAGCGTTTTAAAGGGACCAAAAACAAAGTACACAGAAAGAGTACTTGGAACTGCAAACACAAGTCAAAAAGGAAGTTAGAAAGGCCAAGTGAGAAATACAAATGAACAATGCTAAGTGGGCTAAAACCAATTCCAAAATGTTTTTCCAATATTATAACAGCAAGAGAACATTCAAAGAGGAGGTTAAATGTCTAAGAGACACAAATGGCAAAATCATAGATGAAGAAAAAAAATAACAAATATATTAAATGATTACTTTTCACAAGTTTTTACAAAGGAGGGTACAAACAACATGCCCCACATGTCGACCTGTTCCTATTCAGTTTTAAATAACTTTAGCATAACAGAGGTGTTAAAGGGACTAGGAGCCCTTAAAATAAACAAATCCCCTGGGCCGGATGAGATCCTTCCAATAGTACTCAAAGAAATGAAAGAAGTTATTTACAAACCGCTAACCAAGATCATGCAACAGTCTCTTGACACAGGGGTTGTACCAACAGACGGGAAAATTGCAAACCGATCCACAAAAAGGGAGACAAAACCGAACCAGGTAACTACAGACCAATAAGCCTGACTTCTATTATATGTAAACTTATGGAAACTATAATAAGATAAAAAATGGAAAATTACCTATATGGTAGACAGTCAGCATGGTTTTAGGAAAGGGAGATAATGTCTAACTAGCCTGCTTGATTTTTCTGAGGATGCAACATCGACAATGGATAACTGCAAAGCATATGACATGGTTTATTCAGATTTCCAGAAAGCTTTTGACAAAGTTCTGCATAAAAGATTAATTCTCAAACTGAACGCGTAGGGATTCAAGGACATGCATGCATATGGATTAGGGAGTGGTTAACATGTAGAAAACAGAAAATACTGATTAGAGGAGAAACCTCAAAATGGAGCGAGGTAACCAGTGGAGTACCACAGGGATCAGTATTAGGTAATCTGCTCTTCCTAATCTACATTAATGACTTAGATTCTGGTATAGTAAGCAAAGTTGTTAAATTTGCAGATGACACAAAAATAGGAGGAGTGGCAAACACAGTTGCAGAAGCAAAGGTCATTCAAAATGATCTAGACAGCATTCAGAACTGGACAAAAACATGCAAATGACATTTAATAGAGAAAAGTGTAAGGTACTGCACGCAAGCAATAAAATGTGCATTATAAATATCATATGGGAGATACTGAAATTGAAGAAGGGAACTATGAAAAAGACCTAGGAGTTTATGATGACTCAGAAATGTCTTCATCTAGACAATGTGGGGAAGCTATAAAAAAGGCCAACAAGATGCTCGGATATATTGTGAAATGTGTTGAATTTAAATCAAGGGAAGTAATGTTAAAACTTTACAATGCATTAGTAAGACCTCATCTAGAATATTGTGTTCAATTCTGGTCACCTCGTTACAAAAATGATATTGCTGCTCTATAAAGAGTTCAAAGAAGAGCAACCAGAATTATTCTGAGTTTAAAAGGCATGTTGTATGCAGACAGGCTAAAAGAATTGAATCTGTTCAGTCTTGAACAAAGAAGACTACGTGGTGATCTGATTCAAGCATTCAAAATTCTAAAAGGTATTGACAGTGTCGACCCAGGGGACTTTTTCAACCTGAAAAAAGAAACAAGGACCAGGGGTCACAAATGGAGATTAGATAAAGGGGCATTCAGAACAGAAAATAGGAGGCACTTTTTTACACAGAGAATTGTGAGGGTCTGGAACCAACTCCCCAGTAATGTTGTGGGAACACCCTGGGATCCTTCAAGAAGCTGCTTGATGAGATTCTGGGATCAATAAGATACTAACAACCAAACAAGCAAGTCTCGTTTGTAAACATTCTTATGTTCTTATGTTCTTACGTTGATGCAGAATCCAGTGTAAGAAAATGAGTACGTCTGCATTTCTTTCTTTAATTTTTTCCAGCACTCTGCTAGCCAGTCCACTCTTTTTTCCAGTCATATATGTTGTAATCCCAGTTTGTTTCTTCCATGGTAATTCCTCACTTTCCATGGCTTCTTGAAGTTAAACAAAGTCCTTTCCAGTGGTTGTGTTGTTCATGCTATTAAAAGCTCTTCAATTACATTAAAGTTAATATTACCTGCCATTTCACTAACACGCTCAGCAACCATGTTACGAGACAGACTGACATGAGAAAAAAATCTATTTCTTCAGGGCATACTGCATCAGCTGTTTTAAGCATGCACCTTTTAACAAATTCATCATCTGAAAAAGGTTTGGCAGCACATGCAATTTCTTAACAATACAACTGGCATCCACACACTTTCATTTTTTTTTTTTTTTCAGAAAAACCTTTTGTTGACATGCCATAGCTTCTTTCATTTTCAGTAAACACCCTGTCCCTGTGTTTATATGTATTATTTTGTATTTGTGGCGTGTTATTATTATTTAAATGTATGTATGTATTGGTGCACACGATGTGGTGTTATTAGTGTTTAATATGTATGTATTTGTGCACAGGTGGCAGGGAAAGGTTAATTGCCTTACCTGCCAAAGTACTTCACAAGCAGACTGTGCCTGGGCCTGACTGAATGACTATTAAGCAATTGAGCCCAGGCACAGCTGCATAAATGAATCAGAAACCTCTCAGTCTAGGTGGGGTGTTCAGAGGTGGAACGTGAGTGAAAGAGAACTAAAAGGATAAGAATAACAATTGCTACTCGTGCTGGCTTTAACCAGCACGATACTTCTTTGTTTTGTCTTGTTGAATTATTGTCTGTTTTGTTTTGGACATCATGCCTTTTGTTTTGTGTGGTTTTGCTTTTTTTAAATATTTAATTTGTTTAATTAATCCACGCAACAGCACGTCATACCCCGCAGTGCTGTGTGTGTCTCTTTCCTGGTCTGACATCACCACCAAGCCTATCCGTGACAGTTGTATGTTATAATCTTTCAGAGCTGCAGCCTTTGCACTGCAAATCAGACATATTGCCTTGTCGTCAAACTTATTCAGTGAAAAAATAATCATCTGGATAACAATTTTGGAATCTTCTGTGTTCCGCCTCCACCTTGCGCTTACGTGACATCTCCAACTATTTTCTGGCGACTGATTTTAAATTTTACACAAAGTAAAATAAAAAGTTTAAACAAGCCTTCGCTTCGCTATCATAATCAAAATTATGTGTGCTGTGCTGTTACACGTGTGAGTGAGGAAACAGATCCATTGTACCATTTGATTGGCTATTTTACTATTATTATTATTATTATTTATTTCTTAGCAGACGCCCTTATCCAGGGTGACTTACAATCGTAAGCAAATACATTTCAAGTGTTACAATACAAGTAATACAATAAGAGCAAGAAATACAATAACTTTTGTTCAAGCAAAGTACAAGTGTGACAAACCACAATTCAATAATACAGCAGATAATAGTGATAGTTACATCAGGATATGATTAAATAGTGATAGTTACATCAGGATGTGATTAAATACAAAGTACTACAGGTTAAACACTTGGCAGATTACAGTATTCTGAAGTACAGGATTAAATGCAGTAAAATAGGGGGCAGATAAGAGCAAAATAAAGCACATTTACATGAAGGGTGATAGTGTCCCAGGATACAAACAGAGGAGTTCTACAGGTGCTGTTTGAAGAGGTGAGTCTTAAGGAGGCGCCGGAATGTGGTCAGGGACTACCTCTCTGAGCTGTGATTGGCTTAATGGGAATGTCACTCATACAGCAGAGTGTACATTATATTAAAGAGGCGGGTTGTTTTAAAGAAGAATTCCAAAACGATACAATACATCAATGCAATTTTAGAAACTAATGGACACCCATGCTTTACAGTAGTAACTATTTATTTTAAACTATGCCATTCAGCTTGTACTGCAACCTATTTAATAACCTGTAATTTACAACAAACAAAAAAAGCCCTGCTAAAGCTCACTGGGATTATATTACATTTCCCACACAGAGGACAGGTTTAAGAGATGTGATGCTTCCACCAGGTTGCTGGCTTCCCCAATGTGATGATACTCACATAGCACTGTCACCCCGATCCATGGAGCCGGCTCTGCAGGGTGACAATGCCGACAAGGAAAAGAATTGGAGCCTTTTACATGACGGTGATCATGTGTAGTGTCGAACTCGTACTAAATTTAGTGTGCACGCTAAATTTAGTTAGTTATGCACGTTAGACTCACTACATTATACTTTACACTTTTTAACTCCTATGTAGGACTGTATATCTTATATGTAGGACTAAATAAAGTCCTACGTAGGAGATATAAAGACCTACGTAGGAGATATAAAGTCCTGCGTTGGAGATATAAAGACCTGCGTTGGAGATATAAAGACCTGCGTTAGAGATATAAAGTCCCGCATAGGAGATATAAAGACCTACATAGGAGATATTTTTTCTTTTTTGTTTTATTGTCACTAGGACACTTCCGTACAAAAGCGTATTGTTTCCTCACAGCTGCTGTAATATGATTTGATGTGTATGATTCTGAGTATAATGTGGGAGCCATTGGAACGTGAAGGACTGGAGTTAGCGACACCCTTCATTTTCATACCGCATGCGCTGATCAGGGGAAGCGTAGTGTTAAAGAGCCTGAGATATATATAAAATAAAGTCGGGTCCCGCAAATGAAAATGGCATCTATCAAAGCTAAAAAAATAGTTACTGGAGTAGAAAATACAGATTTATTCTGGGGGGGGGTGGGGGGAGTCTATTACTTATAGGAGTGTTTGCATGTATGTGTGTTTTTATGAGTATGACTCATTTAGCATTAGATGAAACACAATTATTAATGATAATATCATATCGATAATAATTCTGGAGTGCAATAAATAATCAAGACTAAACAAATTATCAATAGTATCATGATAAACGATAACTGTTCAAAACCAACCCAACAGGCAAAAATATCTATGCATAATTATAATGTCTCTTTGAAATAAAAAAAAAGTGTGATGAAATAACTCGCTAAACAGTTTCCAGCAGTAACACAAGAACCTGACTTGAATAGCAAACTGAACGAGGAAAGCAGGCCATAAACAAACACATGATAAAATGCCTGACCCCACCTGTATTATTTATATCAAAGTATGTACATAAATACTACTTATTATTGCACTTTGTATGGGCAGCCTGTACTTTGAAAAATTAAACCTCTATTATATAATCCCAAACAAATTCCATGTTGTTCTACATACAGTAAGAATCTCTAGAGTATTAAATAACAGTAAGAATCTCTAGAGTATTAAAGAACTGAGCATGAATATGCACGTGACTGCATTGTAAAAGCTTGGTAATAAATGGTGGTTCCTGCTCTCACATGGCAATTACTGTGTAATACCTGGAAATTACCTTGTGAACTACATCTTGTTACCTGGTGTTATTACATGGTAACACCATGGCACAGCCCCTGTCCATGTAATTATACACCCACCACCAGTTACCACGTAAGAGTAGCTTTCATGTACCATTAGTACTATTGTATTACATGTAATCTAATCTAAAACGGTAATGCAATCTTAATTATCCCAAACACCCACTAACTGTGTGTGCATCACTGATTTTTCTTCAAGGAAAAACAGTTTCCTGTTTTTGAAGAAAAGCAAACACCAGGCCCTTCTGAAGTGTAGTCAGGGTGATAGTCATTGTAATCCAAATAGCTAATTGGGTTGATATGATATTAACACAAAGAAAAGTCTACAGTAATATATATTAGTAATTTCATTTTTGATTACTGTACAGACACAGATGTTT